>NC_135366.1:22572500-22937500 GCF_051622035.1 Arctopsyche grandis
ATCTCCTTGTGGTACGAATGCAGTGTGTCGAGAACAAAACGGTGCCGGTTCATGCAGCTGCTTACCAAACTATTTCGGAAATCCTTATGAAGGTTGTCGACCAGAATGTGTACTTAATTCTGACTGTCCATCTAACAAAGCCTGTGTGGCAAACAATTGCGTTGATCCATGTCCTGGTACTTGTGGCAGAAATGCCCAATGTCAAGTAATCAATCATGTTCCTTCGTGTACTTGCTTCATTGGATATATTGGAGATCCATTCCGATATTGCAATATTCAACAGGAACGTAAGTGGATATTTACTCTCACTGCTCGTTGCTTTAGTTGACTTGCTTTTTTTGTTTCGATTAATAAATTGATTATTAAATTACAGCTGAACAACCACCGAAAAACCCTTGCGAACCTTCACCATGTGGTCCTAATAGTGTGTGTCGGGAAATTAATAATCAAGCCGTATGCTCTTGTGCTGCCACTTTCATTGGTAGCCCTCCAAATTGCAGACCAGAATGTGTTGTTAGTTCGGAATGTCCAACAGATAAATCTTGTATTCAGCAAAAATGCGTTAATCCATGCCCTCAACCATGTGGCACAAATACAGATTGCCGCATTCATTACCACAGTCCAATCTGCACTTGTATCATAGGCTACACCGGAGATCCTTTCTCTGCCTGCTATCCAATTCCACGTTAGTTATTATTACATTATATGAATACATTTTTCAAAATGGTTTTTTATTCAATTTTATATTGTTTTATAGCTAAACAAGATCCTGTTATATACCAAAATCCATGCATTCCTAGTCCATGTGGACCTAATTCACAATGCAGAGATATCAATGGAGGACCATCATGTTCTTGTCTGATCAATTATGTCGGTTCTCCACCAAATTGCCGACCTGAATGTGTTATTAATTCGGAGTGTCCAAGCAACAAAGCCTGCATTCATGAAAAATGTCAGGACCCATGTCCTGGATCTTGTGGCGTAAACGCCATGTGTAATGCGATCAATCATGTAGCAATTTGCACATGTCTGCCTCGTTACACTGGAGATCCATTCAGTAATTGCTATGTCGAACCTGAAAGTGAGTCAATAAATACATATTATATAATATGTACATATGCATAATACATATGTACATATGTATATAAAGTAATAATATAGAAACAAGATATTAAATTTGATTTCAATTCAGTTATAGAACCAGTAAAGGTAAATCGGTGTAATCCATCTCCTTGCGGATCTAATGCCAAATGTGATGATGGTGTATGCACATGTCTGCCTGAATATCAAGGCAACCCTTACGTTGGCTGTCGCCCCGAGTGTGTACAGAATTATGACTGCCCCGCTAATAAAGCATGCAAATCAAATAAGTGCGTTGATCCCTGCCCAGGTATTTGTGGAAGAGACGCTATATGTACCGTTTATAATCATGTGCCATTGTGCACATGTCCCCCGTCATTAGTTGGTGATCCAATGGTATTGTGTCACCCAGAACCAAGTACGTTGTCGCGTTTTTTTAATTTACTTATATATGTTTTTACATCTATTATAAAATATGTTTGTAATTAAAGGAGTACCAACGCCTCATCCTTGCCAACCATCACCGTGTGGTCCTAACAGCCAATGTAGAGTCATAAACGAACAAGCCGTCTGTTCTTGCCTTTTGGGATACATCGGCTCACCACCGAATTGTAAACCAGAATGTGTGGTCAACTCAGACTGTACGAGTGATAGAGCTTGTCTAAATATGAAATGTATCGACCCATGTCCTGGAACTTGTGGCACTGGAGCTATATGCAACGTCCGTAACCATAATCCAATCTGCTCGTGTCCAACTGGACTCACGGGAGACCCATTCTCTAGATGTTTTATCGGTATTACTCCTTAAATGTCGTCGAAATGTTTCGAATATTTTTATGAATTATTTAATGACATTTTAAATTTACAGCTCCAAAACCCAGACCAGTTGAAGAACCTTATGACCCTTGTAATCCATCACCTTGTGGTCCAAACTCTCAGTGTACACCATCAAACGATGTCCCAGCTTGTTCTTGTTTAGTTGGTTTTGTTGGTTCTCCCCCGAACTGTCGACCGGAATGCGTTACCAATTCTGAATGTCCATTAGAATTGGCTTGTATGAGTCAAAAATGTGGGGATCCGTGCCCCGGTTCATGTGCCCTTAACGCTAAATGTACTGTTATTCATCATGTTCCGATTTGTTCTTGCCCACCCGATTATATTGGAGATCCATTCAGATATTGTATGCCCAGTAAGTGTCTTCCTTCAATACCAAATGTAATATTTATGTGATGTTTGGCATGAACTTCATATATTTATTACATTTTATCAATACGGCTTCGCTTCATACTATTAAGGAAATTAAGATCTTGTACATACAAACGTGCATATGTGTATTTATCAATTTGAAAATGAGCAAATATGACTAAATATTTTTATTCAATATACTTTGACTTATGGATCAATATTTTTTCTTAAATTTTATAGTATTGTATGATTTTATTTGTTTTGTGTATATAAATTTTTGCTTTTGGTGGCTGGGTTATTGTTTTTAATTTGTTTTCAAGCTATTGAATATTAATTCTTCTTATTATAATGTTTCAGAACCACCTGTAAAGCCTGACCCTCAAAATCCGTGCTACCCATCTCCATGTGGTCCAAATGCTCGTTGTCAGGTAGAAAATTCACATGCTGTCTGCGAATGTTTGCTGGAATACCATGGCAATCCTTATGAAGGTTGTCGACCAGAATGTCTGGTAAGCTCGGATTGTCCGATGTCAATGGCTTGCATTGGGAACAAATGTAAAGACCCATGTCCTGGAACTTGTGGTGTCAGTGCTTTATGTACTGTAACTAACCACATACCCATTTGCTCATGTCCTGGTGGTACAACAGGAGACGCTTTCAGACAATGTCTCATCATTCCAATAAGAGGTATTTTTTCCTAACTAATTATAATATTTATATATGTAAATACTATATGTATGTATATATTAACCATAACATGTGCGCTTATAAAATATTTGATCTTTTTTTTCAGTGGAACCTGTTGGTGAAAGAGACCCATGCAATCCATCTCCTTGTGGACTAAACACTGTATGTCGTCGGGTAAATTCAAACGCTGCATGTGAATGCCTGCCTGGTTTTTATGGTTCGCCTATGGGAAGTGGTTGTAAACCCGAATGTACTATTTCATCCGATTGCCCCAGAGACAAAGCGTGCATCCAAACAAAATGCGTCGATCCTTGTCCTGGTGTTTGCGGATATAGTGCCCAATGCCAAACCATCAACCACAGTCCCATTTGTTCATGTCCAGCACCGTTGCTTGGAAATCCATTTATCGAATGTAAAGAACGACCAGGTAAGACAATCCTAATACACATCTTTAATCACATTTATAAATGGTATAATATTTATTCACTGTTTTTATTTATCGTTTAGCTGATCCAATCGATCCATGTAATCCAAATCCATGCGGACCAAATGGACAATGCCGAGTCATTAACGGAGTTCCTTCTTGTACTTACCCGGAGTGTATTATCAATCAAGATTGTCCGAGAAATAGAGCTTGCTTCTCTCAGAGGTGTACTGATCCTTGCGATTCGGCATGTGGAATAAATGCTTTGTGTCAGGTAAATATTAATGCTTATAATTTTAAATACTTTTTATGTGTATGTATAATATTATTAAATAATTAATATTTTTCAGGTCGTAAATCATAAACCTGTATGCGTGTGTCCACCAGAATACACAGGATCTCCATTAGTCAAATGTTCTTATGAAGTTAAAGCACCAGGTATGTTCCTGTTAATTGTATAAATAACTCATTTATTTTTATTTCATTAATGGTTTTTTTTACTGTATATATTTGTTTTATTTATCAGTTCCAAAACCAGAATGCTTAGAAAACAACGATTGTTCAAATGACAAAGCTTGCATAAATCAGCAATGCCGAGATCCTTGCACTTCGAATATTTGTGGACAGAATGCAGCATGCAGAGTTCAACTTCATCGACCCTTATGCACATGCCATGATGGCTACACTGGAAATGCAAATGTTATATGCTATGAAAGTATGTAGTGAATTTTAATATTTTGACAATTTATTCAAAGGAAACGTTAAAAGCTAATATAAAATCTCATATTTTGCAGTCGGTTGTCGAAGTGATCAAGAATGTCCTGCTCGACAAGCTTGCATTAACAAAGAATGTGTGGACCCATGTCAATTCACCCAGTGTGGCTTGAATGCACTGTGCAGTGCAGATCCTAACCATAAAGCACGTTGTTACTGTCCAGAATCCTTCAAAGGCGATGCTTTAGTAAGATGCCAGCGCCCAGAATGTGTTACCGATAACGAATGCTTATACAACTTGGCATGCAGAGATGAACGCTGCCAAACTCCATGCAATTGCGCACCAGATGCTGATTGCATAGTAAACAATCACCAAGCTACTTGTCGCTGCCCACCTGGCTATTCTGGAAACCCCAATTTATCATGCCAAAAAGGTAAAGATACTTTAAAAAAAATCCATTCAAATCCGTTTGAAGGACTACGAATATAATAAATATTTTTCGATTACAGTTTCCCAACCACCACCACAGTGTAGGATGGATGCAGATTGCGCTAGTAAGCTTGCTTGCTTCAGTGGAGTCTGTAAAAACCCATGCTTAGAAACAAGTCCATGCGGTAAAAATGCCGAATGCTCAGTCGTAGACACCTTACCTTTACGTACCATGGCTTGTCTTTGCCCTATTGGATACGTCGGGGATGCTGATGTTGAATGCAAACTAGGTATTTGAAAATAATTTTGTTTTCAAACTATAACATTTCATGATATTTGGTCATTAATGAGAAACTATTGATCTTGAACTCATTTTACATATAATATGAAGCTTTGTTAATATATGTAGTATTTAAATTCATTTTTTCAATGCAGATAGTATTGTAGTCGTCGGATTACGAATGCCTAGATAGGTATGTTTTATTACATGGAATTATGGTAATTTCGGTTTTAAAAGCACATATTTGTATAAAAATGTTTTGTAAATATCACAGACCATTTCCTACAAATATATATTTCAATTATTATTTGTATATTTTGTATAAAATTTTCTTCCACTATTGTAAATAAAGTGATACATATATTAATTATGTGATCATTTTTTCAGGATTTTTTTTTATTTTTCATTTTTTTTCAGTGTTTCATGAATTTGTAGATGTTTATTACAGCAACACACTTTTATTTGTATTCTTAGTAATAGGATTTATTTTTTACTTTTTTTATCGATGTTTTTAAATTTTTCAGCACCGCAAAAGGATATCGGTTGCACTAGCAATGATCAATGCCAACAGACGGAAGCTTGTCTAAATAGAATTTGCGTCAATCCTTGCGCACTTGGAAATCCTTGTGCTTCTAACGCTGAATGCCAAGCGACCAACCACAAGGCTTCTTGCAAATGTCCAGGCAATCTCATTGGCAATCCTCAAATCAACTGCTATCCAGGTATTTACTATTCATATCTCTGTCTGATGAAATCTTTATAAATTAACACTACTATTACACACCTTCGTTTATACTTTCAGTTCCACAAACATTACCAGAATGTACGTCAGACTCTGATTGCTCAACTGACAAATCATGCTCCAATTTACGTTGTCAAGATCCATGTGCTGCGTCTAATCCATGCGGATTGTATGCAGAATGCCGTACGGCTCAACATAGACCACTATGTTATTGTCCTAATGGATGGGCTGGAAATCCTCAAACCCAATGCTTCAAACGTATGCATAATTCTTTAATTATTGTTTACATTTACATTAACGAAATAGGAAATCATTTAATATATTCTTACAGCTGAATGTAACTCGGATACTGATTGTCCATTCGACAAGGCGTGTATTAACGAAAACTGTTTGAATCCTTGCCTCAACGGAGAGAACAAATTATGCGGACGTGGAGCTGAATGCATCATTCAATCTCACAGAGCACAATGCGTGTGTCCTTTGGGCACTCAAGGTGATCCATTCACGTCTTGCGTATCAGTCATCTGCCAATATAACGAAGACTGTGCCGACTTTGAAGCGTGCGATAGACTCAACCGAGTCTGCAGACCTGTTTGTGAAGATGACACCTGTGCTGACAGTGCAACTTGCATTGGTAGAGAACATCAAGCCAAGTGTATTTGCCCTGCTGGAATGATTGGAAATCCTTATGTAGAATGTTCAGCTGTGAAAGAAACACATCCTGCACCTGAATGTACCGTGGATGCTGATTGCCCATCGATGTATGCTTGCATCAACGCACGTTGCCAAAATCCTTGCACACTCCCCAACGTCTGTTCCAGAGGACAGAGCTGTCGGGTTTTGGATTCACTACCTTTGAGGACCGTAATTTGTGAATGTCCCGTAGATACGTTCATCGATCACAATGGTGGTTGTCTTCCGATAACTCCAGCAATATCGCAATGCACTGACGATTCCAACTGTGCAGATCCTGAGAAGTGTATTCGAGGATCTTGCGTCGAGGCCTGTAAGGTTGATGTATGCGGTATAAATGCACAATGCTCGCCTTCACTTCACCGAGGCGTATGTTCGTGTGCTCCAGGATATGTTGGAAACCCTCACATTGAATGCACCAACAGTAAGTTTTTATTTCTAATTATATTCATAATACTTTTTCTTACATTCAAGATATAGATTATATATTTTCATTACGCTTTCAGTGCCAAAGATACCTTCTATCGCACATCAACCGGAATGTTATAAGAACGACGAATGTCCATTAGAAAAATCTTGTAAAAATGAATTATGTATTAATCCTTGCATCATCGGTAATCCTTGTGCAAGGGGAGCATTCTGTCACATCCAAAATCACGAACCAGTTTGCAAATGTCCACCTGGTTACATTGGGGATCCCAGAACTGAATGCATACCACGTAATTATTTTTTAATTTATGTAATATTATATAATTCGATTTCTTAACAGCACATTTATTTATATAATTTCATTTTTTCAGCATTCGCCATCACATTAGGTTGCACATCTAATTCTGAATGTCCTCTCTCCGAATCTTGTATCAATGCATTGTGTATCAATCCTTGCAATTGTGGTCCAAACTCTGAATGTACAGTTAAGAACCATTATCCAATTTGCTTCTGCAAACCTGGATATTCTGGAAATCCTCAAGCTGGTTGCATCAAATGTAAGTAATTTCCTCAAGATATTTTTGAAAACATTTATAATTCTCAATATTAAATTTACTTAATATTTTGCAGCTGGTTGTCAATCTGACTATGAGTGTGATAGCACCAAACAATGTTACAACGGAGAATGTGTTAATCCATGCCTTCTAGACAATCCTTGCTCCATACGCGCCGAATGTTATGGAAATAATCACCGTTCTGCTTGCAAATGCCCCGCTGGTTTTATTGGAAATCCTTACGATCGTTGCGATAGGGTGGAATGTCGCGCAAACAGCGATTGTCCAAACAACAGAGCTTGCCAAAACAACAGATGCATAAATCCATGTTCAAGTTCAGACGTACCATGCGCTCAAAACGCTATTTGCTTCGTACAAAATCATGCACCTAATTGCAAATGCCCCGAAAACTTACCAAACGGAAATCCGATGTCATTCTGCGAACGCATACCTATTAACGACGAACCAGAGTGTAAATTGGATTATGAATGTCCATCTCAATTGGCCTGCATCAGAAATATATGCGTCAATCCATGCAAAGAATTATCACCTTGCGCGAGCACCGCTAGATGCACAGTTTTCGACAGTGTACCAGTGAGAACGATGATATGTTCGTGCCCCGAGGGATGGGTGCCAAACCAAGCGGGTGAATGTAAAGCTATTGTTCTTCCAACTCCACCTGGATGTACCGTGGACGATGAGTGTCCTTCTCACGAATCGTGCATAAACAGAATATGTAGAAATCCTTGCGATTGCGGCTTACACTCCTCATGCTTTGTTCAAAATCACAGGCCAATCTGTTCTTGTGAAGTAGGTTATGAAGGAAATCCAAATATTGCATGCCGAACAGTTGGCTGCAGAATTGATTCAGAATGTGATTCTGGCAAAGCTTGCATCAATGGAAATTGTGTCAACCCATGTCTAGTAAACGATCCTTGTGGAGTTAATGCTGAATGCTACGTCTATGAAAATCAAGCATCTTGCAAATGTTTCAGTGGGTACAGAGGAAACCCTCACGAACGCTGTTACGTTGTAGGCTGTCAAAGTAATAGTCAATGTCCATCTGACAGGCAATGCATCAATGGACAGTGTATCAATCCATGCGTATATGAAAACCCATGCTCGAAACAAGCCGAGTGCAGAGTGCAAAATCATATTCCAATTTGTAAATGTTCTATAGGAATGATAGGAAATCCATACATAGAATGCAGAGCGGAACCTGTACCAGAGTGTATAGAAGACGGCGATTGTCCATCAAGGCTCGCTTGTCTGAATGAAAAATGTCAAAACCCATGCACCGTCCTTACACCATGCACAAGACCAGCCGAGTGCGAAGTTGTACCATCATTGCCAGTGCGTACAATGATCTGCAAATGTCCAAGTGGATATGTCTCCAGCGGAAGTGGTGTTTGTAAACCTACTACTCCAATTGCTACCATTGGCGGCTGTATCACTGACGACGACTGCTCTCCAACAACATCATGCATCAACAGCATTTGTAGGAACCCTTGTAACTGTGGCTCCAATGCAGACTGCAGAATCAAAAATCACAAACCAGTCTGCTCGTGTAAACAAGGCTATGATGGAAACCCAGACATTGAGTGTGTCCAAACTGGCTGTCGCCACGACTCTGACTGCTCAGGACAACACACTTGCGTCAATAGGCAATGTATGTTAGTATGCGCAGCTGATGGTTCATCCTGCGGCACATTGGCAGAATGCTACGGCATAAATCACCGGGCCATATGCGAATGTCCACCAGGATACATGGGCAATCCTAACATTGCTTGCGTCCTAGTCGGTTGCCGAACTGACACTGAATGTCCTTCTAATAGAGCTTGTATCAATAGTAAGTGTGAAGACCCTTGCACCGCATTGAACCCTTGCGAACATCCCTTACAATGCAAAGTGTACAATCACAAAGCTGCCTGTTCCTGTCCACCTGGAATGTCAGGAGATGTAACTATTGGATGCAGTAAAGAAATTGAACCGAGATGCAAAGAAGACTACGATTGTCCATCAGGAACGGCGTGCTTCAGTGGAGAATGTGTCAATCCTTGCACCGAAACTAAACCATGTGGTGTGAATGCTCTATGCAAAGTTTTGGATACCCTTCCTGTTAGAACGATGATATGCGAATGCCTGCCAGGATATCAAGGAAATGCAGCAGTTCAATGCGATAAATGTAATTAACTTATTCCTATGCATGTACATACATATTAAAATTTTAAATGAATGTTTTATACTAATGATATTATTTATTTTAGTATTGATGTGTCGTGTCGACAAAGGTTTCGTGCTAGACGATTTTGGAAATTGCGTATGCCCACCTGGATCAGCATTAAACGACAATGGAAACTGCGCTCCTTGCTCATCTGAGAAAGGACTTAAGATCGACGAAAGAGGACACTGTGTCTGTGATTTAGAACGAGGAATGATCATTGACGAAAGAGGCAATTGCGTCTGTCCAGTTGAGTACGGTTATAGAATTGACGTGAAAGGAAATTGCGTCAGGGAAAATGAACCAGAATGTCACAACGATGAAGACTGTCCTGATCACAGATATTGTAACAAAGAGACGGAGATGTGTGATGATCCATGCAATCTTAAACGATGTGGCGTCAATGCTTTGTGCAATGCCACCAATCATATTGCAGTATGCCAATGTATTACCGGCTATACCGGAAATCCAGAAGTTTATTGCAGTAAGTTTAAATTTTTGAAAAAATAAAATAAATACCTTCTTCTGAATCAATCATACTTATTCAAAAGTATAATTTGAAAATTCTGTATTACGTGTAATATTTTATATTATGTATTATATTTACAGATCATACATCACCCTTCCGCACCGATTTCCCTCGACCTGATATGGTAGTCGGATGTCTAGCTGATGGTGTCAGTGTTGAAATCCACATTACTGAAAGTGGCTTCAATGGAGTACTTTACGTCAAAGGTCACAGCAAAGAAGCAAGGTGCCGACGAGTGGTAACACTACCAGCTGACTCTCCCCATCGTACAGAAACCTTTAAAGTTCATTTCGGCGAATGTGGACTAGTTCACATCAATGTAATTATCCAACGTTTACATTATTCACTTAAAAACCATTTACATATATGATTTTTATAATATGAACTTTCGTTTCAGGGTCAAGCAAGCTTCGTGCTCGTCATTCAGAAACATCCCAAATTGGTGACATACAAAGCACAAGCGTACCACATAAAATGCGTCTACCAAACCGGAGAACAAAACGTAACGTTAGGCTTCAATGTATCCATGTTAACAACCGCTGGAACCATCGCCAACACTGGACCTCCTCCCACATGCTCGATGAGAATTGTCACGAATTCGGGACAAGAGATCAACTCTGCAGAGATTGGGGATAACCTAATGTTACAAGTAGATGTACAACCATCCAGTAAGCACTTTTTTTTCTAATTTAATGAAAATTATTATTTTTTTCGTACTAATATTTATTTTTGTTATAAAGCTATTTACGGAGGATTTGCTAGAAGTTGCGTTGCTAAAACTCAAGAAGATAATGTAGAAAACGAATATATAGTAACGGATGAGAATGGATGTGCTACAGATCCCACAATATTCGGAGAATGGGAACGAAGCAGTGATATGCAATCTCTCCTAGCCAGTTTTAATGCTTTCAAATTCCCTAGCAGCGACAACATCAGATTCCAATGCAATATAAGAGTTTGCTTCGGAAAATGTCAACCTGTGAGTTTATTCTGATTTAAAACTTATTTATCCCATTCTGAATGCTTATTCAAAAAAAACATGCCCTTTGAAAGACAATCCGTCTAAGTCTTTTTAAATCTCATCTCCTACATATGTACCATTTCTTAGATACCATTTTGATATTTTATGGATGATCTTTTAACCGTTTGCCCACGGCCGTCTTCTATGGGAGCTTTGCGCGACAATTCTGAGCGCGGCTGTCTTCCATAGAATTTCTGAACTTTGCACGGGATTTTGAGCCTTATATGCGCGTATTTCAACTGTTTTAAGGTTCAAAATCGGTTGAATATATTACTGAGAGTTGAATGCCATGTATTCAATTTGCTTAAAACGAATATATACCAGTCAAAATTAGTTTTTTGTGGAACCATACTGATACCTCGTTTATGTGACGTCACGTCTGTTGAACAATGGCGACGATACGTCTCAATTGTATGAAGAATGATTATTTGACAATTAAGCCAAAACTACGAGATATATTACGTATTTTACTGTTTAAAATAATACTTTGTGTTAATTAACATATCTGGTTACTTGAGTAAATATTAAAATTTGTATTTAAGGTCGAAAACTCGATTGCCAAATTCGCGAAAAAGGTGTCGCGTACAGGGCTTGTTCGCTATATTTATGTATTGTCGCAGGCAAAGGGTTAAAGTTTAAGCCATAATTTAACATTTTTACGGTTTATTTTATTCTATAAGTCTTACTTCGCCAATTTTTAAACACCTTTCAGAGAGTCTCGTCAATTCTCACTTTTTTTACAAGTTGCTTTCGCTTTTTTTATATGTTCTTCCATACTATGTATGTTCCGAATTTTGGCATTCAATACTAATTTTTGATTGTCATTATAGGTCAACTGTCGTGGATATGATGCATTCGGTCGTAAAAAACGAGCCATTACTCAACCTGTTAACAAAACAGATCTCGCTCTTAACGATTCACCTCTTGATGGTCAACTTCGTGAAGAGATCACCATCGAGTCAAACGCCATTCTAACATTCGAGAAACGAGATCCAGCCAGAATATCTGATCCGACTGAAGGTAGTGTTTATATATAACACATTTTTTAGCTCATTTAGAATGTTCCTCGTTTTCATATACTTTTGTTTTTATTTACAGCTCCTTCGAGTGAACGTAATACCGACATATGCGTGTCATTGGTGTGGTTAGTTGTAGCACTCGCATTGACCGCATTGTTAGCTTTGGTGGCCGTAGCTGCCGCTGTATCATGTTGGCTTCTAGGATGGAGACGCTCTCGTATACCACCAGCGCCTCTGCCGCATCCTCCAGAATTCCCCAACCCGCTCTTTGTGCAGCCGGCGCCCAATTCCGATTATCGTACATTAACACCCGATAATTGATTATGTTAAGAAAAACAAAATAAGTCATATTTATATAAAATGAAACGAATACACTGACTGCCTATAATCTTACACTGCCGTACGTGTTTTTATATATGTATTTATGTATGTATTATGTGATCAAGTTATATATATATATATATATAAATTTAGAAAGAAGACGATTTATTCCTAATCTGTTCGAGAATTGAAATGCTATTGAAATAACTCGACCGCTTTAATTTCATTTCATATTGACGAAAAAATATTCTACGAAACTAATTTTAAATAAAAAAAAAATGAGATCCTTTTTATTGCACAACGAAAATATAATGCAATAAATTCGTGCAATATTGGTGCTCTTACTGTAGGTAATTAATTGCTTTTGTACTTTTGTAGAAAAGTCTTAGGAAACACTCCAGAAACCGCCATATAGTCAAGATTGTAGATAGATACCGGTTCCTGATGTGTTTTGTGGATGACATCTCTTCCGTTGGCTTTTTTATTTGGATAATTATTTGCGTAGCAGGAGCGTCCTTACATTTTAAATAATTTCCAACGTTTGTATATATACTATAACGCTCAATTTGGTTTATACTTTTGGTCTTTGGCACTTTGAAATTATTCAATGAAAACATATTTGCACTTAGAAGAGGAGAAAAAAAAAAAAAGAAACTGCTCCACCAAAGATTACAAAATTAGTTATTAAGTATTTTAACTTGTGACTTTGGCTCCTGCATTAGTGTCATGATTAAGTGGGTAATTTTTTTAGGTGATGGGTTTCTATATGCCAAATGTTGTTTTCTGTTTCTTCAATATGCGTATTGCAATTTTACCATATATTGCTCTTTCCCATTAATAACTATATAATAAAGTAGCTTTAACGAATTAGCCATCGGAAGACATTGTCGAAAATTGTTTTATAGTATTGAAATAATAATGTATTTTATTTTATTTTTGTATAAAGAGATTTGTAATATTTATAGTAGATATAGCTCTCTGAATTTATTTGGTGCTATACAAGAGGACTGATCATAATAATGTCCCAAATTAAAACTATTAATCTAATAAATATAAACTCGGTCCTCAGTATCCAGCATGTGTTGTTGAATTTTAATCTTATAATTGTATTACATGTTGCGCTGTAAGTCTCCGCGAGACATCGATTATTACTTTTCATTGCTAAATTGTAAATTAGCTTTTATACTCTTTCATCGAAATTGAATTTTCATCACAATATGTCTCAGAAAAGACTGTTTATTTTATTTTCGTAAATTCCTATCGTGAACTACACAAAAATAAATTTAACATCCTAACAGCCGACAACAAAATGGTTTTAATAAATTGTAATCAATTTTACTGTTGGTCTTGGTCGAACAAAATAACATGCTCTTTTTGCATCTTTTGTGATACTCTGTAATATAATAAAAAAATATGAATGAATTATAATTCTTGTATTATTTCCTCAATCCCTTTATCATTATACACACTTACCTATTTAAATCCATATTCTAATTGATATATGATACTACAAAGCATATGTAATCATTATCAGTGGGGGATCAAGTAAATGGGGGGCCCCAAGCGCATTTAAAATTTGAGGCCCCCACTTCAGTAAAAAAATGCTATCATCGTTTTTTATCATGCTTTTCAGTATATGGTTTTTCATTATGATTTTATATTCATATTTTATATCATATTTTTTTTATTTATTTACTATATGTACTTGAAACACCAACAGTTTTTGAGATAAAATGGGTACTATTATAAAATAATATGTAAAATAGGTATTAATTTTTTATTATTGACTTACGAACGTATTGTGGACAATGATAATAATTTGTAAGATATACATAAATGTTGGTAACAAATGCCCATTTCGGCGGCCTAGTATGATAAAGTATAGTATTCAGTTCACACTTAATTTTATTATTCGCTGTGAACATGTAATGTATTTAATAAACACCTCAAATATTATGATTTTATTAAGACAATTCTACAGATTTTATATATCATTCAAATAAGTGGCGTATAAATGTTAGCAAAAGACCCCCCTTTTTTATTTTTTAAATTAAATTGATAATTAACTCGCACAATTTAAATGTTTTTTTTGCTTGCCACAATAACGCATGCAATTCCCGTTCCCGTTCCTGTTCTCGTTTCCGTTCCCGTTCTCGTTCCCGTTCCCATTTGCCGATAAAACGCAGGAAGCGAACACGTTGATCGCAACGCGAAAACATTTGAAATTATAGCGTTGCAATGAAACTCATTCCCGTTTCCGTTCCCGTTTTTGGGCGATTTTTTTTTCACAGTGATCTTCCCGGACATGCATACAACAAATCCTGAAAGTTCCATCGTAATCGGTTCAGTGGTTTAGGAGCCTATTCGAGACACACACACACAGACATTCATTTTTATATATATAGATTATTTTTTTTAATTTAACGTCGGGTTTATAGATCATTGCAGACAATTATTATTTCTGTACCATAACGGAAAACTAAAATGAGAAGGAGTACAAAATCGTGAAAATCCGACAAGCAATTTGGAGTATAAACTTCAAAGAAATATAAACTTATAAAACTATGGCTTCCATTAGTCTTATGAAAAATTTTAAGAACATTTTTACGACTTTTATTTGAAAAATGTGTAGTATTTTAATTTTAAATCTTTTTGTATCCCTAAATCTTAAAGGCTCGCATGCACCGCATGCCCCTGTGGCGGGTCTACCTCACGGGACCGAAAGTGAAAAGGTCGAAAAAGCAAATATCGGAAGGCAAAGATCTTAAGTCGAAAGATAAAAAAAAGGGTGCATGGTAAAAGGTACTATGCATATATAATATATATTATATATCAGTGGCATGCGGTGAAATTATCTCTCTTTTTGTCATACAGCCTTGTTTAATGTGCGCGCGCAGCAAACGGGAGGAAAAGCCTGTTCCTCTTGTTCCTGTTGTATCCTGCTCGCGCAAATTAAGTGAGGATGTACGACGGGGGAGAGAGACTTTTGCCGTACGCCACTGATATATACTAACCGTTTTTCATATGTATGCATGATAAACGAATATTTTCGACTTTTTCACGGTCACCCCCGTGCGGCATAGTAGTTACGCGCCTGATTGAAATACTAAGCTCATGGCCAAATCAAGAATTTTCTTGAACAAAATGAATGTTTAATTGCATCACCAGAATTCAATTATGTACATATCTACATACATATATCAATTTTTTATATTATTAATTGGACTAGAATATTTTAGCATATTTTTCAATATATTTATTAAAAAATGTGGTGTTTTAAAATTCTCCTATAATACTTTGAATTCAAAATTTACACTATGATAATTCTTTTGTTTTTTTGATACGCTTCATTTATTTTCAATCAGCGCATATCCCATTTGTTAAAAAGAAATTAAAGTTCGCATTGATATTTACACATAAGATAAACCAATATCGAATAAAAATTGGAACATTCGTCTAAAAGTAAACATGGCAGATTCAATTAGTACTAAATCAAAATCCGACAGATGTTTAAGTGATATATTGGCAAATGTCGCTGAATGTGAGTGTACGCTGTCTCAACAAAAAATTGAGTGCGAGCAGAGAGAGATGAAAGCACGAGAAATAATAAAAGAACTCAAAGACGAGCTTGAAAAATTTGGTGTTTCTACTACTTTAAAAGTGACACATTTTTATTATTAATATAATATAATATAAGTTATCATTAATCATATTTTAAGTATAGTGATAACTTTGGTTATTATCTATGGTTGTATCACATTTATGCGAACATATTTTTATTGAATTTAGGAAAATGTAATCGATGAAGAAGACGCTGATGAAGAATCGCAATTCTTTACAATATTGAATTTGAAAAACAAAATTGAAGCCATGCAAGAAAGGGAAATATTGCTCTTGATCAGTTTATTGCAAATAGATGAGCTGTGGGCTCAATCTGAAAAAGAGATGGCATTAGATTCTGCAACAGATGTGGATAAAAATAGTCTAAATAGTGAAAAGGTTTGTATATATGTACATATGTATATTCTCAGCTTAGTAAAAATTTTAGCTGTGAAAAAATTTTCCCAATGAAATGGTTTTTTTTTTTTTATTATATGGAATGATTTATTTAAAAAATGAATAATTCGATCAGCGAGTACAAATCCTTAACAAAGTTAATAAACTTATATTGAAGAACGAACAAACATTTTCTCTTTGTGTAGAGCTGGAATATGAATTGAGAGAAATTTCATTGAAATTAAACAACTATCACGAAATAATGAGAAGTGTTAGTATCTCTTAAATGCTAACTAAACTGAAAAAATATATGACTTTCTTGTTCTATTTTTTCAAATATTTTTACTTGAAACAACTATGATAAAATGTACTTTACATGGGTCTACGTGACGAGCCAGAATGTTAAATTACAGAAAACACAAATTTCGGAAGGCAAAGATCGAAAATCGAAAGATCTCGAGTCGAAAGATAAAAAAAAGGTGCATGGTAAACGGTACATACTCACTTAATTTGCGCGAGCAGGGTACAACAGGAACAAGAGGAACAGGCTTTTCATCCCGTATTCTGCACGCGCACATTAATACGGGAGGAAAAGCCTGTTCCTCTTGTTCCTGTTGTATCCTGCTCGCGCAAATTAAGTGAGTATGTACGTGAGTATGTACCGTTTACCACGCACTATTTTTTTTTGATCTTTCGACTTAAGATCTTTAGATTTTCGATCTTTGCCTTCCGATATTTGCGTTTTCTGTAATTTAACATTCTGGCTCGTCACGGAGACCGACTTTACATATATATGTAGAATCTAAAAACAATTAAGCTCGTATTAATACATACATACAAACATATATAATAGGAACACCCAGGCGTTTCCCAATTTACAATCATATATATTACCTATTCTGTGTGTGTATCTGTGTGCGATAACGCTCGTACTATTATAGTCGTTCCGATTCGACATATGTACGTCACAGCTAAAACGAACATAATAACAGATCAACAAAAAAATTCTATATATACTGTTCGCTACTAATATTTACTCTAGGGCAATAAGTCTCCGAGCATTTAGCGCCATCCGTTGAAAATTTATTTAATTAATTAATTTTTCTATTGGTGGTTTATATTGTTTATATGTTTTTCATATCAAGCAATTAAATATAAATATATTTCAAAGGTATTTGAATAAAAAATACGACCGCGTGCGGATCAAACACAGGACCGATACATTTTTTTTTTTTTTTTTTTAATTAATAGCTTAATATATCATAATCCATGCGATGATATTTCATCGGACACCATACTAGTTATATGTATGTATATAATATTAATTGTTATTTAATAATTGCCACTTTTTTTAATTCTGTACTTTAAGTATAGTGTGGCATATTATAATATTCTCGGACAGTGTCAAATATTATATATTTGATAAATATAACGGTCTTTGGTGGTTGGCAATTTAAATGCTAAAGCTCTTTGTACTTCTAGCTAGTAGTAGTAGTGATCAAATGAATCATCGTGGGCACACAAGATTCTCACTTTTGCTACTTTTTATTATCACTATTGCTAATTATTATCGGATTGCTCCTATTCCAATAGCTCTCCGACTTCTTAATAAAATCGTTGCTGCCGTGCCTGAGTGTGATATTTTTCACACTCGCATTATTTTAACCTATTTATCTGGTAGCCTGCGCTCATCATTATTTTCATAATTTGATGTGATGTATGAGTGAGTTTTGTTCTTCTCTATTCTATTCAGACCTCACGAGGATGTTTTGTATTCACGGTTGGTTCTTGTACATACATATATACATACATATAGGTACATATGAGCCGTTATATTTTAAACTGGCTAAACGATTTAATCGTTTAATAAAATTTAGAAATACCGTTGACTGTAACACGTTTATTCTGCTTTTCCGAGATTCTGGAAATATCGAATTAAAAGAAGTGATAACAATTTGTGAATTAAGTCAAACAGAAATAGTGTTTTTGGAACTGAAAATTGGACTATATAATATAACGGTTCATATATTGGTGCTGCCTCTAGATGCAAGCCATTCCCAATTTTTCTCCTTATATTTAACTATTTTTACATACCTCTTTCACCTTTCACTTACGATTATTACATGTTTTGTGACTACTTCTATTATTATTTGAACAATTGCTGCTATTATATTATATAGTTTTTTTTTATGTATTGTATGTATAAATATGTATTTTATTTCTGTATAGTCAATATATATTTTTTGTTTCTTCTCTGTTATACTTTCAACAATTGTGGAGCATTAGGAATTCCTGTAATGCCACAATGGTCCACACTGTAAATAAATAATTTTAATTTGCTAAAATAAATGTATTTTCAGACAAGCGACACCAAATCCGATTTTGGAGAGAAATGCCTATGCGAAATAATCATCAGCAATTTGAAAGAGTATATAAATATATGGCGTAGCAACCAATTGATAGATCCGATCACGCACTACGACAGCGCAATAGGAGTAATCGAAAACCTTCAAAATAAACTACTAGCCCTCGATATCAGCTCTAATATTGATTTGTCGGTCCCGAACGATATAGAATGCGAAATTCAATCGTTCAACAAAACTTTCAACCAAATTTGCTGTCACAGAATTGAATCAATCGATTTGGGCGCAGGGTGCGACGATTCTGACAAGTGTTTGCTGTGCGGCGACTCGGACTGCATCAAGTTGAAGTCGAACAATTCGAACGCATTCAATTTGGGTAGAGCTTTCTGCGATATAATTATGAGCAGGTTGAAGAAGTGCGGTGAAGACACAAATTCGACCACCAGCAACTCGTCCATTTCACGTGCCGGTTTGGGAAACACTCACGGATGCTCTAGCAGTCCAGATATTTCTTCCATAGACAACGACAAACACCACTCAGACTCGCCCACGCATGGTGAAGACAAACACGAAAAGCCTTCTGATAATGACTCCGAACACACTCCAGATGCTGATCTACCATCTAAGGAAACAATTATTGATGCAATTTCCACCGCAAAATCTTTGGATACTAAAAACGCGTCCCTTACACGCACCGTTTCCACAGACAAAGAGTTGCAAAATTCAGAAAAAATTTCTAATCATGATTCTGAACACACTCGAGATGCTGATCTACCATCTAAGGAAACAATTATTGATGCAATTTCCACCGCAAAATCTTTGGATACTAAAAACGCGTCCCTTACACGCACCGTTTCCACAGACAAAGAGTTGCAAAATTCAGAAAAAATTTCTAATCATGATTCTGAACACACTCGAGATGCTGATCTACCATCTAAGGAAACAATTATTGATGCAATTTCGACCGCAAACTCTTTGGATACTAAAAACGCGTCCCTTACACGCACCGCTTCCATAGACGAATATTTGCATAATTTGACTGAAAATTCAGAAAAAATTTCTAATCATGATTCTGAACACACTCCAGATGACGATGGAACGTCTAAGGAAACCATCATTGATGCAAAATCCACATTGGAGAAGCATTCCGTTTTGGAAGATACTCGCGGATCGCACGCTAGTAATATAGATGTTACTCTTATAGATGACGACAAACATAATTCAGATACATCCTTATATGAAGAATGTGAAGAAGAACATGAAAATTCAAAAAAGTCTTCTAATGATGATTCTGAGCACACTCCAGGTGGTGATCAAACATCCAAACGAACGATCGTTGATGCCAACTCCACAAAAAGTTCATTGGAGACTAAAAATTCATTCCTTGCGTGTCCCGATTTGGAAAACGATCAAGGATCGCATTCTAGCAATCCAGATATTACTTTTGTAGACGACGACCAGCATAGCTCGGCTGTCTCCATTCATAGAGAGGTTGAAAAAGAACACGAAAATTTAAAAAATCCTGTTAATACTGATTCTGAACGCAGTCCGCGTGGCGATCAAACACCTGAAGCGACTGTCGTCGCAAATTCTACAGAAAGCTCTTTTGGAAATAATCACGCCCAAAACATTACGTCTACGTGGGGCAGTTCACACGACATTTCAAAAATGAATCACAGCAAGGTGAACCTGTTCAATAAGGATTCTTTCGACAGTGATGATAAGAGAATGCAAATTGGCAAGATGTCGGAAATAACCGAGAGCGATTTGAATATCGGCGATCGGAGACCGACCGAATTGTACTACATCGACCAAGTCGTGCCGTTCACGCGGTTGTCCGACTCCAACGCGAACGCCGCGGCCGAAGAGCAAACATCGAACAATAGGCCGTGTTGTTGTGATAACACACCTCAGATACATTTGACGGTGTATACTCAGAACCTGGAGCTGCTCGAATCTAGCGAGGAAGTCAGCGAAGAGGCCGCCGAAAACGCGTCAGCCCGGAACCGGGACGAAAAGTCTGGCGACAATTCGTCGGAGTCCGAGTACGAATCGGTCTCCGAGAGGGTGGTGAGGCCGCCACAGAAAACGTTTCAGGACAAGTCGACAAACACCGACGAGCCGCCCAACGATAGCGAGAGTGAAACGTGCGAGTGCATGAAACACTGTCTGAAAGTTGATAAGTGCAAGTATGTCAAGGAACACTCTTGCGATTGTTCCATGCTACTTAGTGGAGACGAAACTGAAGAGCCTATACATACGGAAGGTACGAGTATGCACAGTGTTTTCTTTCACCTCACGAAGGAGTATTTTAAGTGTTTTATTGGGTAGGTTTTAAATGTATGTACATACATATATGCAATTAAATATATAGAAAACGAATAGAGATGCATCGGTGGCTTGGTGCACAGATATTGTATGTCCATTTTTCAATTTGTATCGAATTTTATGTTTGTAGATGCTGGAATAATTCAGGTTTTTCCTTTCAAGGTAATTTATGTATAGTTTACCACCACATAAATTGCCTTGAAAGAAAACACTTGAATTATTCCAACATCTACAAACGTAAAATTCGATACAAATTCAATGATGGACATAAATTATATGTGCATACGTACAATGTATTGAGTACGTTTTATGAGCATTTTTCCCCTCCCTTTACTAGTACAAATCGTAATATAAAATACGCCTTTGTGAGATAAAAGAATAGCGCAATTTCCGTTTTAATATACATACATACTTACGTAACAAATTTAATGTCTTCTTTTAAAATTTAAGATGAGACACTCGATGATGATATATCAAGAGATGATGAATTATCAAAACATCACGAAATATCAAGAAATGTTGAAATATCAAGCGACGGTGAAACAACAGATGATGATAATAAAATATTAAAAGGAAATCAATTATCAAGAGATGATGATAGGTCCAAAGATCATGAAAGATCAAAAGATGGTGAAATAACAGCTGATGATGAAATGAAAGACGATGAAATAACAAGAGATGAAGTATCAAGAAATGATGAAATATCAAAAAATGATGAAATATCTAGAGATGAAAAAGTATCAAGAGATGATGAAGTATCAATAGATGATGAAGTATCGAGAGATGATGAATTACCAAGAGACGATGATAGAACAAAATATGGTGAAATATCAAGAAATGATGAAATATCTAGAGATGATAAAGTATCGAGAGATGATGAATTATCAAGAGATGATGAAGTATCGAGAGATGATGAATTACTAAGAGATGATGATAGATCAAAAGATCGTGAAATATCAAGAAATGATGAAATATCTAGAGATGATAAAGTATCGAGAGATGATGATAGATCAAAAGATGGTGAATTATCAAGAGATGATGATAGATCAAAAGATGGTGAAATATCAAGAGATGATGAAATATCTAGAGATGATAAAGTATCAAGAGATGATGAATTAGCAAGAGATGATGATAGATCTAAAGACGGTGAAATATCAAGAGATTATGAAATATCTAGAGATGATAAAGTATCAAGAGATGATGAAGTATCGAGATATGATGAATTACCAAGAGATGATGATAGATCCAAAGATGGTAATATAACAGATGGTGATATATCAGATGGTGAAATATCAAGAGATAATGAAATATCTAGAGATGACAAAATATCAAAAGCTGACGATAAATCAAAAGATCATGATATATCAACAGATGGTGCAATAGCAGATGATGAAAAATCAAAAGAAGATAAAATATCAAGGAACGATAATGATTCAGAAGGTCATGAAATATCCAGAGATTGTGAAATATCAGAAGATGAAATGCCGAGGGATGACAAAAAGTCAAGAGGTGATGAAAAATCAAAAGATCGTGAAATATCGAGAGATGATGAAATATCAAGAGATGATGAACTGTCAAAATCGATGAACCATGAAGAATCAAAACGGATGGACGATTTATCAAAACACTCTACTCATTCATATCAAACAGATGACCATGTGACAAATATTGCTTCAACTTCACAGGTTTTTCATATGTATTTATTTATATAATATATTATTATCATCTGGATGGCAGCGTTAAATACATTTTCAAATTAAATTCTTCAATACTAGCTAATAAATTTATCTGAATTGCAGGAAAGTATAAGTAAACTATCAAATATGACAGCGATGGAAGGTTTGAAGATATATGGTTTAATCAAAAGCAGATGCTTGTCAGATAATATGGTACAAATCAAATGGATGTTTTTGGAGTGTCAAAACGTTTCTGGATATGAGGTTGTATTTGTATTTTAATTTATGTATGACGATTGCAGGCGTAAAAAAATTAGAATTTATACTTATGAAAACTACATTTACAGTTGAATGTCAAAGGAAAACAAATAACTACTTTGCGTTGTCCTTCATCTGGATTGTGCTTCATTAGGACACCAATCGTGGCTGGGGATTTGAACATCTCTCTGAAATGTAATAGAACTAACTGAAAATTCAAATGCTTTTAATATTTAAACAAATATTATACACTATAAATTATTGTTAATTGAAACTTTCATTATATAGTTTTTTGATTAAATTGTTGGTCTTATTTACATATGTATATCGTTTCAATTAATATATATCGTGCCTATGTATATCGTGCCAAATCATCAAATGTTCAATCAGTTTTTAAGGTGTAATGTAATAAAACATGTGCTACACTAAGAAAAAAATGGCATTTATTCATCATATAAAGGTACAAAGGCATAAAAATAAATTTAAAGATATAACAAAAATAGATTTAAAAGTTATAACAAAAAATTGAAAAACTGTTGGTGAAAATAATTTTAGACAAATACATATTAAATTTGTCCAGCTTTCATAGTATGAGATTTTTCATGTCTCACAAGGGTCGTTTTCTGAGAAAATGATTTTAAACAAATATCACATTTATATGGCTTTTCCCCAGTGTGAGCTCTTTCATGCACTGCAAGATTAGATAGATGAGTAAATGATCTGAAACAAATGTCACACTTGTATGGCTTTTCCCCAGTATGAGATCTTTCATGCATTACAAGGTATGATTTTTGAGAAAAGGATTTTGAACAAATGTCACATTTGTAAGGTTTTTCCCCAGTATGAGTTCGTTCATGTGCCACGAGGGTTGATTTTTGAACGAATGATTTTAAACAAATACCACATTTGTGCAGTTTTTCCCCCGTATGAGACCTTTCGTGTATCGCAAGAGTAGATTTGTGAGTGAATGATTTTAAACATATTTCACATTTATATTGTTTTTCCATTGTGTGACTTCTCATATGTTTCTCTAGTTTGAATTTAAGATTGAATGATTTTGAACAAACTTCACAATTTAATGGTGTAAAATTTTTTTGTTGTGGTAATAATTTAGATGTAACTTTCGTATTGATTTTATCGTCCGATTTAGAATCCGTGGAATATGTTTTATCTGATGATTTTTGCGATGTTTCTTCTGGTGGAATTTCCATCAGTTTTACCCCGCAATCAAGCGATTTAACTTTTCCTCCGCGCATCTGTAACATAAATCGAATGTTATACAATTTCAAATATGATGAGATGATTTCAATTTACACAATTTATGTTTTACCTCAAAATCGCTTCGTTCTAAAGCACTCGAATCACTTTTATTTATATCACCATTGACACGGGAATTACACAGGTTTGGTGTTGAATTAACACCTGACTCATTTTCCCATGTTATATCTTCTTCCGCCTTGATATTAGAACAATCATTTAACCTCAGTTTCGACGTTTCGTCACTTTGAAGACAAACTTTTCGAAAATTGCAAAATAATTCTAGATTTCGGACACATTGAAGGCATATAATATCTGATAACCCGTCATCTATCTTGACCTGGAAAAAAAACCTTGTAGTGGTACAGGATTTTATTTTATTTTTATTACATTAGACCAGGGCTTCCCAAACATTTTCTGCAATGGAACACTTTGCAAGTCCCGAAAATTTTAGCGGAACACTAAGCTTATTTTTAAGGCTGGGTAATTCCTACTAGTAAAAATAAAAAAAAACGTTATTAAAACACATTATTTATTTAGTAATTATTTTTAAATATAAAACTATATAAATATAAAAATATAAATAAATAAAGCACTTAACGACTTTGATGATTTTGAGTCCTTGAATTGCATATCTTTTTGATATTAGGCACAATATTGGTAAGTTGCATTCTAATGTCTGGTGTAGCGTCGAGCCTATTCCTGCACTTTGAGTTTGTTGCAGAATTGTATTTTTTTTTATCTAAAGATACAATTTTTTTTCTCTTGTATTAAAATTATACTTCTTTTCCTTGTATAAAAAAATACTTTTTTTCCTTGTAATGATAAGTTCATTGCACTTGGTAAAAAATCTGCCAGATATGCAAGTTTTATCAAGCATGAAAGATTTGTTAAAACTTCAACTAAATTTTGTCTTGATATATTTTGTGCCTTCAGAAGACCAATAACTCACTTCGAAGTTCATAAAGTCTTAATAGTGCTTTTCTTCTGGATAACCATCTCACTTCGGTATGTAATAAAACTGCTTTGTGTCCACTACCCATTTCATCGCACAAAATTCTAAATAATCTGGATTGAATTGGTCTTGATTTTACAGTTTATCACTTTCACGGCTTCATCCATAACATTTTTAAATTTGTGGAAATGTTTTAGTCAACAGTGCTAGCCTATGCAAAATACAATGTCAGCCGGTTAGGGGAAAACAATATACCCATATCTTTCATGCGCACGGAAAAGATGGTCCTCCACCTGTACTGTGGATACTTGACGTCATAAATATCAGTTGATATTGATCATCACTCGCCTTTCAATATGAAGTAGAAGATATTTAAATGTGTTGTAGTGTATAAAACCTTTCCAAATTGTCGCGGAACACGTATTCAGGTTCAGCGGAACACCGGTGTTCCGTGGTGGGGAAACCCTGCATTAGACCAAAGTATATGCAACTGACCTGCAGTCGACAGAAGGTCCAAATGCGCTGCGCCAGTGGATGAGGACTGTCATAGATGGAGACAGCAGACTTGGCTGGAGTAATATAAAGGCAAAGTCTGCATTCCATTGTGCAAAATACAACTTCGACCGCGCACCTCAATTCTGCCAAAATTAACGATTGTCAATATCTTCTTCTTCTTGAGATTTGGTCTAAACTACACACAATTAACAACTAGAAGTCAAAATGTCATCATAATCCCTATTTTTTGGGTAAACGGATTATTGCGCAGATTGCGATCGCGCGCACGTCACTAAAATCTCGATCACGGAATATCTGGCACTCGAGTTCTCGTTAGTACAATATTTCGCGTGGTTAGCTTTCGATTGATTGAATTTCTGGGTGCCAGATCTATATTTTAGTGACGTGCGCGAGATCGCTTTTTACGAAATAACCCGCTTACCGATTTAAATATAGGAGAACCTCGATTAATATGTGGCGGCTCGCTTATACGACATGGTCGAGTTTGGTTGCCTTCCTGCGAGTGGGAACCAACTCGGCTGGGTTCGGAGAGCCACTACTCACTCTGCCTTTAACTGTCATATAATAAACACGTGCATTAACATGCCAGTCGTCTCATTCGTTCATCCTCCATAAATACATATTTGTGTTGGTTCGGTGATTACTAGTCAAATGTGAACCGGTCGCTCTAGATCGGTCACACGCATAGAAGTAGAATGCATAAAATGGACATTGTTAACAAAAGTACCGCCTAAAAGCGAGCCAGCGAAGAGAGAGACGGAGAGTCAGAAGAGAGACAAGAGAGAGAAAGTTTAAGTTTAGCAAACAATGAACAAACTCTGCCGCGCAGAGTTTTTGTAACAACATTTTTGGAGGCTGAGAGCGATTCTATACATTCTACTTCTATGGTCACACGTGATCACCCGTCACACTAAAACTGGTCACACCCAAAAATTCGACCAATTTTTAATTTTTGGGTGTGACCAGTTTTAGTGTGACGGGTGATCACGTGTGACCGATCTAGAGCGACCGGTTGTCCTGTGACTGGTTCACATATGACTAGTAGTCCGTTTACCATTTGGGTTTATTTGTCACGAAATTTTGTGTGTGACAGCACTGAACTATCTGTCAAAGTGAGCGGTGGCCCGATTCAACTGGCAACATTGTTCGCAGCGTGCCCGCTTGACGTTTCAACAACTTTTATCTTTGAACCTACAACTGCGGAATTGATCAGTTAACTCTTTAAAGTATTACGTGAGCCACTCCTAATATGGCTGGAGTGATACTCAGTGATGCCGAGCAAGTATTTGTAGTTCACGGCGTCCAGGTTTTTATTCGAAACACTCCTGAATATACACTTCACCGACTTGCACATAACCTAACTATTCCTCGTACACTTCCAGGATAACTATAGATGTGACGGGCGAAGTCGGTTAGACTACAGACCGATCGAACTAGAAACAGACATTGTAAGCAATGCCAGTGGTTCTTGCCGACTTCGATTAGCAAACACCGATATATTAGTAGGCGTCAAAGCAGAAATAGACGTACCTACATTAGACAAACGTGATCAAGGAAAGATAGAATTCTTCGTTGATTGGTAATACTTTGTTGGAAATGTAATTCTTGACTCAAACAACTAATTCATAATATGTAAGGTGACTTTCATCATCGAAGTAAAATGTTTAACTTTATTCCTTGTTTATCTTTGATAATGACAAAACAACGTATACATATACTTTAATAATTTGTTTATGTATTGAAATCCTAGTTCTGCCAATGCTACTCCAGAATTCGAGGGCCGGGGTGGTGAACAGTTGGGAGCTTTAATTTCCAATTGCCTTTCACGAGCTTATGAAACACCGCAAGCATTTGATCTTAAACAACTTTGTATATTTCCAGAGAAACATTGCTGGAAACTTTATGTTGATATTTTGGTTAGCATATTTAAACTAAAATTTGCATACTTACATTCCTCATAGCTCTTATCGCATATTTTATTTAGATTTTAGAATGTGGTGGAAATTTATTTGATGCCGTATCTCTAGCAGTTAAAGCAGCATTATTCAGTACTAAAATTCCACGCGTTCAAGGTGCAGTAATGGACGGTGGAACGGTAGATTTAAAATTGTCCGATGACATGTTTGATTGTATAAGACTCAATGTCGGAAATGCTCCATTGTTGGTAAGTTGATGCATAAGTTTTATATATTTTCAATGATGTTGGTGAATACGAATAATTTATCGAAAAAAAAACAGGTTACGCTGTCGCGAATTGGGATAATGGGCTCCGTAGTTGATCCTTCAGCTGAAGAAGAAAATAGTAGTCCCATATCGCTAGTAATGGGTGTATCTGGAAATCCTAAAAATTATGGAAGTGATGAAAATACCGAGACAGTTTGTAAAATTACTTCGATAATAACACCTGGAAGTGGAAGTATTCATACCTCATTTTTACCTAGTTTACTTAAGGATGGATTGTAAGTTTTGGCCAGACATTTTAAGATTCATTTTAAGTATAATGTATATTCAAATGAAAAATTTTAATTTTTAGCAATGTTGGATTATCATTGGATCGTGCCCTTGGTGAAGTTCTATTGAAAGAGACTCAACTGCGTGAAAAAAGCAACGATCGATTTGGATTTTTGAAATAAATATTTTTGCGAATCACATTATATATTCATATAATTAATAAAATTTTTATAATATTTCAATTGTATGTTTATGTCTATGACACATACCCAAATATCTAAATTTACTTAATTTAAATGTATATTATATTTTTAAAAAATCATTCAAATTTTGCAAGCACAACTTTTAAAGTCACTCTCATAATTTTAAATAATACTTATTTAATATGAGTGTTTGCGTATAAATTGTGCAAATGTATGTATGTGCATATGTTACACCGAATCCATGAAATTGTCTATTACAAGCATTCGGCAAGAGAATTGCTGAATGCGTGAAAAATGCAAGCACGTTGCCCAGTTCACGGATTCCGTAAATTCTTTGCCGAATGCGTGAACTGGACAGCGTGTTATATTATAACCAAGTGTCAAAGTGACAGCTGAATAAGGATGTTTAATTTACATATTATTATGTATAATATGACTACATACATATGTTTCACTGTTAAAATATTGATCAAAATGTATAAAAATGGCATTAATTTATGTATAAGTCATATGAGATGATCGAAACATATGTATGTAGTCATATTATACATAATAATATGTAAATTAAACATCCTCATTCAGCTGCCACTTTGACACTTGTCTACGCTGTCCAGTTCTAAAAAACAACACCGGAGCGCTGCTGTCTATTTGCCGACTCCATGCTTTGAGCAGACAAATTCTTGCCGAATATACGCATTCGCTAAAGAATTTACGGAATCCGTGAACTGGGCAACATGCTTGCATTTTTCACGCATTCAGCAATTCTCTTGCCGAATGCGTGTAATAGACAATTTCACGGATTCGGTATAACACATACATATATAAACCAAATTTGTTGTACTATCTCATATTAATTTAATTCAGACCGTGAAGGTACCAGCCTGGGTTTTTGTATTTTTTTTTTCAATTTTCACCAACTTGAAATAAAATTGAAAATTTAATTTTCAGATGCTAACTGTATAGGAGGGAGGGCGCTGACATGAGATTGAGTGCATCCTTTGTTTTTAATTTTTTTTATGAAGAACTCTTGTTGAATTTGCTTGTAATTCGGACTTGTCGAATTGTTAAAGCAGGGGTGCTTTGAAGGTCATGTCTCCGGATATGCTTGACGCGAGGATATTTTAATATTATGATTTCCTACAATAGAAACGTTGAAATTTTTCTGAGTAGGTCCATTTCATGTTTTCAATTATGCTACCTCTCTTTTTATTTTTTCATTCTGGCGTAAAAGATCTGAGTAGTCATTATCTTAATGGACCTGAAAACTTGAAGTCGGTCCTTGACTCCGAGAATTCGATGAATCTGAATACGGTGAAGGCATTGGAGTCGTAGCATATTTCCCAGTACCAATAATAGCGTCATACAATAAATAATCAATATCCCTTTGCACTAAAATCTTCGTTCGCTCATCTTTAATTTTCCTTAATTTCATTGTGACGGCTACAGCAAAAATGTCTTCATCATGTTTCTTTGCTTCCATCTGCTTCTTTACGTCATCCATAATGGACAAAGCATGGGCAATTCTCGGGTCTTTATCGACAGCACGACGTTTCATCGAGTTCTCCGGAGCCTTAAACTTTTTGACTGGCCTTTCTTGAGATTCTTGATCTTCATTTACTGTGCCATCCTGGATATCTTGTATTAGCTGAAATAATAATAAAGTTTTGTTTTTCAGATGCCTAGCACTTTAGAAGAATGGATGATGGTAGAGCGTCAATTTGACCATCTTTGGAATTTCCCTCATTGCATGGGGGCTATGGATGGCAAACATTTTGTTATTCAAGCTCCATATAATACTGGAAGTGACTTTTTCAATTACAAAGGTGATTTCAGCGTTGTACTTTTAGCACTGGTTGATGCAAATTACATATAAAAAGTTATGTACGTAGATGTCGGTTGTAAAGGAAGAATATCAGATGGTGGTGTCTTCAAAAATACTAGTTTCTATGCTAATCTTCAGCAAGGAAAATTAAATTTGCCTCAACCTTATGCGCTACCCGGAAGGAACAAACCCATTCCACATGTCATTGTGGCAGATGATGCTTTTGCATTAGATATGAATTTGATGAAACCATATCCCGGTCAACATGACAAAAGATCAAAAGAAAGAATATTTATTTAGTTGAGCAGATAGAGGCGTATTGTGGAAAATGTATTCGGGATTTTGTCCGCTGTATTTCGCGTACTCAGAAAACCTATTCTGTTAGCTCCAGAAAAGGCACAATTAATAACACTGACATGTTGTTACTTGCATAATTTTTTGATGGCACAAAAGTCGTCTTCACAACTTTATACTTCTCTTGGCAGTTTTGATACTGAGATCCAAATTACTCTTAACACTATCGATGGAAGTTGGCGGCGCGATGCACCCATGGCAAACTTACTACCTTTAAGACATGTCGGAAGAAGACCATCTGGCGATGCGAAAGACTTGAGAGAAAAATTTACACATTATTTCCAAACTGACATTGGAATGGTGCCATGGCAAGAAACACTAGCGTAAAAAGCATAATATTAAGTAATCAAAGAAGAGGTTTGAAAATAAAAATAAAAAAAAACGTACCTGATCATTTATTTCGTCTTGTGAGTTCATGCTGGCGTTCGGTTCGTCCCTTCCATGAAAGAAATTCAAATATGCATAAGCAAACCATTTTGGCTTATATTTATCTGAAATCCCAGAACCTGAAGATTTTGAATCCGAGATTTTCTTCTTTTCTCTTCGGTATTGAGCCAAAATAATCTTCCATTTTCTCATTACCTCAGTCGAGTCACAATTGAAACTTTGAGCCAACTCTTGAGTGGCGTCGTGTTTTTTGTTTCTATTTTTATAATCATTGTGACTGGAATCCCATAGAAAAGTATAAGTTTCAATCGCTTGAATAAATTTGATAATTTTTTCATTCGTCCAATCCATTTTTTAGGTAATATATTCTGATAATTAAGAAAATTTATGTTTTCGCATTAGTAGCGGAAGCAAGACTGCGTTCGCGAACAAAGAGTGTGTGCGCGAACATTGCTACAATGTTCGCGCACAATTTGTTTTTGTTCGCTTAAGTGAGTCGACCAAAACAAACATTTGTGCCGTACGCTGTGCAGCACAGTTCAGCACACTGCTGGAATCTATACTAAACGTCAAGCGGGCACGCTGCGAACAATGTTGCCAGTTGAATCGGGCCACCACTCACTTTGACAGATAGTTCAGTGCTGTCACACAAAATTTCGCGACAAATAAACACAAGGTAAACGGACTACTAGTCATATATGAACCAGTCACAGGACAACCGGTCACACGTGATCACCGTCACACTAAAATTGGTCACACCCGAAAACTAGTCACGAAAAAACTGGTCACACCCAAAAATTCGACCAATTTTTAATTTTCGGGTTTAACCAGTTTTAGTGTGAAGGGTGATCACGTGTGACCGATCTAGAGCGACCGGTTGTCCTATGACCGGTTCACATTTGACTAGTAATCACCGAACCAAACACAGATAGGTATTAATCCAGGTAATGGAGGTTCTGCTATGTTTAAATCGGTAAGCGGGTTATTCCGCAAAAAGCAATCTCGTGCACGTCACTAAAATATATATTCACCCAGAAACTCAATCAATCGAAAGCTACCCACGCCAAATATTGTATTAACGAGAACTCGAGGTGCCAGATATTCCATGATCGAGATCGAGGTGTGGGAATCTCGTCACATTCATCAAAACATTTACTGCGACGCAGAATACATTCCCAAAACCAGTCGAAGCACACCTGCAGCCATTATACTAAACTCAAGCGGAACGGTGCCAAAACCTTCGAGAAAGTTCCACCCCTCCCACTCGAGCGGAACAAAACCAGTCGAAGCACACCTGCAGCCATTAAACTAAACTCAAGCGGAACGCCCCTACCAGTCGAGCGGAAACAAACCAGAAACACTATTACAAAAGCTTGTGACAAAAGCACATTCCTCGCTTACGCATCAACAACCACCACCACGGGTCAGGCGATACCAGAAACACTATAAAAGGAGGTACAACCCAAACAACGCCAGTTGACCCACAGCACCAGACCAGTCGACCCACAGCAGCAAGCGTCGACACACAGCAGCAGACCAGTCGACATCCAGCTCCTGACCTGCCACCACTACATTACGCGGACTTGGAAGATCAACCAGCCGAACGAGCCAGCAACACACTGCCGTATCCAGAGACCTTCCGAACATAGCTGAACGAACGAGCCAGCAACACACTGTCGCATCCAGAGACCTTCTGAACATAGCCGAACGCCGAGCCAGCAACACACTGCCGCATCCAGAGACCTTCTGAACATAGCCGAATGCCGAGCCAGCGACACTCTACCATATCCAGAGACCGCTGAACGACATACTTTTGCCCAAATATAATACCTTTGTACAATAATTAGGCAAACAATAAAACTTTATTAAAACAAGCACAACAGTGTTTCGTTAGGCTGGGATACGGTCAACACATACCTACCCCGCCTACAGAGGTTTACCAAAAAAATAGGGAATATGATGACATGGAATTTTTGGGTGCCAGATGTGTTCCGTGATCAAGATTTTAGTGACTTGCGCGAGATCAATTTATATGAAATAATCACTGAACCGTTTTCTTTATCTCCCTCCCACTCTCTATGATCTAATATACACATAGAAGTAGAATACATAGAATCGCTCTCAGCCTCCAAAAATGTTGCCACAAAAAGTCTGCGCGGCAGAGTTTGTTCATTGTTTGCTAAACTTCGTCTCTCTTCTGACTTTCCGTCTCTCTCTTCGATGGCTCGCTTTTAAACGATACTTTTGTTGAAAATAACCATTCTAGCTTCAGCAGCTGTATGTGTGTGTGTGTATGGGGTGACCAGTGGCTGTGTATGTGTGTCGTCGTCTCTCGTTCAGCTCGCTCTGGAGCACGTGCTGGAACAGGGCGGGGTGGGAAATTAGACACGTCAAGTCAGTTTATCCTTGTTTATTAAGGAGTAGATGGCGAGCCGGGGAGTTTCTCGGCGCCTCTCGCCTGTGCCCCTTTATGGCGGGGGCTGTGGATGAGTACTGGCTGGCTGGCTGCAGCTGGTCACTGGTCACTGGTCAGGCAAGGTAGACCAGCCACCAGCCACGCCAGTACCGTCTCGGCGGCAGAGTTTGTTCATTGTTTGCTAAACTTCGTCTCTCTTCTGACTTTCCGTCTCTCTCTTCGATGGCTCGCTTTTAGACGATACTTTAGTTGAAAATGACCATTCTATGCATTCTACTTGTATGAATATCAACGATTACCGCATGGCGTAATGATGCGATTGGTGAACGTGCGTCCAGAGGTGTGAGTCAGTTGTCAGTCGTTGACGGTGTGGGCCGCGGTCGGTCTAAGTTGTCGTCGTTGACAGTAACGGTGACAGTGACAGTGACAGCGACAGTGACAGCGACAGCAACGAACATGCGGTCCACCGGCGTCAGCGGCTGTCGAAGAACGAGGGTCTGTATCTGCACCTGCATCTCCTACTCCACTCCACTCCACTCGCCATACTGCGTATTTAGTTGATACGCGTCACCGCATGGTGCCCCGATTACCATTCACTTACTTACTATTAATTATCAACAATACAAAGGCAACCATCAACGCCTGGTTCATAAGCTCGTGTGATTCACCGTTTCGTTCACATATGGAAATTGTGTGCTGCGTTTATCGCGCTTTTGGATTTCACCATGTGACCTCTTTCAAATGTATTTTTTTTTTTTTTTGTTCAGATGATGGGTAATCATGACTTCCTCAAAAGAATAACGAAGTCGTTGTATTATGGAAAACTACCGTCGATCCCGTGCTTAAGTCTCCCGGTTATGGGTTGGTATATTTTTATACTTATTTTATTCATATTTATAAATTGCACCATCGTGTGAAAAGTGACTCGCTTCAGATAAAACTTTCCTAAATGTTATGGAACTAATGTGACTTACTATGAATGTTATCATATTTATTAGTGTTATTTCTTTTTGGCAATTGTATTTCAAGAATTGAAAAATTCAAACTTTTGATTAATAACAGGCATTTTTTGTAAAATCTGGTTTATTCAATTGTCACTTTTCTTGCTTAGTTATAATTATGTACCTATTATAAACTCCTTTATGTGTTTCCTTGTGATGAAATAATGATAAAATTTTAGCGGGAAAATGAACTTATTCCAGTTACTCCACCAATAGTTAATAGAAAAATTAATCCTATAGTTCAGTATAAAGAAGGGTTTAAGTTTAATTGAGTTCCGTTTAGTCTTGCTAATCATCTAAAAATTTTGATTCCTGTTGGAATAGCAATAATTATTGTAATGGATATAAGTTCTAAGCATTTGTTTTACGGAAAATAAATGAAAGGTTCTGTTGCGTTTTATATGGAATCAAATGGTTTGGGGCTTGCTTTTCTACATGATGGATATAAAATGCTGCAAATAACCGAAAAATGTAGGTACTTGTTTAGTAACTAGGCTCACGCTTCACGTTTATAAACCGATTATTACGCTTCGCTGCGACATAGCGTTTCGACTATCACTTTAAGGCGCAGGCCTTACTACTAAACAAGTACCAAAATTTGTGACAAATAGAAAAGTTGGGAGGAGAAAATTGTCATGGCTCCAAAGTATACAAAAGTGGACAAGCAACCAGATTGTAAAACAGCTGTCTAACTGTCGTAGGACAAAAATAAGTTTGAATAAAAGCTGCCAACCCCGATAATTGGAATCAAAAAATTTGGTATTTTTCTGGATAACAATGTGAAAAAGTCTATTATTGTAAAAACACAAAAGTACAGCACAGCACAGACCCCAGCTGTGATAAGCGTATCTTCATGTCATTGTTAATCCGTACTATCTTATTATTTCGACAAGTTTCTCCTACTTATCTTTAAATATGAGAATCACCGCTACCGTTCACTGTCACAAAATATCACCGAAAAGACTCCCAAGGGATAAGCTTTTGGAAGAATCATACAGACTGGGCATACCAGTGTTTTTTTTGCACGTGCAAAACTACCTATAAAAAAAAACACGTCGGTTTCACTTTTTCGATATAAATAATTATAATGTTTTCAGTTCAATCTGTACTATTCTGTATGTTGAAAATAATCTTGTTTTTATTTACAGAGTTGTCTGCCGACGTGTTCTCCGAAGCTCACAAAGGAAAATCCCTCAAACGACTGTACTTAGACGACGCTGCCGAATTGACAAGAAACGCATGTGTATCCCCCTGCTCTCTAGTATTGGCCCTTTTATATTTAGAAAGATTGAAGACCTTCAATCCTGATTACGTCGCAAATATAGCACCCGCAGAATTATTTTTGGTTTCTCTAGTAAGCGTTACACATAACAGATATGATAACACACATCCAATGTGACATGTATTGATAAAATTCAAATTAACAGATGGTATCGAACAAATTTTTACAAGACGACGGCGAAGAAGACGAGGTGTTCGCCGATGAATGGGCTGCTTCCGCCGGTATATCTTCTGTAGCATTGAATCAACTCGAAAGAAAATTTTTACATGCAATAGTAAGTTTCCTTACTTTTTTCAAGGCTATACTTTAATTCATACTGGCATAGCATAGACCGGCAACTGCATGTAAACATCAGTACGATAAGTATTCTTTAGTACGTTTTATATGAACACATTTACATATAATACATCTTCCGTAATGTGTATGTAGCGTAGTCGACAAAATCTATTCATATTATACAGCAGTACATGACACCGTGACATATCAAGCGAAACCGGTTTTCTTTGGCCACTAGAAATATTCTCGTACAACGTGACGTCATAGTGGCGAGTGCACGCGTACTAACGAAAGTGCGCACGTGCATATTTTCGGAAACGCCATATTATGACAATATTGATTCGATGCAAGCAATATTGCGCCGTAATGTATGAATTTGTAAGCCGATTTTGCCTTGCATTCGGCCAAAACTTGTATGAATGTGCGCTGCTGTATAGTATGAATAGAAGTAGTATTTTCCGTGAACTGCTGTTGCCTTTCAGTGCTGGATAGTATGAATAGATCTTTAATCACATTTTGAATGCAATAAGAATAATAGATAACAGAGTTTGCCAATTTATCTGATGCCATTGAAATGGTTCCAATAAATTGACGACCCTGTCCCATCCCTTTCGCAAAAATTCGAGTTATTTAGCATATCGATTCTCGTTTTGAAAAATTTGACCGTAGATGTCGTCTTTAACCCTTTGAGTGCTGACGTCTTTTCTGTTGAAAGCCAGCCACGCTGAAAATTTCGCCAACATTTCCAACTAGAATTATATAGAAATCCAATAGAAAGCAGGTATAAAAATTGCAGCTAATCCAAACAAACTCTAGATCACTACCTACCCGAGATAACTACCGCCAAGGATTTCAAGTTTTGTAAAGGTGTGTTTAGACTCTCTAATATATCTTGCAACAATAATAAATAAAAAAAAAGTCTATTAATGAATGTATTTTTCCAAAACTAGTTCAATCTTCTTCATTGTCAAATGTAATGCTCACAATCTTAACCGTTTGCCCGCGGCCGTCTTCTATGGAAGCTTTGCGCGACAAGTCTGTAGCGTGGCTGTCTTCCATAGAATTTCTGAACTTTGTACGGGATTTTGAGCCTTATATGCGCCTATTTCAATTGTTTTAAGGTTCAAAATTGGTTGAATACATTACTGAGAGTTGAATGCCATCTATTCAATTTGCTTAAAATGAATATATACCAGTCAAAATCAGTTTTTTGTGGAACCATACTGAAACCTCGTTTATGTGACGTCACGTCTGTTGAACAATGGCGACGATACGTCTCAATTGTATGAAGAATGATTATTTGACAATTAAGCCAAAACTACGAGATATATTATGTATTTTATTGTTTAAAATAATACTTTGTGTTAATTAACATATCTGGTTACTTAGTAAATATTAAAATCTGTATTTAAGGTCGAAAACTCGATTGCCAAATTCGCGAAAAAGGTGCCGCGTACAGGACTTGTTCGCTATATTTATTGCCGCGGGCGAAGGGTTAATGCCAAGCCACAATCTTAAATACTCAGCAGTTAGGGATTTCCATTGGGAAATTCTGCTATGGTTATAAATTCAAAAATTCCGCTGTAAACCAGTCTTTATAAACATTGACACGGATTATACGACCCATGTTCAATGCTACCTGGAAAGTTTTAGCGTGTAGTATTCTTGATTATTTTTTACATACTCAAAATACAACGCCTATCGGCGTATTTCAGGCTCATGCACTTATTCGCAAAGCGCCAATCGGCGTTGGTCAGCATTCAAAGGGTTAATAAATGTGTTTATATCTGTTTAAACAATTAATAAACAATTCTTTATCTGTAAAGCATTTTTGTTGCGTTGGAGCAATCCGTTACACGAGTGTGCATAATTGATTGAATAAAATAATAAATATGTAGTTTTGCATAATTGTACCAACCTATAGTTTGCCGTGACTGTTATGCTTTTATAACTATTACATTTTGTATAATTTAAAATTTCAGGACTGGCGGGTGTTTGTCAACGAATCTCAATTTGAAACGACCCTGGAATGGCTCGAGCATCAGATATCTTTGAGGCAGGCCAAACTGCGCGGCTGGTTCACGTACACGGATTTAGCGAACATAAACAATACCGTGGAGAGCATAGGACTGATGAAATGTTTAGTGACTGTTTACATTGCCCTGTCGGTGAGCTACCTCGCGAGTGTTTACACTTTAGTGGCCTCGTCGTTTATAGTATCACAGAGCTTGCTAACGCTGACGTCCACCAACCACATAATGAACGCTTTTGGCTGCATCAACCCTGCCGATCGACTCACCAACATGAATAACACTTCTTACGTTTACGACAATGTCGTCGACGATGTACCTGAAACATACTCGGCGGATTTGATACAGGAGCCGAGTAATTTGCGGTTTTTGGAAGACAATAGGAATTTCATTAGGAACAATCATGACCAAAGAGCGTCACAACACCTGTCCGGGATTGAAAACAGTAGGCCGTTGTACGTGTCGTTTTTGCGAAACTTCATTCAGTCGTCTGTATTGAACGAGTGTGCTAATGGCTCAAAGAATGTGTACTCGTACGAGGAAACGAAACTGAACGGCATCAACGAAAGCGCATTTCCGTCGACGTGCAAGAGCAGATATGGCTGTATCGCTTCGGATATGAAATGGATCAACTTTTGGACGAAACCAGTATTATGTTAGTGTAATAATTCAAATGTAAAATAATTCGTTAATGTATTGTTCGTACTGTTGAAGCCCTTTTACTTTGTTCTACTGTTAGGTTAAAAAAAAAAAAAAAAATAACATCATAGATTTATTCTTGTATGTATGTAAATGAATTTTAAGTAATTTAAACACATGACTAAATATACATGAATATGTATAAAACAAACGTCGAGTATTTTTGTAAGCCTAATTATTTATAAAAGAAATAAATTTTTCACAAACTGTTATTTAAAAACGTTTTTCTATTTATCTTCAAACTGATAATTGTTTATGATAAAACCCTCATAAGCCGCATGCACATGTATGTTTATGATTAAGATCACACCATAAAAGTCTATTTATACTATCCAGCACTTCACAGAAAAGGCTACTTCTATTCATACTAAACAGCAGCGCAAATTCAGACAAGTTTTGGCCGAGTGCAAGGGCAAAATTGTTCGACGATATGTTGCAATATTTCTTGTGTCGTATCGTTGAGTCAATATGACGTTTCTGAAAATATTTATATGCGCAATATTTCATTAGTACGGGTGCAGTCGCCACTATGACGTCACGTTATGCATGAATATCTCCATAGTGGTCAAAGAAAACCAGTTCTTGATATGTGACATGTACTGCTGTATAATATGAATAGACGTCTAATCATACTATTAATCACTACAAGGTAAAAGCAGTGCACGGAAAAGACTAATTCTATTCATACTATACAGGAGCGCAAGTTCGGGCGAGTTTTGGCCGAGTGCAAGGCAAAATAGTCCTACATATATGTATATTATAGAGAGCTACCACAAGACGCAATATTGCTTGCTTCTAAGATATCATCCACAATACTGCGTATACATAGAAATTCAATAACAGTGAAACTCGATAAGTTTATTATATTATAATAATATTCATATATTTTATTTACATTCAATTGTACAAGCAGCAACCATTACTGTGCATATACATATATACAAACAGGCATTCTGACCCGAACAATTAGATAGAATATTTCTAAATCCAAATAAATATTCTGTGTCTCGCTTAATCAAAGCGAGGTTATCTATTGATAATTGCATACTTATTATATGTACGCATTTGATTGATTTTTAATTAATAGCAGCCGTGATAATAAGATAAAATCGTGTAATACAAAACGTTGCGCGAAAGTTACGCATCAGATGAAACCGGGTACGTTTCAGAAATTTGTAGTGCTGATATTGAATAAAATTAATGCCAAGTACAAAACACAACATTCTGCTCGCTACTTGTGATCGGATTAACTTTTAAGAAGTTTTAATAAAAATACATCCACATAATATAAAATAAAAATCAAATACAATACTTGATAGTGTTATCAATATTCGAAAAAGCATAACTGTTTTTATCTTAGCGATAAGTAAGATAAGTTACGGCTGATTTTTCCCTTCCAAAAATACTGATTGCATATACGAAATTAAGTTAATTTTTTGCTTTGTTTTTAAAGATACACTTTTACAATACATAAATTAGCTTGTTAAAATATTAAATAATTTATGACTAATTATAGCATGAGTAATTTCGCCTTATCTGAAAAAATAAAACAATACATAATATCAACGTATAATCAATTATAAATAGGAAATCTCATATCAGGTATTGAAATTATTACCACTTCTTAAAGCGTTTCAAATTCCATCATTCTGATACTTGGACATCAACATTTTTATTAGGTGTCTTCGTTGTTTTATCTTCTTTTAGGAAGAGTAATGGAAGCATGCCCAAAAGACATCCCAAAGTTATTCCGAATACACGTCCCTAAAAATTAAATTTATCGTTTAAATGTGTCCTATTAAGAACAATATTATACAAAGTGAATGTTTAAACATACCATATTGGACGCTCGCCGACTTACAGGCATGTCCAACTGTATCGGAGTGAGTTTCGGTGGTTGAAACCCAACCCTTTCAGCAAATCGTTCGACATAGAAGGCAGAACCGATGCCGATAACATCACTCATGGTATTTCCGAGAGCTGCAGCTGCCATTGTAGATATACATACATACGCACCGAGCGTGTGATCTATAGAATCACCCTAAAAACATGAATTTTATATCTTATAAGTCCAAGCAAAGTGAGAACTGACTAAACTTTTCCTCTGAAGGAATAAAATGAAGACGCAAACACACTGAATCGTACGCCATGCACGTACTCGTGCTTTCCAGCTGGGAAGAGTGTTTCTTCGGGTCACTGTTAATTCATACGACTATTTCGACAAGTTTCTCATACATTTCTTCAAATATGGGAATCACTGTTATCGATCACTGTCAATACAAAGATAAAATATCACCGAATACACTCCAGGGGGTGATTTTTGGCAGAGATCAGGCGTGCTAGTGTTTTTTTTACATGTGCAAAACTATATTGACAAAAGCACGTGCTGCGTACCTCTGTGTGTCTGCGCTTTTATGTAATTTGAAACAAAAAAAAGCCTTTAAAATTAGCTGCAATAAGATAATACCAAAAACTTACGGCAACAATCATAATAAAATTGTCGAGGAATCCAAATCCAATGAATGGGATTGAATTTGCAATTAGTACTGAAATAATAAAACACAAAATTGAAATCGAGTCTTAAATATATTTCGTGAAATTGTTATTTTATAACACTTACGATGAAATAAATCACTGCTCGAAGGGGTGGGAACGGTTTCAGCTAAAAATAATTATAAAAAATCGTATTTAATAGTTTCATAAACAGTATAAATTAAATAGGAATAGTAAAAGTTACCATATTTTCGCTTCAACCAATCTTCAGGAACCGGACAAAATGTTCCGGATGGATCCACATCACCCAATTTAGGAACTTTACTAGGACGACCGAATTTACTTCGCCAACGGTGTGCAGCCAGTTGACCTACGAATAAATAAATCGAAAATATTATCATTAAAATAAAAATTAACACCGTCGAAACATTACATTTCAGGGCCTCAAAATAAACTATGGCTACGGTTCTCAGGTAACGAAATATAATAGAGACGCGTTTACAGGGCGATAAAAGGACGAGTTAAATTTATTATTTTGGTTTCTTGAAATCGAAAACTGGCCAACTCAGATTGTGCTTGGGATTTTCCAAGTGCTTAATTCACCACTGGTCGAGCGATAGGTTACCAAATATTTCGTTCTGCATACGCATTTCTTTATATGTTTAAATGTCAGGTCATGCGTTAGTATTTTGATACCTCTCTATGGGTAAAGTTTAAAATTTGATTATGTATAATACATACATACATGTATAGGTTTAAACATCGAGAGTGATACATTAGAAAAATAAAATAAAATTTTAAAGTTGCAAAAATGTAGATAGTTAACGACAGAGAAGAATTTATAAACCAAATATTTACATAGAGCTTACGTGTAGACAGATTTCGAACAAGGCTGGCTGAAAAGTTAGAGAAAAAATGTGTCAGTGCTGTGAGAAAAAAGATAGAAAGCGAAAGAGAATGTGCATCAAAAAATGTACAATATTTATTCAAAACAAAACTTACATACATACATAGTACACAAATAAATCAGTGCTGAAAACGGTAGTAAAATCGAAGACGTGTAGAATACATAAATTACAATTACCATTCGAGAGACACAACTGTGACGCATGCAAACACCACCTGCGTATACTATTTCAAATTAGTATTCGAATTCAGTGCAAAATCGTGTCCGATAAGTTTCATGCTACACGACACATGCAAATACACTTTTAGTCATGTTTCATACAATTTGAGGGAAGTGCAAAGTATTTGTTCACAGTGTGAGACCTTTTATCTGTGCATTACACAACGTACGCCACATTTCAATCGAGTGTGTATCTTCGCATCAATATCTACAAATAGAATATTCCACGAATGTACGCTAATCATATAAATAATGCAAACGATGAAAGGTATAAATAAGTGATGGGCAGATCGTCGAAGATGGGGTAATTTCGACCGATCTAATATTGAACGCGGATATGGTCGTTATCGATCGGGTTACGATAGCTGTCACTCGACCTGCGATCGACGATCAGCGCTCGTCCATTCGACGGACGGACGGATAATATCGATGACAGGTCGAGCTCGGAATGTTCGAGTGGGTGTAGGTGGAGGTGGAGGTGGAACGAGGTCAGATGTGAGATGTGAGATGTGAGAAGTGAGAAGTGAGAAGTGAGATGCGAGATGCGTCACCTTCGTACTCGTCTTTGATGCGTTTGGACTCGAAGTGCTGCAGCGCGGTGAGGAGTTCGCGGCGCTCGTCCGTGGTCAGCCGCAGCGCCAGCTCGTGCGCCTGCTGGCTGTTGAGTAGGGGCTGCTGCCCACTCGTGGCACTTGCGGCACTTGTGGTTTGTGGTTGAGGTTGAGGTTGAGGTTCGCCAGGCGAGAGCGAGTACGAGCGTGTGGAGAGTGTGGAGAGTGTGGAGGCCGCGGAGAGGAAGGCCGACTGGCGGTCGAGATCGAGATCGAGATGGTGACGCCTGGGCGGCCTCTGCAACGCCAACAGCCGCCGCTGCAAGACGCGAGACAACGACGCGGCCATTGCGCCGATCGCACGCGACTGATCTCATCTGTCATTTCACGCTACCGGCGAACACGGCTGCCAACTCGTCTCACACATATATGACAACTCCATACATTATAGGCTACGTCCACACTACCGATATTTGCGAATTTTTCCGGGTTTGGTGCATCCACTCTAAAATCGCCAGATTAACAGAACGGCAGCTTTAAACGTAATTCTCGTTTTCTCAAATGATAGATTGCACATCAGATGACGAGTAATCTTTCTGGCGAGTTTAATAAGGCAAGATTCGGAACTTATCGAATCTTGCCTTATTAAACTCGCCTGAAAGATCCAACTCAATTTTAATAATTGCATCTGTGCACATCGAAAGGTTACCCGTCATCTGATGTGCAATCTATCATTCGAGAAGACGAGAATTGCATTTAAAGCAGTCGTCCGTTAATCTGTCGTTCAATTTTACCTGGCGATTTTAGAGCGGATGCACCGCATCCAATTTTTCCATAACCAGTTCCTAAATAGCAACTACAGGTTGCAATATGGGAACTGGATATGGAAAATTCGAGAATATCGGGTAGATATCGGTAGTGTGGACGTAGCCATAATACTGCATGTCTGGCAGTCAGTGCCATCGTTTAACGATTAGTTCAACGGGAATTCGCCTAATAAAATTCCATTCATTATTACATTGGTACGATAAGGATAATAAATTAGCCAAATCCCGTATTCTGCCAAATAGCTCCCGTATTCTGCGCGCGCACATTAAACAAGGCTGTATGACAAAAAGAGAGATAATTTCACCGCATGCCACTCATATATATTATATATATATGTACATAGTACCGTTTACCGACTTAAGATCTTTCGATTTTCGATCTTTGCCTTCCGATATTTGCGTTTTCGGGCGTTTCACTTTCGGTCCCGCGAGGGAGACCGATTAAATTCCTAGTGTAAAACAAAATGTGAAACCCGTTTAAAATTTTACCCGACATTATTTATAAACGCTTCGTATATAAAGTGGCCATATGTATTGGTTTTATCAGTGCAGTACTAGTTTTTTTGGACATTAGTCTGGTCAATTGAGAAATGTAACCGGAGCAATTTAAAATTATAAAATAAAATAATATTATTTATCAAGATCGAATATGGACATCCATCGTTGATAAAGTAGTCTTAAATCAATTTTAATTATTACAATTACGTACTAATCTACCCATCTTTTTTTTTTATTTACTTTTATAATATATAATGTAAAGAAGTTCATTTTGTTGTATTTTTTTCACTTAGAGAAAAAACATTAGAATTAATCTTTCATTATCTTAATATTTAAAATATTTTGATTCTTAATTTAAAAAAAAGTGGGTACTTTTTTTTTATAAAATTTCAAATTTGTCTCTAGCAAAATCAATATTTTGATAAATTTTCACAGAGATAATGCTATAGTTGGCCAATATATTCTCCTTGTCTGCTTGAATTTTATAGTTGAAAAAATAAGAACTTTGTAACGTTACCGAGAGTCTTTTGTCGTTTACTATGTATCTAATTCTAAAATGTATTTTTACACATTCATTAGAATTCACTGTTGAATGCTGTATTTTTTAATCGTATTCTTATGCATATATACCTTCAGTAAAATAAACTGTCAAAGTAGACGGATGAAATCAATAGTGGTCGAAAATTTCAGCGTTTTGATCTAAACCAGATAATTAAAAACCCGCACTTGTTTGACGTTTGTGGTATTGGGGTTGTCGCGGGTTCCGTATGATTTCGTGTAAACACACTTGTATTATTACATAATTTAACATAAATTAAATTTATACAAACATTCGATACAATCCGGCAACTTGCAATGAATATTAACTCATCGATAGCACTTATCGGTTTTTTAGTCATATACATATGTGCAATTGTCTATCATACCTATTTATAGCTAATTGATCACATCTCGTTGTGTTGTTTTCGGCGAATTTTATGATCGAAATCTTTTTCGATCTATGCGTTATTAGATTGAAGTTTATCGATTGCAATAACCACATTGCAAAGTTTATCGATTGCAACATGTTTCGTCATATATTGTGTGTTGCAGCTGAAGCAAATGCAGAATGTTAGAAGGACTGGTAACATGGATCCTAAACAACTATCTAGGAAAATATGTGGAAAATTTAAACACAGATCAATTGAGCATAGCTTTACTCTCTGGTTGGTGTTGCTGAAGTTTAAACACTTCATACAAATTTATATATCCCTTCAATTTTGATTTTATTTTTATTTTAGGCGAGGTGGAACTTGAAAATTTACCACTCAAAAAGGATGCCTTTTATCATTTGGGTATTCCGATCCGCATACAATCGGGCTTCATCGGAAAAATTAAATTACAAATTCCGTTGAGACAAATACGAACCGCACCCTGGGTCATTATTATTGAACAATTATACGTTGTAGCGACGCCTATCAATTTAAATGAGGTATTATTTTCCCATAATTTCGAATGAATTATTTGACATACAAAAATTTCATCTCTACTTAATTTTCAGTGGGATAATGATGCCGAAGAATGTACCCAACAAGAGTATAAATTAGGTATTTTGGATACGATAGAAGCTCAATGGAGAGCTGAAAACGAATCATATCCCGAAGCTGGATATTACGCATCGAGTCTTTCATCATGGATGAATTACGGAACGGGACTCGTTACAAACATCATAGAAAATCTTCAAGTAATAAAATCTTAACGTATTTTTATATATAATACATATGATTATATTTTTCACTTGTATTATTTTGTACAGTTGAAAATAAAAGATGTGCACTTGCGTTACGAAGACAATATAACCTGCGGTGAGGAGAATTCATTCGCTTGTGGTCTCTTGATGGAGTCTTTTTCGGCTGAATCTTGCGACTCGGAATGGCAGAGGAGTTTCACCACATCCACTTCAACCAACTCTTGTTCTTTTAAGCTTATTGAACTACAAAAAATGGCGTTTTATTGGGATCAAATTACATTGCACTCTGAAAAACTTATGGATCTTACGCTCGGCGAACTTGCAGTGCGTTTCAAAAACGTTGCATCCTTTAAATATTTAATAATTTTTATTTATGTTATTCATTGTTTTTAGGTTCGTATGTTTGAAATGCTGACGTCTAAGCACGGATTTGTAATTAGTCCTGTTTCGGCGGTGGCTCGACTTAAACGAGAACGATGTGAACAACCTCTCCGGTCTCGTACTCGACCTAGATTTACCTGTCAGCTCTCGCTTGATGAAGTTCCCATTTTAATATCAGATGTAATTTTTTTTAATACTATAAATATGTTAACCCTTTGGTTGCCGGACTGATTCAAATCCCTTATCTTAGAACCAGGCTACACCGGGTGACTTGCGAGTGACTTTGTTACCCAAACGTACATACATAGTTGCTCGTGTTCACCCGACTCGAGCAACTAGAAGTGACCAAGAATCTGCTCACTAAAACCTAAAAGATTTCTCAATATGTGACAATACAGTCACACGTGTACATAGTTTGTTCACTATGTAGTCACCGGCAACTAATCACCGTGTGTAATAATACAACACTATGCATTTTGGGGGATTGCGCTGGTCATTTAAGCAATAATATCACCGTGACCAAACCGAACGCTGGCAACAGATCTCGTTGGTCTGGTGACTTTATACCTTGGGTAACCGGTGAGTTACCCGGTGTGGCATTCTCCATACAACTGCATGCTTTTGATCTGATTGCGCAATGAAGTCAAAGCAGGCAACCAAGTTGCCTGCATAGTTACCCGTTGTGGCCAGGCTCTTAACCGTTTGTCTGCGGCCGTCTTCTATGGAAGCTTTGCGCGACAAGTTTGTAGCGCGGCTGTCTTCCATAGAATTTCTGAACTTTGCACGGGATTTTGAGCCTTATATACGCCTATTTCAACTGTTTTAAGGTTCAATATTGGTTGAATATATTACTGAGAGTTGAATGCCATCTATTCAATTTGCTTAAAATGAATATATACCAGTCGAAATTAGTTTTTTGTGGAACCATACTGAAACCTCGTTTATGTGACGTCACTTCTGTTGAACAATGGCGACGATACGTCTCAATTGTATGAAGAATGATTATTTGACAATTAAGCCAAAACTACGAGATATAATATGTATTTTATTGTTTAAAAGGTTACACGACAATTGGTGCAAGTCCAAAAGGTTCAACGACAAAATGTACCCGAAAATTAGTGCACTGACAAAATGTTCACGCGACAAAATGTCCACGGAAATAATGTTCAAGCGACAAAATGTTCAAAATCCTAAATTTTTAAAGTTAATTATTAATTATTATTATTTTTCAATTTAAATAAGTAAATATTGATAACACCTGTCATTTACACTAATTTAATAACGCCTGCGATGTATGCGATAAGAAGTAAATTATTCATTTGAAATAAAGAAAATTTTGGAGACGGTTGAGAAGCCCTGCCATATAAACTAATTCAATGTAATCTGCAGTTCATACGCTTAGAAAGTTTTTTTTTTTCAATTTAAATAAGTAAATATTGTATACGGCTAAGAACCCCTAACATTTAAACTAATTCAATGACATCTTAAAATGATATTCAATGAGTCACAATGACATTCGCTTAAAATGTAATTGTTCAATTTAAATAAGAATATGTTGGTGCGGTTGAGAACACCTGTAATTTATTCTAATTTAATAACATCCGCGATCTATACGATAAAAAGTACCATATATATCGATAAATATAATACAATTAAAAGTTACTTTTTCCATTAAAATAGGAAAATTTAGGATTTTTGAACATTTTGTCGCTTGAACATTATTTCCGCGGGTACATTTTGTCAGTGCACCAATTTTCGGGTACATTTTGTCGTTGAACCTTTTGGACTTGCACCAATTGTCGCGTCCCCGTAAAATTGTATTCGAATGGTACCCAGCACATCTTCTCTTTCTTGAATGAGAATAAATAATAACCTGAAAACATTACATACATTTGCATCGATAACAAACTTATTAAATAAATATCAAATAAATTGTTCTTTTGTTTAAAAAGAAATTCTAAATCAACCCCTCACAATGGGTTTATAAAATGTATTCTCCTTTTTGACCGTGTGATGTTATCAATGATGCACTTGGAAACTTTCCAAAATTTTTAATATATTTTCTATTGGCATCCAAAGGTTTAATGTTACTTTTGAACTTGACAACAAAGCTAAAATCCATACAATTGAACTTTGCGCTGTATGATATGAAATTACTAAACATAATGCAATGTTTATTATAGAGACAATATAACCAAATGATAGGATGTTCTCACGGATTGACTATGATAGGTCGACTGCGTGAATTTAGACAATGGCGACCCAATACTCCCGTATTGAAGCATGCCAAAGCGTGGTGGGTATATGCTGTAAAATGCCACTATCCGGATTTCAATTGTACGTTGATAATTCTACGACCTTGTTAATTATATCATTATATTTTTGTACTGATTTGGTTGTTATGAATATTTTAGTTATGGATCCTAAACCAACGTGGGAAACGTGCCTAACATCTGCCAAGCAATGTATACGCTACGTCGATATATACACTACATTGTTGATGACACCTTCCGTAACGCTCCCTTCAGACCTCAAATTATTTAAAGATGAAATTGAATGGGCCAGACCGTTTGAACAGTTGAAACTCTTAAGAGAAGTTTGTATATGTTCATATTAATTAAATAAATCATATATATAATATCGCTATTCTGTCTGTCTATGTGTATCTGAGATAATGCTCGCCGTACTATAATAGCACCGAGCAACAAAATATCACGTTTTTGAGTTACCAAAACTGTTAAAATATCTCGTAAACAAGAGCGAACCAACAAAAATCATTATCATAATCGAATTCAGTGGGTCAAACTTAGTAAAGATTGATTAGTCTCCATTCTGGTAATTTTTTTTGTTGCTCAGTGTAATCGTTTCGATTCGACGTACATATGTACATCACAGCTAAACCACTGCCAAAACGTGTATACGAATACAATAGCAAAAGAAAAAAACTTCTATATATACTGATTGCTACTAATGTTTCAGCTTGGCAGAGAATTTACCGCCATCTATTGAAAATTTATTTAATTAATTATTTTTCTATTGGTGTTTTATATTGTTAACATGTAGGTAGGTAGGTAGTTTTTACCTTTTTTTTTCATATTAAACAATTAAATAAAAATATTAAATTAAATATATTTAAAAGATATTTGAAATAAATTCGACCACGTGGGGATCGAACACATAACCGACGGCACATTTCTTCTAATTTTATTTCATTTAATAACTTAATATGCCAATACCCATGCGATGATATTTCATCGGGTACAACACTAGTCATATATAATATATTATATCGCTATTCTGTGTCTCTGTGTGTATTTGAGATAACGCTCGCCGTACTATAATGGTCGTTTCAATCCGACATACATATGTATGTCATAGCTAAACCACTGCTAAATACTGAATATAATATCGAAAGAAAAAAAACTTCTATATATACTGTTTGCTACCAATGTTTCCTCTAGGCTAATAGACGGCGTTAAGTCTCTGAGCATTTAGCGCCATCTATTGAAAATTTATTTTATTAATTAATTTTTATATTGTTTATATGTATTATAGATAGGTAGGTAGTTTTTACCTTTTTATTTTCATATTAAATATAAATATTAAATGAAATACATTTAAAAGATATTTGAAAAAAATACGACCGCGTGCAGATCGAACACAGCACACATTATTAAACCCACACATTATTTTTATTTTTTTTATTTATTTAATAACTTAATATGTCATGAATAGAGACACGTATTTTGGGCATCTATTTTTGTCAATTTTAGCATTTTCTTCCAAACATTGAGCCTCTGTTAATACATTAAACAATGAATGGCAGGTTGCTAATAAACAAAACTTTTCTTTAACATTAATATTAGATTTTGTACCTGTCACAGATGGATTGAATAGTTCACTCAATGTTTGGAGGAATAGATTTGTCTCGTTTGGTCTTGAGTGCGAGTCTAGTTTTAAGACGCTTTTTTGAGCAGCCTTTTGGATACACAGCTCCAACTGTCTTCTTTTGTTTACAGTAGTAGACAAAATTTCGACAGGAAAAACACCGTCTATGTTAAACTGCAAGCTCTGTTTTATCCCCTCAATTTCTTCACATAATAAATAGGCAAGGGGATATGAAGACCCTTCTAAATTGTCTATTGATTTTATTAATTTTATGCAAATTTCACTTTTGTTTGTTATTTTAGCATCTATTCGCATATTTTACGAATTTAGCGTCTATTAGCATCTATTTTAGCATCGATTAAGCATTAATAGCAAAATGCCCAAAATACGTGTCTCTAGTCATAACCCATGTGATGATATTTCATCAGGTCAAACACTAGTTATTGTTATATTAGTCTTCGTTTCTATTGATTGTTTAACTAATTTGCAGTCGTCGATGCGCAAAGTTCCCAGCAAGCAAAATGGCGTTGAAAAGAACGGTAACAACGTAAATCAAGAACGAGCTCAGGGGAGATCGTTATTAATACAGTGGTTTCCACAATGGTGGGGCTGGTATAATTCTACGTCTGTCGACAATTTGAACAATTCCGTCGTCGCATCGGTCCAAACGAATCCCGCTCCAGATCTAGAAGGGGAAATTTTAGATGTGATAGCCGATTCGATCGAAAATAATACACTTTTGAAGAGAGATACAGTTTTCGGACAGTTCAAATTTATGTTAAATAAGGGAAGCCTACAGCTCTGCACTTCGTTGCCCTCTACGACGAACAACGACTCGCATAAGTATGCATTGTACTCAAGTAAATACTGAATTTTATAGGCCACAGTTTAATTGAATGTTTTGTGCTAGGATTATGTTGGAGCTCAACTTTAAAAACGTTGGATTTAGCGTGGAAGCGAGACCTCGGACGTCGTCTCATACTATAAACGTCACTCTCGGTGCGATTTATCTTAGAGATCACATCACTGAAAAGTCGTTGTTTCCGATTCTCATCGCTCCACAGGTTGTTATTATTGATTTTACGTCTTCATTAGATTTAATTTTTTTTTTTTATTTGAAAATTAATTGTTTTAGGGAATTATCCGGGAGAGTTTAAGCAATTTGAGATTTTCGTCAGTGCCTCAATACGCTATAAAACCAATCACTACCACTAGTAGTAGTTCCGTGTTGAATACAAACGAAGATTTGTTTCAACTTACGTATGAAAGCAAACCTATAGGACTCAATTGTGACTACAGGTATCTATTTATTTTTATTTCATTCCACAAACTTTCAATAAGAATATTTGAATAGCAAAATAATATTATTTTTCTAGGTTATTTGTAAAATCGCAATCGTTGGAAATCATTTATAATATGCATGCCGTTCGATGGCTCATCGATTTTTTTTCCTCTCCGTTTTCTTTGAGTGCCGATAAAAAGCATGAAAAATTGGCAGTTGGCCTAAATGGCGCATACGCTCACGTCAAAAATACAACTAAAATGCATATCATCAATCAATGGGAGAACATCTTGCAAGGAGATACGGTAAATATAACGAAAGTTTTTTTTTGCCGTACATAGTGGCGTAGCGAGGGTAAATGGCGCCCGGGGCAAACATTTTTTTGCACCCCCCCCCCCCCCCCTCTTGATATTCATTGATTTATATTATTTGCTAAGTAACAAACACATAATAAATATTATATATCTTGTTTTATGATGCAATGATCTCGATTTGTAAAACTCAATTATGTATATTTTGTATGTATGTATACAGAAAATTACTGTATTTTATTTACTTATAGTATTTTCAAGCATTCAAACACAAATTACATACATATGTATAGAAACAGTACGCTCTGTTCTACCAAATTGAAATTCCTCGACACTCGTTTTCTCGACTTTTCGTCTGCTTGAATAGGAGTTTGTATATTGCATACAAAAATGTTTTTTTGTATACATGTATATAATATCTTTAATATACGAAACATATTATGATCATTTAAACTATCAACACTCCTTTAAAATATTTAAAAAAAAAACGTTTAAAAATTAATTCTTACTTTTTTTTAAATAAGTTTTTTCTTTTTTTTTATTATTACTTTAATTATTAATTATTAATTAATTCTTACTTTTTTTAAATTAGTCAATGTTTACATCGTAAAATAAATCACTATGTAAAAAATGTTTGATTATGTACAAACTTGATGACGAGATACACCAAAAAATTTGAGAAATTTCAAGTCGGTGAAACGAAGTAGACCCATATAGAAAGCATTTTCTTGGATGCATCTTCCGCTTTCACGGTTGGGCTCAAATCTAGTGCCTCATTATTCCTTTCAATATAAAACCTAGAAAGACTGCATATTGACTGCTGATTACGAAGAATAGAAGAAGATTTTTATACTTTTCCAAGTGAAAGTTACTACAAAATATGATAAAATAATAAATAAAAAAATATATTTTGACTTAGCTGCGCCCGGGGCATCGATACTTGTTACGCCATTGACTGTCCATACGACGTGATATTGTTTCTATTTTAATTTATCGTTTTAGAATGAAAGAAGTTTGTGGCATTTGGAACTTGATATATCTGCACCTCAAATCCTACTGATAGAAAGATTCACTGATAAAAATAGCATTGTAGCTGTTTTAGATTTTGGAAAAATGCACTTATCCAATGGTTATATGGACATTCTTAACGATCCACCTACAGAGGATGATGATAATGGTATTGTCTTTTTTTTTGTTTTATTTTTTATCATATAAATATGTAATGTGAGCTCTCTTACTTTATATTTGTTTTTAGAAATGTTTATGACTCCTTGCTCGACTCCACCCGGAAGTGAAGTAAGTGATGTAAATTTAACAGACTGTGGAGCATCTCCCTTGCCGTCGGATACTCCGGTTCCACATTTGAACGCTTCTTTGAATCAAGATGCATTACATCATAGATTATATGATAGGTTTGCACTTAATAATTTATAATTATTTCATGTTTTGCATTGTCATAAATTATATATATATGTATATTTTCAGGTACAAAGTTGAATTTAGCGATTTGCAAGTATTGATCGGTAGGATAAAAGATAATTGGAAGTTCTCAAACGTCAAAGGCACATCATCTCTACACGTTTTAGATAGATTTAATATTTTATTTCAGGTTATTATAAAGCGCTGTTTATATACATACGATATTTTTAAACAATCTAAAGAATTTTTAAAAAATATTGTTTACTTTTAGATTGAAAGGAGAGTTATATATACGAGCGATCCACAGTTTCCAAGTGTGACTTTATGCGGATCGTTGCCGAATTTAGTTGTGCATTTGAACGAACATAAATTGTTGTTTATTCAGTCTCTAATCAACGAGTTAAATAATCCCCAAGTTTCTGGAGCCAATTGGTAATATAATATTTTGGTTTAAATATAAAGTTGATGTTGCTATAAAATTAAATGTATGAATGTATGAAATTTTATTGTACAGTGTATCATCTTTGTCTTTCGGAGAAAAATGGAAAATATCACCACCCGTTGAAGAGCAACTAGATGAGCCATCCGAAATTGAATTCACCGAAAGGTCGTCCAATCAACTGTCGAAACTCTTGATGTTGCAATTTGCCATTGATCAAATGGCTCTTGAGGCACTTTACTTTCCATTGATAAGTTTGTTCTTGCATACATTTTTTGTTTAGATATTAAAATTACTGTATTATTTCAGGTTCAATCTCGAGGTAGAAGTATAGCAGAGATACAAGTTTGCGGAGTGAGAGCTGCTTTCACAAAACGGCCTTTCGATTTCAATTTGTCCTTAAGTGTACATTCCTTATTGTTAGTAGACGCTTTACAAACTTACGGTCCTGATTTTGAACTCCTTATAGCGAGTCACAAACACGTCGGGTATTATTTCAAAACACTTTATTTTATTTTTTTATTATATCGATTCTTGTACCGTACTTTAATATATTGAAATTATTCTTCAAAGAATGGATTCGGTATCGGGAAGCATTAGAGATAGTGAACCGACGTCTCCAATGTCGCCATCATCTCCACCGGATGGTATTTTTCTTCCGTTACATCCTCCACCACCTGCTGCTTTATCTCAAGCTTTACACTCACTCAATACCCAAATGTCAAGTTCGTTCATAAGTATGCCTTTGAAGTGGACACAGTTTTGCTTAATAGACCTAATCCTCATGAATGATTTGCAAACATTCCTTATTTCATGAATCTTGTAGAAAAAAATGATTCATAAAATTGTTGATGTCAAAAAATTATTCATGAATCTGGTCTATTGGAATAAACTACGTTCGAATGTTTCGAAATTAATATATTTTTTTTAAAGATTTTATATAAAGTACGATCTATTTGCAGATATTCGTAATTGTGTTAGTCCTGTAATTGATACGACTGACGTTGCTGCTGCAGCTGGCATTATAGATTCAGAAGCTCTTATAGTCGTTGATTTAATAGTCGTGTCTGCGGATTGTCCTACAAGTCTAGGGGAAGAATTGCGTATTGCTAATATTTTATTCAACAATCTTGATATTATAGGTAAATTAGTTTTAATCATATATTATGTAAGTATTTATGATCTTGCTAATACTTTTTTTTTTCAATGTTTAGCTAATCAAGAAACTATAGTAGAACTAATTGGCTTCGCCAAACGAATATCTACAATTCCATTTCCGATGCGGTCTATGTCTATGTCTGAAGATTCTGCCACATACGACAATGTTTTAAACTCTTCACCAGAGCCTGTATCTCTAGATGAGTCAGTCATACGTACTGAGATCACGTTTGATTTTCATCGGTTGAATGTACTCCTTTTAAGAGCGTCAATCGAAGATGGATATGTTGTCGGGAAAAAGATAGCCACGGCTACTATGAGTGATGCAAAAATTCAAGCTACGATAGGTATTATTATTTGGTATATTTTCTATTAAATTAATTACACGGAGAAACAAAAAAAAAAAATACCAGAGCGGAGACTAATCAATCTTTACTTAGTTTGACTCACTGAATTCGAATACGACAATGATTTTTGTTGGTTCGCTCTCGTTTACGATATATCTAGCATTGCTGTGTTCAAAATGAGTATTGGAATCAATAGTCGGATGTTTTTCCTATTGATTGTGATATTTCATTGCTTTAAAATACTTATAATTAATTATCTAGCGAATTTTAAAAGTTAAAAATATACTTTTTTTACATATTTTTTTCTATTCACTAGTGTTGTGCCCATTGATTTCAACGGGTGGTTTCGGAAAGGAATTGATACACGAATTAAAATAAAGTATATGTTATATATAAATACAATGTAAGTTAATTTATAGGCCCGCGCGCGCACGTATTAATAGGAAAAGTTGAGTGTTCATTATGAAATGTTCTTAAGATTGATGTCTCCACTCCGGTAAGTAAAAAACGTGATTTTTTGTTGCTCAGTATTACCTATATGATAATGTGCCTTTTTTTAGCTAATAAATGTACGGAACTGAATGGATCTTTGGGTGGTTTACAAGTCGTATCATTGTGTCCTGGATCAACTTTACATCAGAAAATCATATCTGTCGGTCATGATCCTTTGGTCAATCGCAATGAAAACTTTTCATCTGCTCTTGTTTCTTCACTTGCCCAGGAAGTGTACAGAAAATTCTCGAGCAATAGTTTATGTCAAGAAGAAGAAAAAGCATTTAGCTTCCACGTTACTAAAAGCTACACTAACACGGCGACTGAAGACGATAAGTCGAATTTGAATTCTAGTGGTTAGTAGCTACTATATTTGCATATATGTACATGAGATGTTATTATGGTATATTTGAATGTATGTTGAATATTTTAGAAGATGTAAACATAAACGTTTGCGTGAGGATGGCCTCGGTGTGGTATACGCATTCTGGAATCTTTCTCGGGGAAGTTCAATCGTGTGCTTCAGAATTTAAGCAATACCTCTCCAATTTGGCTAAGTCTATCAAAGCTGCTGCTACAGACATGGCCATCGGACTAGTTAACGTTCGGTCAGTATATTTTTGATTTGTTTTTAACAATTTTTGTTTATGTCTTCATCGTTTCATTATTGTAGAGGTGAATCAATGTACAACAATTCTCGAGTGTCGGGATCTATGGAATGGATTTCTCCAAGACGACCCAGATCTATAAGCATCGGCCCAACCGAGCTGGATGCCGATATAGATAGCTATTCGAATATTGAACTGAAGTAATTCTTCACTACATTTTAGATATATTGACTGTTCTAAACTCGGGTATTTGAAATATATATATATTTTTTCTTTTTAGATTAGACGTAATATTAGAAACGCCTGTAGTAGTCTTACCTCGATCGCCTAATAGTACCGAAGTATTCGTAGCTCGACTCGGAAACATTTCAATCACCAATAAAGCGGGACCCAATCAACAATATTTCATTCAAATAAGAGACATTAATCTTTATTCCGTGAGTATAATACTATATGTATACATTACTTTTCATCGTGCGTGCTATTTATCATCAACTTATTTCAGTTGGATATCAAAACTCGGCTGAATCATTCCATAAGTACTACCACGGTAGAATCAATGTACAAAAGTGGTTCCCGTGGCAAACCGATCCTTCACGACACCACGATTCATTTAAGCATCGAACTAATCAACGATCTCGAAGACAGCGAATCTTGCGAACATCCCATCCAAGTGAATATGAATGCCAATTGCAATGGTTCAATCTAATATTTATGAAATTATTGTAATATTTCATTTGCTTGTAGATAAGTGGAAAAGTTGTTACACCTCTTAAAGTGTCTGCTACGCGTCACCAATACGAGCAACTCTTGGAGACTGTTAACGGCTTAGGAGTTCACTCGCCGAGTCAAACCGCATCGAATCATTCGTCGTCGTTCAATGCTGACTCTACCGGAATATCCACTTTGAATATGGATCCTCAAATTAGGGCTGAAATACTGAATGCATATTCGCCAGAACAGCTACCGTCTACGTCTCTTCAACATGTAAAAGGTGATTAATTCACATTTGAATAATGTTTTCGCTGATTTTCATGTATTATAATAACAATATGCATTTACAGTGAATTTCCAACTGCCTATATTTACCGTCGAATTGAGAGGAAATGTTGGAGAGGGTGAAAAAAGTATAGTCGATCTATCGTTCAGAGATTTTTATGTTAAATATGAAAAATATCACTTATTTGAAACTAACATTGAGGTAAATTATATTCTCACCGTCATATATGTATGCACATGCAGTATTGTTCGTGTAAGATTAAGTTTTGGCACTGTTTTTAGGTGTCGTTGCGTTCAATTACGATGGAAGATCTGCTTAGAGATGTAAACAGTAGGCATCGGTTCATGATGCTCTCCCACAAACCTATGATCCATTCCATTACGGACTTATCACATTCTATTACAGATTTGAGAAGCACTGAAGAAACTGAAGATGATAATAATAAACAATTAACCGATAAACAGCGCAGATACTCGCTGCCTAATAAATTGAGTAACATCAATTCTTTAGATAATATAAACATGCCGATATCTTTTGCCAGTAGACAGACTTCAAAGTTGCTCTCGTTGCCTCAAGATAATCTCGTTTTGATTACTACGCAGCTCATTGATCCACAGCACCCACTTTTTTCAGAGAAATATAAAAATGTAAAAATCATTTTAAACATATGTATGCATCCAACGAATTATTTTCATGTATATGTTTTTCGTTATATGTAGGTTCGTAAAAGTACTAAATTGGATTTCAACTGTCTCGATCTTGTAGTGAGTGTCGATAGTTGGGTAGTTCTGTTGGACTTTTTCGGAATGGGAGCTGATACAAATGCTAATGAAAACAAAAAGTCACAGTCTTCAGAAACGGACGTTAGACTTGAACCTGCTGAAAGTAAGTAAACCATTAAATGATTAATACAAAGTGATTCGCTATACTAATACAATGCTTCTTGTAGTTTATAACGGCGATACAGAAATGGATATATCAGTGCAGTCGTTGAACATCGTTCTGTTGAGGCCTCAGTATGAAGTTTGCCGTGCTAATATATCGAGGTTGAAAGTTCTCGTTGAAGATGCTTGTGGTGCGTCTGGAAACGCTGGAGGTCGTCGTATATCCGGTAGGCTTGGATCTATGTCCCTTATGGATCTGTCACCGCACGGTCATATATGGAGAGAACGCTTTTTATCATCGGGCAAAGAAGCGTTGAACTTCCAATATGAAAGGTTCTCGGTTCAAGTACTTTTTATATTTAAAGCACTCGCTATACAATGATGATATTGATTCTCACGTTTTATATATACAGATACACGCCGAACGATGCGATAGTCGCCGATTGTGATACGAGGCTTTTGATCGAAATGAGCACTATAGTGTACGTCCACACGAAGCGTTTTATCAGCGAAATTCAAGCTTTCTTCAAGGAATTTTCGCAGTTGCAAAGTGTGCTGAGTCAAGCGAGGCAAAAAGTCTCAGTGACGGCAAATTCTCACTTCACCCGCATGCAAATGTCCATCGAGTGTCTTTCTCCAGCTATTTTGATTCCGGTCGGTAGTAAAAGCACTTCGTTGCTGGTAGCCGAACTAGGAAAACTATCGGTCCATAATGAATTTAAAAGGGCGGGCTCATCGGGAACGATCAGTACAATTAGAGATTCGGAAGATCGTAAGATCATCGTGTACTTTACAAGCAAAATACCTAGTATTTTGCTTGAAATTTTCATGTCAATTTTATTTTTTAGCTGTAAGAGAACTTTTAGATGTCATGAAAGTCAATTTAGAAAACATGGACCTGTATTGTGGAGAGAAGTGTATGAAAACTGACGATTTACAAACATTCTCACCGCAAAAATATGAAAATGATAAGAAGAGAATTTGCAATGAATTCGGTCCGTCTGCTATTGTGAATCGGCAAGGGCCGTTTTTGCTAACTGAAAAATGCGGTCTCACTGTACAAGTTGAAAAAAATCTTGAAAATTATCACAATGGTATTCTATATAATATGAAGAATTTAATTATAGTGTGTTATAAATGCTTATACTTCTCGCTTTTCGTTTTCAGTCGCTGATATGAGTATACAAGGCACTTTGAACACTCTCGACGGTGCTATAGATTTGCAACAGTACCGAGTCATCAAAGGTTTGCTGTCGAACAATCTCGGCGAAAATTTAGACGACTTGTACACTCCGGAACAGTCGACGTCTTTGACTGTGCTTAGCGATGAAAAAATTTGGACTCTCACGTCTATTCGGTTCGATTTGCTCAACGTGACGCTGCGTTTGGAGATTGAACACGGTCTGTCGTCTTTGGCTTGCATCAATTTTATCAAATCGCGCTTGCTAGTGGAAACTTTCTCAGACATGACTCAAGACATTGATTTGGTGTCTCAGGTAAGTTATTGGCTTTTATTTATTATATATAAAAATAAAATATATATAAACCTATTCAAGTTTTGTTGAAAATTATTCATTTTTAGGAAATACTAGTGTCTGATACGAGGTATAAAACAGATCCTGTTAACAAAAGGTGCAATGTATTTAGCAATATTGTACTACCGATGGGTCTAAAAGTTGATGAAAATAATCAGCATTCGGTACAGGCAGAAGTTCATGCCAGGTAATGAATTATTTAGCGTAATGGAACCAATTGAATTAAAAATAATTGCATAGCACTTAAACTAAAAGTCAAGTATCTGTCAAAAGCGTGTGCGCCAGTGTCACATATCAATAACCTTGAAAAGGATTTAAAATGAAAAAGAGATAGGCATATAATCATATAATCACTCGGCATGCCTTTCTGAGAAATGTTAGTTTAATATTTATCTACATATATTAACCCCGATCATAAGTGCCACTACAGGTTGCCCAAGGCGACACCTATAATCAAACTTTTGTACATAAGTACCAAATACCATCATTATACATAACTAGTGTTGTACCCGAAGACATATCATCGCATGGGTGTTGGCATATTAAGTTATTAAATAAAAAAAAATTAGAAGAAATTTGCCGTCGGTCATGTGTTCGATTCCCACGCAGTCGAATTTTTTTCAAATATATTTAATTTAATATTTATATTTAATTTGAAAAAAAAGGTAAAATCTACCTACCTACCTACATATAAACAATATAAAACACCAATAGAAAAATTAATTAATTAAATAAATTTTCAATAGATGGCGATAAATTCTCTGCCAAGAGAAAACATCGGTAGCATTTAGTATATATAGAAGTTTTTCTTTTATTATTGTATTCGTATATATGTACGTTTTGGCAGTGGTTTAGCTGCTAACGTACATACATATGGTTACCTGACAACTCGTTCACAGATTTTCCGTAAACCGATGATGCGCTCCAGGCATTACGTATAAGGCCATCTCTTTCTCACCCCGTCTGTTCACCATGATCTTGTTTACTATGCCATTACGTATGCAGCCATCTCTTTCACAGACCGTCTGTTATCGGTGAAAAAATGGTCTGTGAAAGAGATGGCTGCATACGTAATGGCAGAGTAAACGAGATCATGGTGAACAGACGGGTTGAGAAAGAGATGGCCGTATACGTAATGCCTGGAGCGCATCATCGGTTTACGGAAAATCTGTGAACGAGTTGTCGTGTCACCACATACATATGTATGTCGAATCGAAGCGACTATTATAGTACAGCGCGCATTATCTCAGACAGACAGACAGAATAGCGATATTATGTATATATATGATGATTACACACAAAATATGAGTTGAAAACACTGTGCGACAAACTCTTCCACTGCGGAATCCGCTATAGCAGCTCTGTCATGTGTAAATGTTCCTCTTCCCAATTCATTGTGCAAAACTAAAGAGTTGATTGCAATTCTCCTCAATATTGCTGCAGCTTCATTCAAATCACCCAGGAAGTTGGACTGTCCCGACATTACATACATTGTCGTAGTCTTGCAAAAATGTTGAGATAATTGATTTATTCAATCAATTGAATAAACCTTTCACTATCACTTATTTATTAAATTATTTAGAAATGAAAATCTTTCAAATTCATTTTTATACGAAAATACAAATGACAGTGATGAATCGTTTTTCCGAGTGAATTTTCTATATAAATATTATATTTGCAGGAAACGTAAGGAGCATTCTGCTTATACGATACTTGTGAACAATATGCGACTGATGGCAATTATTGACTGGTGGCAAGCCATCAACGAGTTCATCATGAGTCCCGCTGTCGGGAATGAAAAATTGCCTGAAATTAGGTTGATACATGTTATTGCAAATTGTACAATAGTTTTCTGTTCAAACTTGAATTTATTTTATTCCAATGATTTTTTTTTTAGAATATCTGAATATCCTCACGATGAAACTGACTGCATTTCGCCTAGCTGTAAACAAATGTCTTCGAATGAACCACAATTTGAACTCAAAATAAACATCACCGACTCTCAAGTTGTGTTCGTTGAGGATACGTCACAGTGGGATACTAATGCTGTCATATTAAAGGTTTATTTATATGACTAATTATGTATGAACTTTTATTATCCCTTACTTATTGTGATAATATATTTTAGAGCACAACAGTCATATCATATAAACCGGGTAGTGAACCAAAACCACTATCCTGCGTATTGAATCATTGCGAAGTGTTTTCTTGCGTTTTGGGTATGGAAGAAGAAACTGCTCTATCTATTATCGATCCGGTTACTCTGCAAATAGATTTGACTTCAAACAAAATACTTCAAGTAATGATTTATGTGTTTTGATTCGTTTTTATTATTTTTTTGCATATTTTAATTTATTTTTTATTATATGTATAGGTGCAAACTGCGCAACTTTCTGTCAGGCTGTCGTACCATGACGTGTGCATGCTCATGAAGATGTCTCAGTCCCTACCGCAGCAAACTCGCAGTGCACGTGCAGCGAACAATAAAAGCATCCTCCCGGCTAACAAAAACAGAGAAAACGTTCAAAAACTTTCCAGTCTAGGTTTCTCTGTAAAAGATTGTGAACACGCTTTACTAACATCAGATGGAAACCTGGATCAGGCAGCTCTCTGGTTGACTGAAAATTCAAAAACTACTCTACATGGTCAACAGAATACATCTTCTAACGAAGGCCAATCGTTTGATTGTTTCCAGGTATGTATTCATAAATTAATTTAAAATCAATCGTTCAATCGTTTGATTTTAATTTTTAATTTTTTTTGCAGATTAAAGCTGACTGCATATCGATTTGTATAATCGACGACTGTCGAGATTCGGATGTGCCATTGCTTGAACTATCCCTATCGGAGATGAACCTATTGCAAGATATGCGTTATAGTGAGTCTCAGTGCTCTCAAAGTCCTTCTCTGTGTTTCACTCCCGACACTCAAGAAGTTGAACAGATATCGAGAGAAACTGGACCTGGAGGTGGACGTCTTCAATGTAAATTAACTAGCGATTATTACAATAGAGCACTTTCAGGATGGGAACCGTTCATCGAACCATGGAGGTATATATATACATATGTACATACATATTTCATTTTAAATTCCTCGATGAAAATGCAACGATTCAATTTATTAACCTCTGTTTTAGGTGTGACGCCTCGTGGGAATACGGTTTGACGAGCAATCTCAGAAGGAATCGGTTACAATTAGAATTAAATTCAACGGAGACGCTGAATATTAATATCACTAGCACTCTTATGGACCTGTATTCCGTTGTGAAATTGAATTGGATGCAAGATTACTATTCTCTATCTAACAATCGTGGGGAAACTTCGCCGAAATCTAGTCCGCCGGGATACAGACGACGGTCTCCATTCGTTCCGTTCGCTCTGCGGAATCTTTCGGGTTGCAAATTGTGGTTCACTACTATCGTCACCACGGCTGATATGTACGTTTTGATGTTTTTCAATTTTATACTTTGTTATTTGGGCGTTTTTTATGTTACTATTTTATTTCTATTGTAGTGTAAGTGAAAATATAGAACTACCAGATCCAGATGAATCGTGGACCGAAGTATCGCCAGGACACACGGCTTCGTTCAAATTTTGTGAAAGGGGAAAGCAACGGCATAGAGATTCGCACAAGTTACGATTGCATCAACTCGGTGTGAGAATCGAAGGCTGGAATTCCTTCAGTCCTGTGAGCGTCGACAAAGTTGGCATATTCTTTAGGCACATCACTCACACGGTCCGTCTACGTTCTTTAATCAAAAATATGAAATCGTTCAATGTTTCTATTCGCATCTTTTTCATTTCAGAAAAGTAACATAGAAGCGAGGATCGTGTTTTCGGTTACATTAGAAGGATCTGCACGTAAGCTCGTTACCATTCGTTCCGCGTTACAACTTGTAAATAACTTGCCGCAAACTATTGAAGTTCGCGCAGACAACATCACCGCCAAAACACCGGGTTTGTATAATGTTTTTATTTATTTAATATAAATATTAAATAAATTTGATTGAGTTTGTTTTTTTTTATACAGTAAGCTGGTCAGGTTCGTCTGTTTCAAAGTCTCAGTTGGTGAATAGTGGAGATACGTGGTGCGTACCTCTGTCGCACAATCCAACCCCAATGTGGATCCGTCCTATAATCAACCACATTAGTTCACCGACGCTCAATTATGCCTCGTCGTATTTATACTGTGCTCAGCCGTTGGATTGGCGATTGGCTGCCAGGCAAGCTCCCGAGGATTCTTTGCAGTTGGCGCACGTTTGTCATTCTAATACGCAAGTGTCGTATAGGTTTGTATACATTATTTCATACAAAATATTGTTTTATGGTTACATAGACTTATGCACTTGGAAAGAAGAGCTAAAACACTTACGCTGAGAATTCTTGTTATATTATTCTACATATTATATACATTTACAAAGGTGCTTTTTTTACAACTCTAATAATTTTTAGGTTTTGTTGTATTTTACGGAGGGAAAAATTTCCATTGGAGAGAGGTTTGCCTCAACCGGGGCATATATTAATACTTAAACCTCCAGTTATTATCGTCAATTTGCTACCGATTGAACTGAACTTCAAATTAGATCAATACGATCAGGGTACTGGCAGAATTTCTCCCGGACAGACAGCTCCTTTAATGCAGGTAATTAAAAAACATTCTATACTATTTTTACGATTATATTGCGTATTAATATCAATTCTAATAATATCTTAAGGTGGATGTACAAAAAATGATTGAAATATCAATATACCTGGAAGGTTTCCCCGGTGTAGCTTTGCTCACAATTCCCCCGACTGCTACAGACACATTTTCAGTACGTCTCAAACTATCGGACACATCGGGAAGGAAGCTCACCTTGAATGCACATGTTTCAATAAAAAATACAGATACTATAAAGGTAAACTATTCATTTAATCATATTGATTTATTCCTTAATGCTTAAAATGTATCGTTTTGTTTCATAGATATCAATATCAGCACCATTTTGGATCATAAACCGCACTGGAGTTCCAATCGTATTCCGACAAGAGGGCGTTCCAACAGAAACCGCCGGACAGTTCGAAGAGCATGAAATAGCACGCATGGTAGCACCACTCCTCTTCAGTTTTGCCGACTCCGACGGCAGTCCAACCGTCGTTGCGCGAGTCGGAGCCGGAGTTATTCCTAATGGTGTTCCGCAAGTAAGACCGCACAACACACTTGTATTTAGCAAATGAATGGAATCGTTATGTAAAAGTTTTGATCATTTGCAGTGGTGTTCGCCGTTTGGTTTGAGTCCTGGGATCATGGTGAGACGGTTGATCGTCAACAATGTTAGCGGGATCGGCAGCAGTGAACGAGTACTACTAGTCGGAATCACGATAAGACCTGGACGAGGTCGGTATCGTCACACCAATATCTGCACTATATCTCCGCGCTTCCAAATTCACAACAACACGTCGTTCAATCTGCAGTTTGCTCAGAAATGTTTCGCTACTAGTATAGTGAGTATGATTCTAATGTAGCGCTGATGCTAAGTTTTTTAGGTTATAATTTTCGTTGAAAATTTCAGACCGATCCCGGTGCCATAAGCACGTATATAAACACCGTGCCGGAGTGTTCGATGCCATTCCATTGGCCGCGGCATGACCACGATCTGTTGCTTTGTGTGAGAATAATGGATATTGCGAATTGCCATTGGTCTGGTGGATTTAGGATTGATACTAATCATTCGCTTCATATAAATATAAGGTATATACCTTATATACATACATACAATAATCAAAATATATATTTTTTTATTATGAAAATTAAAATACATACTTGTCGTTTTAATTCATTTTAGGGATAATAATGCGGCATGCTATTTCCTTCGATTGGAAGTAATTCTTCAAAGTGCTACATACTTCATAGTATTCACTGATGCTGATACTATGCCGCCGCCTATACGATTAGACAATTCATCATACGTTCATTTGACTTTTCATCAGGTAGTTAATTCATTGCAAATATGCTTTGGCGTGTAGCCCCGATTTGGTATTTAATGCTTTTAATTTTAGGTCGGATGTAAAGAAGAATCTCTTATCAAAGCGCATAGTTCTAAACCGTGGGCTTTAGTTGAGCCTTGTGGTGTGGCAACTTTAGCTTTGAGAGCACCTGGTGGTACTGGAACTACCATCAATCTGCATAAGCTGGACGAAACCAAATCTCTCACATATCAAAATTTTATCTACATAGCATTTACGGGAACTCATCAATAGTAATATTATTATTATCATTATGTTTAAAGTTTGATATGATTTTTTTCTGTGTGTAATTTTATGATGTAATTACAGTAAGGATAACGGAAAACTGAGCGATGTTGAGAATTCCCAATTGGTTTTGGAAGTGACGAGCGGTCCATCGTCGTCAGGATCTGTAGTCTTGGCTAGAAAGCGTCACGGAGAACGAGCTCAGTTGTGGCGTCTCAATAAACAAGGGCATTTGTTACACGAAGGTAGTTCACCACCTCAACCGGCGCATGCTCCGCCTGATGTCAGCGCTCCTCACGCTCTGGTAAACTTACATCCATTTATCTCTTCTGGGATTTATTTAGATTAGTCTTATATTTCAATGGTGTTTTCAGGTTTTAGATATAGAAGGTCCGGCTCCTCAACCGAGCACTATGGTAGGGCTGTGCGTACGTCGAGTCAATCCTCGTCGTGCTTCGACTCAAACTTGGCATTTTACAGCTGATGGACGATTATGCTGTGCTCATAGTAATATGAATGTTCAACCGCTGGATGGATTCTTTGGTCTCAGAGAAGGTACTTTTGTTTTAGAACGTATTACTTTATATACATTTACATATATATTAATCGATTTTGTACGTTTATAGGAAATAGAGCAGTGTTGGGTCTGCCGGGTCCGTCTGGTCCACACGTCTTACCGAACGGTATTCCTATAGAACACGCAGTTTCTACACAAACTTTGAGGCCAGGATCTGGATTCCTAAATGTAACCGTCACGACGGATGGACCCACGCGTGTTATAAAAATAGTAGATTTCAAACAACAGGTGAGACTTTTACAATCAATAATCATTTAAAACGTGCAAGGATATAAATGCTTTGAATTGTTTCAATTAGGAGAATAACCTATGCGAAAGTAGACCTGAAGTGTCTAATGCAGAAAATGAAATCAACGGAAGGGAAACTCAGATTCGGGTTGCCGTCGGAGGTATTGGTCTATCGTTGGTGTCTCAAACGCCATCTCAGGAACTTTTGTTCTGTTTCTTTTCTGGTGTTTTATTGGAAACCATTTGGACGCCTAATGGTCAAGCGTTGAATCTCAGCATGCAAGATATTCAATTCGATAATCAGGTCAGTGTACATAAATAAGTACTGTAGATGGTGTGATCATGTTTTCCAACAGCAAATCGTACTCAATTGGACAAAATGTCACACTGGCTATGAACGTTGTTTTAAATAAGCTAAATTAAAATTATTTTTTATTTCAGCTACTGGGTACATCTTGTCCGGTTCTCCTACACTCTACCAGAACGCGAGCTGGTAATTCGCAAGGTGGAAATTTGCCGTCCATTCATCTGTCCATTGAACGCGTAGCTACTCCGCCAAACACCCGATACAACGCACATATCTTCAAACACTTCATCATATCTCTACGACCGCTGTCGATTCACTTGGAAGAAAGACTGTTACTAAAATTATGTTTGTGGTTGGGGATGAACAGTGCCGAAGAGATCGTCGGTAAAGAAGATCCCGACGAGACCGACTTTGAAACCCAAAAAATCCTCACCGAAATAACAGCTGTTCACGCGAAGCGATATTATTTTGGTGTACTAAAACTAGTTCCGAATCAAGTAAGAGTTCTATCAATGCTCAATTCTGATCAACACTCTTGTCTGCCACTATTTATATAATAACGCGCCGAATTTCAGATAAGACTGAGCATGCAAACTACCGGCAAGTTACCTGCAAGTTTAACGGTCATGAAAAAGAAATTAGGACTCACTTTGATCAAGTTCGAAGATGCTGGCGTTGAGCTTGAGCCGTTCATTAGATGGCATCCTTTCGAAACGAGTCAATTCTTATGGCATTCAATCATTAAACATTATAAAGATGTTTGTTGTTTATTATAAAATTATATATTTACTATACAATGTATATACAAATGTATAAAATGTATGTGTTTTGATTTCCAGGAACTTAAATGGCAAGCAGCTATTATATTAGGCTCTGTAGATTTCCTTGGAAATCCGTTAGGATTTGTGCAAGACGTATCTGATGGAGTTTCAGGTCTCATATATGAAGGAAACGTTGGAGCGCTTGTCAAAAACGTTGCACACGGCTTGTCCAATTCTGCCGCTAAAGTGACAGGTATCTTTCGTATTGTAAATTTCTCACATAGTATATTAGATGTGGAATCATTAAATGTTTGTATTATTGTATTAGAATCACTCGGAGATGGAATAGGTCGAGTGATTATGGACGAAGCGCACGAGGAGACCAGAGCGCGTATAAGAGGCATCGGAGAAGGCGGTGGAACTAGTCATCTGGTCGCTGGTCTGCGTGGTCTAGGACTGGGTCTGCTCGGTGGTGTCACCTCGTTGGTGAAGCATACTTACGAAGGTGCTGCGCATCAAGGACTCCCTGGGTTCTTTACTGGAGTCGGTAGAGGGTTGATCGGAACCGTGACCAAACCTGTTGTCGGTGTTTTAGATCTAGCTGCAGAGACTGCAGCCGCCGTTAGAGATACCAGTAGAAGGTAGAATAATAATAAAATAGAAATTAATTTTAATTTAGTGTTTTATACAATATGCCTGTTTACATTTTAGATCCGATCGGTGGTTACCGGAACGATCTCGTCCTCCACGTTGTCCCATCGGTCCTGGTGGCTTGCTGCCGAGATATTCACGCAATCAAAGCATCGGTCATCACTATTTATACGTCATCAATGGTAGAGATTATGAGGAAGAGTTCTTGGCGTATGATTGTATACGAGGTCAATTGTCAGATATACGAGCGTTAATTTCAACGCGCTTCCTTAGAATATTTACGTGCACTTCCGGAGAACCTCACACTGTTATTGAAGTTCATTTAAGGTATTACGTTACAATATTACATTTTATTTACATAGATATATATACCAGGAAAGCCTAACAGGTAAACCCCAATGCGCCTTCCTAGCCAATTACAAACATTGCAGCATTTTTTATTACATAAATCGCTGAAGGACAGGAAATTAACTATTAATTAATCCATACAGACATCTATGGGTTTAGACTTGTATTGTACATAAATCAAATTCAAATTCAGAACTCTGATAGAAAACGATCGACTTGGAACCACAAATATCCAAGTCTGACCAGCAGAGTATTAAAGATTAGCACGAGATCGAACCCAGTAATCTTTCGGTGGTTAACATAAACGCAACCACCGAGCTATACTGCTGGCTATGTAAATGCTACATTTTTCTGATGCTAATATATAATACATTATTTTTAATTTTAGTAATCTGATTTGCTGCCAAGCATTATCTAATTCATCGGGAGAACATCACATAGAATTGACAGTTAAAGTCGACGGAGCTGGTGGTATGGGTGTAAGGAGACCCAAAGTGCAATGCGACACTCCGGAGCTGGCTCGCTGGGTGTCTCATCAAGTCAATTATGCAAAATGCATGTTTCACGAAAAGCTATTCACGTTGCAAGAAGCAGACATATAGATTGAAGGGTCAATATTATACAAGATAAATTAATAAATTTGTTCTTTTTTATACGTATAGCTCGGTAAAGGGGTCATTTAAGACATTAAAATAATACTCTTAGCGTTTTAGTCGACAAGTTTTTTTTTTATTTGCAATGACTTTGTTTGAAAATGTATATTTTGTAAATGTAGAATATACACTGAGGCTGTGGTAATAATTCAAAGAAGTCGTTATGTTACATGAAGTATTATTGATATTGTTTTTTCCATAGTTGTTTACGTTATGAAATTAAACAAGCTGATAAGAAGCTTATAAAAAAGACATATGGGACCATTTTGCGAAGAACGCAATGCATATGTTCAATTCATTCAATCCCGATGTTATATATTGTTATGGTGTTGTTTTTTTTTTTATCTTAGCACTAACTCTACATACCTGAACATTTATATAGATACATATAATATATCAGTTTACCGTAGTGTTAAAAAATCAATTTCGAAAAATGTACTCTGTATTAATAGTGTTGTATTGAAAACTGTTTATATCTTGTTTTTGACACATTTGTTAGTATTTATTTAGCATGGATAACTTGAATACCAAATTTGTATTTTTAACGTAACTTAATAAGCATCGTTTTATCGATTCTAAGGATTTTTTAGTGAACTTTCCATACGTTTATCCAGTACATATCCGGCGAATTGAAATTTCTGATGAGACGGCTGATGTTTTTATTTGTAGTTTAACGTAGATTCTAGTCTTGTAGTGTTAATTTCGATTTTTTGTGTATTTATTATATTTACATGCGTTTAACTATTTTATATATGATTGAAGCTCTGTTGTGTTGTTGTTGTTTTTACTTTTTTTTACTTGTAAGATTTGTGCTATTTTGCACGCTATTTTAATGTCTATTGGTGCTTGACTGTTAAATTTTTCAATTTTATTTTTTTGTATGTATAATAATGTAAATAATATTTATTTTCTTGATGCGAATAAAAATATATAGATTAATAAATATTGAAAAATAGCATTGTTGTTTAATTTCCACACACTTGAGAATTAAATATATTATATATGTATCTTGTGGCCGAAGTACGATATTATCAACATGTATTTACACTTGTTTGTTCTACACTTGATAAACTCTAAAAATATATGTATCATAACACCTTAACATGATAAACACACTTAGGAGCATTCATCTAACATCCAATCTCACTTCTAAACAACATTGAAAATATATACCTACATACATGTCATGTATTTATATATGTATGTATTGTTCCCTTGAAACTATCAGAAGAAAAGAACGTTATAAATTTCAATGACATTAGAAGCAATATCTTTAAAAATCATTTAATAAATTAGAAAAAAATTACATCACATTATTATATAAATAAATATATTAAATTGTTCAAGTAGAAACAATTGTCTTTATCATATTAAGTTGGCTAGATAACTAGTTGTGACAGAAAAAAATTGGTTCGTCAACACCTGTTGTAAGAAAGAGACAGATATATACATACGATCAAAGGGGAAAAGAGAGGTGACTACTCTCTTGGTGTATATATAAAGGCTTCTTAACCTGAAAACACTCAGTCCGTGATTCTATGCTCATGGTAGATGTTACCTCTGAATCTGAATTGAATTCTTATCAAGTACGTTTATTTATAGTATTACAAAGACGAAAAATTGCTTATAGATTGTTATTTTGGTATTAAAAACCATTGAAAGCATTGCCCTATTATAAAATTGTTCAAATATCAATAAAGACATCTGACCTCTCGTTTCAATCCCAATAAGACGATTAACTGGCACATAACATTCTTGTCTAGAAAACCACTCAATACTTGTTTTGCATATATAAAAAGTCAATTGATTGCAATTAGTTTATAATCGGCAACATATTGATTATTGTTATTCTTATTGGATTATAATTTTGATTTTTAAATGCTTTTTATTATTACGAAATTATGTTCACAATACATCTTATATCTATTTTAATAGCTACTGATCTACTGATCATTTTCTATTTTACCATTTTGAATTAATTTTGTTAGTAATCATAGTATTATATTATTATAATGTTAATATGTACAGCGTAATAGGAAAAAGAGCTCAAAAAGCTATTTACAATTCTTATAAATGCCCATAATACATCTAATACATAATATTAATTAACGACTCTATAAAATCGATGACCTAAAGCAGATTGTGTTTAGGTAATCTGTGTAATTATACGATATAATAAATTTATGTCTACATAATATATTCGAAATTCTACAATTATTGGGCAGAATAATACAATTATGTATTACCCACTCAGATTGAGTACCTCGTGTGCCCTCAAAGGGGCTCCTGTTCACTATTGACTGATAAATAATAATACATATGTATATTACATTGCCATTTTTCTATTTTCAATTCAACTGATCAAGACCTGTGGCGTTTTCTCTATTTTGTATAGGAATGATATAATATTATTGATTGTGGTATTAAATACTAAAATGCAAAATATTTCTTTAAAGGATGGCAAAGGCTTTGAATACGAAAACGTTGCCAATTTTAAAAACAATACTTCACATGCCTGATATCAATGAAGTAGTCGAAGGTACACTATATTATTATAACATAATAATAAACAACTTGTAGACATTAATCTAATAAAATTTTATAGTATTATCTGATGGCTTGAAGGCAAACTTCGCTGAAGTTTCTGTCGACTATGTCGACTGTCCGGATTTAACCAAGGAACCTTTTCATTTAGCATCTTCTGGTAAATTCTGCATGCGATAAATCGAATATATGAATACTATTTATGTACATATGTGTATGGTATTTTTAATTTGATCATAGGACTCGGAGGAAATCCTCATTTGCTCGACATAGGCGGAGTATCATATCTGCTGCCACTCGTCAATAGAGAAAAAATCTACAATTTGGCTGATATGTGTAAAGTGCTCGAGGTTGAGCCGGGATTTTTGTTGGGTGCCGGAGCTGGTCCGTGGCCACATCTGGGCGTTAACTGTGAGGTATATATGTACATATATGTAATCATTGGTTGGAATCACATTTGGCATATCGAATTCCACATTACTCGTATTTCAGGGTGTGATAAATCTACGCGTGGAAAATGGAAAAGTCGACCAACAGACGAGAATAGCGAGCATTTCGCCGACCACTGCCGAAAAGGGAACGGGAAGTTGTAAATTAGAGGTTTTGCCACAGAGTGAAACGCGTTCAGCTCTTTTGGTCAACCTCCTTCTTTCTCAAGGAAAACCCGGAAAGGTAAAACTTACATTATAGGTTTGGCAATGTAACACTAAAAAAAAAAAATTTGATTTTATCCATACTATGCTTCTTTATCAATTTGAGAAATCATAATGCGATTAGTTTGAAGCAGTAGTACATAAGCAAAACTTGACAAATATGAAATTTTATTTAAGCTTACAAAGACACTATTATATTGCAAGATAAAACTTCAAAATTGTTTGGTCAATAAAAAAATTCAAAGTTCAAAAGATAGATTAGAATTTATTGTATTATATATTTTCGAGTAGCAGATATACCCGGCATCACCCCAGTGTTAAATACGTTGGTACGTATGGGTATAAACATTTAAACAGTGCCCATTATTGAATGAAATTACCATAATTCTGATTATAAAGTCGAAGATTGGTTCCTGAAGCTTGAGAGCAGTATAACCTTATGTATGTATCTTGGTTTGGTGATTATTCCGCAAAAAGCGATCTCGCGCACGTCACTAAAATCTCGATCACGGAACATCTGACACCCAAAAACTCCATCATTCGAAAGCTATCCTCGGGAAATATTGTACTAACAAGAACTCGAGTGCCAGATGTTTATTTTTTTATTTTATGTTTTCTTTTTCTTTCGTTTATATAACTGCCGTTAAAAGGGTTTAGGGTCACTAAAATGACCAGACAATAGTTCCGACTTACAACCTATCGAATATTTATGGGCTATTATAAAGCAAAGGGAATAAAAACAACACCCTGGGGCAAATTATGAGTTAAAAAAACTGTTGAAAATGTATGGTTTGAAGAAATTTCGGATGAAGAAGTATCGATGCCGTCATAAAAGCAAGGGCATTGTCTAGTAATTATTATATTACTATTTATTGTTGTCATATGTCCATTGCCTATGTATTTTAATTCATAGAAAAATATATACTGTAATATTATTTTAGCTAGAGACATTTGAAATACATATAAGAAAAATGCCCTATTGTGCATGTTTTTTTAAAATTCGTATCTCGCCCTAATTTAAAAATATAAATAATCTTTTTTGATCGTAAAACATGTTAAATAGTTGAAATCAAATAATAAAACCAAAAAAACTCGTGTAAAAAATTGAAAGTGATGCGATTTCTCTGCACGGTACTGTATATATTTTTTTCTCTTGTTTTCTCGTCTAGGCTATTGTGGCGCATTACATAAATAAATAACCACAATGGTCCAAAAGCATAAATAAATAAATAATGAATTCATTACTATGTACTACATACATACATATGTTGGACTTAAATGAGTTGAAAAAAAAAACACAGGCAAACATGCAAGAACAATTTTATATTTTTTTGATTGATAAGTAGATAAACTAGTCAAGTTAGATAACTTGACTAGTTTATCTACTCGGAAAACTGTTTTCTTCGAAAAAACCGTTTTTTCCCCCCCACTTTTCGTTTGATAAAAAAACCACTGTATATCTGCATTCGGCATATTCATCAAATTTGGCATTACAATCTAATATATAATTTCGAAAGAGACTTTGTATGTATGTAAGTTTTGGTTCGTAGAATCCAACTTTAAATTGAATATAAAAAAAACAAATGAATTTAAATAAATTAAACTATACAAATAAATTTAATAAAATGTTTACTATTAGATTACAAATACCGAGCGAAGCCGGGTAAAACCATTAGTATCTCATATTTAACTTAAAACCAAAACCAGAGGTCACAACATAATATAAACGATGATTTTGAGGCTTGCAAAAGAGACGACACTATACATTACTTACTTAAATTCGTATTAAAACTTCACACTTAATTTTTCGCTATTCTAGCAATGGCCGTATTTCCATATAATTCTATACAAACAAACCTCATATAAATATCAACTTTCTGAATTACATCAACGGTTACAACCCTTACACAGATAACAACATTATCATGATTACATTTTACATATCTTATTTGAATATATCGTTTCCGTTATTTGTATAAATAAACATTCAGATATTTATTTGAGTAGCATTCAAGTTTTTTTTTGCATATTGATTCAAGGTGTTACGAGTAGTATGTAAAAAAAGAACTGGGACCCTGGACTACATAGCCGCCATAAGGCAATGCCTCGCCAATAAATATGTAGATAAATGTATAGGTAAGTGTTTAACATACGCAGACGAATTACACCAATTCAACATCCATTAATATGTTTTTTTTTTTTGTTGTAGGACTTGGAGGAGCGTTTGTACTCAAAGAAGGTAAATCGAAGCATCACATAATGCCCGACTTTTCAAAGATTGCGTTGAATTCGAATGCTGATGTTGAAGACTGGTTGCACTTCTTCGATATGTCCGCTCCGATGATTAATCTCGGCACTCTGGTCTCGCACGATCCGGTAATTGTTATTTATAATAGTTCATACATTCGTAAGATGTGTATAAACGTTAGGTTCTCAATTGCAGGGTTTGGATCTAAGATTGCAGCACTTCCACGCGTTCAGCCAACACGGTGAAGGAGGCCATTACCATATTGACACGACGCCCGATACTGCACACTATCTTGGCTACTTCACACTGGCCGAAATCCTTGTTAGGGTCGACCGACCTCCGGAAACTCTCGACTTTGGACAAGATTGAACAGCGTTTAGCTCAAACATAATACATTATATTTTTATACCAATAAAATGCTAGAAGATGTTTTCTGTCTAATTTAAGAATCGGACACAGTGCTTGGTTAATTAATAAGAACTGTGGTTCAGATCCTGATGGTTTCTATTATTTAATTTCTAAGAGTTATTCATATAATGTTAGTTGGTCAAAAGGTCTATTATTCAGATCCTAGCTATTATCTCTTTGTTTTTAAGTATGCCTATACTTACTGATACCTGAATATTTCTACATTTAAATTTAATTCTTCACTAAATATTAATCCCACCCACAAGGAATTTAAAATTACGAATAAACTAATGATAAATCTTTATTCGCCGAAGTTGATTATAACAAACGTATAACGTAACGTAAACTAGACAAAAAAACTCACAACTCGTCTCAAAAATACCCAGAGCAGGGGTCCCAACCTTTTTTGCTCCATTTCCCTTTTCACTGTTGTTCAGAATATAATCTCCCCCCCCCCCCCCCCTTTATTTTTCTTCAATAATCCGTTTTTCAACACAATTTCCACCATTTTGAGGGTTTGATCAAAGTTTACCCAATTATATGCGGTTTTTTCTGCTTTGCTATCTCTAATCCTAAAACATAAGAAATTTTAATATTGTTTTTTTCTTGAATATCCTGTTGTATCTACGTTCATTTTTTGAAAGCATTCCCATGAGATTGAAAAAAACTTTTTTCCTTGTTTTTGTGCTGTGGATGAACATTCAGCAAATGTTATTTTAACTTTGCTAGTTTTAGTGCTTGGATTTCTTCGCATGAACTTTGCGGAAAGATTTGCTTTTCGTACACTACATAATATAATTCTTTTAATAACTGATTAACTTGGAGGTTGAATATTCCCAATACTTACATTTACTATTGTTTTTGTATTGTTTTAGTAAATTAATAAAATTTAATATCAACTCTTCAAAACAAATGCTTATCAAGCTCATTAATTAGATATTTTAACCATTTGTTTAAAGTCAAATTGTAGGTTGGAGTTAATATAGTTTTTTTTAATATAATATGTATTTAAAATATTTTTGGTTTGAAATAATAAATGTTTTGCAAAAATCATGGAAAAATCTGTCCGCAAACATCCTATACGGAAAATTACCGAACTGCTAGTTTCATAGAATCATTTGACCAAACTTAGATATAAATAACACATCGAGGCTATTCTCCTCCATTGATGTGTAATGGCTTTTGGCCCTAATACATCAATAGTCCCACCACGCTCTTCATCAATATTTTACTCTTTAACTATTAGTGAAGTAAAAATGTATATAGAAAGCGTGCAAAGCCTGTAACGTGAAGTTTTATGAGAAAATAAAATAAGAATCCAATCAATTCACCTCCCTTGAACTTTAAAATCTCCCCCTGGGGGGAATTCCACACTAGATTGGAGCCCGTTTTATATTAATAAAAAAAAATAAAAATAAAAATAGCAAAATGTACGTGGTATTTATTTATTTTGTTCACAATATGACAACTTATAAATAATTTATCCACTAATTTAATTATCAAAAAGAAAAACTTAAATTTAATCAAATTTAATTAGAAAATATTACAAATAAGGAATAGTTGCTAGATTATAAAATTAATTCTGAACAGCCATAAATAAAACAGACAGGACATTCATTATAACAATACGGTTAAGAATCGATGAGAAATCACTGGGTGTTCATTTCCTGCAACAAAATAAATGTTTATTAGAGAAAAAACTTCAATTACAAATAAATTAAAAAGCAATATACTATTATACTGACTTGTGTTTCTTGGAAGAGTGATTCCTATCACGGCTTTCTTCTCTCGACCGTTTACGATCACGATCACTATGTGAAGACTTACGATGTTTGTCTTTGTCTTTATCTTTATCTTTATCCCTATTCTTTGATGGACTGCTAAAACAAAAATAAAAATGTAAACAACAAAACATTTATGTAAGTATTTTTCTTAAGCATTTTAATTTACCTATGTTTTGAAGATTTGTGTGAATTGTGATGTGAAGAGTTAGAGTTGTGATGTGATGAAGACTTATGCTTTTTGGGACTGGAATGAGATTCACGTCTACGGTGATTGTCACCCCCATTTCTTTTACTGCTACCAACGCCACCCTTAGGGGCGCCTTTGTAATCTTCGTACGTAATCCGGTCTTTATCTTCTTCGGCAGCTTCGCGCTCCAAATCAGACCAATCTTTTCCAGACTCTTCATCTGAACCCATACCTAGACATATTTCAGTAAATGATAAATACAAACTCAACGAAAACCATCAATGAACACGCTGCACAAATGCAAGACTATTTGTTACCTTCACTGTCACCGGAATCGCTCGCAGAAGCTTCTGAATCGTATTCCGAATCATCATCGGACTCTTCATCAGTTCCAGCATCGGTAGGCTCATAAGCATCGTCTTCATCCTCACTGTCCTCATTCTAAAAAAACAAAAAGAGTAAATAAAAATGCTCGATAACATCAAATCTACAATGAAAAATTCGTACATGGGCTGCATTCTCTTCAGCATCAGATTCCGGATCCAAGAAACACCAGCCTCCGTTATCGAAAAATCCTTCGATATCGTCAGTGATCGTTTTCATGACCTTAGTCCAATTCAACGATTGAATTCCCTCAGAATAGCGAATATCGCAAGAGCTAAAAATTAATTTTATAATTTTAAGTATGAAATTATACATGTGTATAGTATTTTATACAATAAATTTACTCACTTTAACCACTCTTTTACGTGATCTAACATATTCATAGGTACGGCATTGACCATAGCTACTTTTCTCGTGTAGTCCTTAAAAATAAATATCATATCAAAGTTTTTCAAGTGAAACTGTACACGCTCGAAATGCACTAATTCAACGTCTTCTAAAGTTATCACAAACGGCGGCCATTCGGTCAAATTGACCAACGAGCCGCTTGTTGGTTGCAACAAAACCGTGCTACGGAACGGCGCTCCAGGGAACCCGAGTTCTCTATAAGCCAAATAAAATAAAAATAAATAAAAATTGAGCAAGACAGAATTTAACATTGGCGATGAGTTTGCAGCCAAAAAAAAACCACCTGAACGGAGTGTCAAATTCGATCTCCTGCTTAGTCATAGCTTCGACCTTCTCCGTGAAGCTTCTGAACGCTGTCTTTAACTTGTGCCTCAACTCTCGTTCGCTCTGCTCAGCAGCCAGATCGTCCCTGTCGTGCATGTGCTGATGTTTACCAAGATCAGTAGTGATTTCACCCACTTCAGTATAAAATTGTACATCAACATGCTTTTTCTTACCTATTGAAAACAAACCAATATGAGAACAAACTTATTTAAACATACACAGACACAATGTAAAAACAATATTATTACCGAACATAATAGCATGCTTTAAATGAAAATGAAGAAGGATAATCATTTCACTATCGCATGGTTGGAAAAACGCATTTTTTATATTATTGTACAATATATCAACTTTGTCACCACGGACCGAAGTATATCTGAAGCCGTTAACGTGCGCTTCCAAAGAACCTGAAACAATCATTTTCATTACAAATAACATCTCAAAAATAGCCTTAAAAAATAAAATTAGCCCATATTTATATACCGGTCATTCTCTTTGTTACAATATTAGGTCGAATGTACAAGTCTTTCAATTTGGGGTTGCCTTTATTGACGGACAACACTAACGTGTCCTGTTTGACGAGATCCTCCTTTTCGCGTTCTTCGGCTTCCCTCGTTTTGAACTTCTTTTGCACTTCTTTAATCAACCGAAATCCTGTATTGAGATTCGACGAAGGCGGTGAAATTTCTCCAGGTTCTTTTGTATTCGTACTGCGATACGTACTGTAAAAAAACAAATAATAACATTAAAAATAACATCCACGTAACTTTCACATTGGATAAGACGATTCAAACTTACACTTCTTTAACAAAAGTAGCGTCAGGTTGAGTGTAAGATCCTCCTTCATTTCTACCCATAGTGGCTCCGGGATGGAAGAAATTGATTCGAAGATAAGTATAATCACCTTCGACACTCTGTGATATATTCTTTATTGTGGAAATGTGAAAAGGGACAGGTACACCGAAGATCGGTAAAATAACAGTTTCATATTTTCTATCTATAAACATTATTATTACCATTAATATGCGATGTGGAGTTAAAATAAAATTTTACCATAACCGTATACATCACTTTTGCTCACCTACATACAATTTGAGTTCCCTAACTTCAGCTTCGCGTGGCATTTGACCGACGCCTTTGTACGAAACAGTGTTCTTTCGAATCTTTTCGCTTTCCTTACCACCCGATTGCTTAGCGAGCCGCTCCTTCGCTTTCTCGTTCAAAGCAATGGCCAATTCTTTCTGATGCTCTTTTCTTTTCTCCTCAGACGAATGTTCTGATCGCAACTTGGACTCAATCACAGTGGTACGTTTTCCTCGACCTATAAAAAAAAACAACCACATAATAAAACATATACCTGAAGCTTAGACTAGCTAGACTGTATTCCTTGAAACTAACCACCATCTTTTCATTGTCCGAATTAGCATCATAAAAAAAATAAAATAAAAAACATAGATTAGTAGGTGATAAATGTTAATAAAGCAACGATAATTAATGCCCAGAACTCAATCATTTTATTGTAAGGGGACAAAAAAGTTAATTTGCTCACCGAGCATTTCTCTTTTATTTTCTTTCTCCTCTTCTTCTTCATCGTCTTCATTTTCGTCTCTCAAAAAAATGCCGACATTTTTAATTTTTTTCTTCGACTGCGTCAATAGAGAAGCTGGCTGGTCTTCATTCACCAATACAGTATCACCAATAAACAATGCATAAATCTAAATTAAAAAAAAAAATCAATATAATAACATAATATTTATGTAGATTTTCCAACAAATTTAAAAATAATTATTATATTACTAACTTTCCCTTCTTTTTCAGTCGAGTCTTTGTTCTGTAGATCAGAAAAACCTACACTAACATTAAACACCATACCTTTTTTCAAGGTAACGTTGGTTTTCGGACCGATTACGATTGAACTTTCACGAAACTCTATCCCCATGGCGAACCTAAAAAATGAAGAAATAATTAAATAGTCCATCTTCCACCACTAAACGCAACAAACAACCGACGGCAGTAATCGAAAACAAATACCCAAATGTCTTCGTCAGATTATCTACGAGTTTGGGTTTCTCTTTTTTCACAAGCGAAAGACCAGCTTCGTACACGTGTGATAATTTCTTTCCAGAAACCAAATTCTTGCACACTTCCTCCTCCAGATTCAACAGAAAGTTATAGTTCGCCTGCACTTCATCACTGGGATTAACCAACAAAGTTCTAACAATATTCGAGCAGTAAGATTTATATCGAACGCCCAGCGAACACATGATAGCTCCGAAATGCAAATGGTTTTTATCGGAAACGACGGTAAATTTCAAATTGTAATTTCCTCCGGATTGTATGATAGGTGGGTAGCACAGATCCAAAAGAGCCGTATCTACGCCGGTTACAAACTTTTTATCGGACAACGCAGCCTCTGCCCCTTCTGACAATTTCGAATGTTTTACTTTCTAAAAAGAGAGATTTAAATTAGTGAAAATTCAATAAATATCTCCATTTATATATAGTAGGTGTAAATGTATCATTCACCTTATCGGCATCTATAATTTCCATGATTTGGTCTTTCAGATATTTAGTGAATAGATCGACGGAAACGATGCTGGCTTTTTTCATCGTAATCAATTCTGAATCTTCTTTCGGACACATTACAAGAGCGATAGCAGAACTTATGTCAACGGTTTCAAAGCTTTGAGTCTTGAGCAAACTCTTCCAAGACTCTAAAAATTCACCCTTTTCTTTATCTTTTGTAAACACTCCGAGGGTTTTACCCGTCTTTGATTCTTTAATAGATTCTATCAACTTATCGAAATTTGCTTTGTCTTTGTCATTCTGTAAAAAATATATAATACAAAAATTAAGCAGAATTAACAAATAAAAAGTTCAACGTGGATGTTAAAGGATATTAACTCTATCTCTGGTGTATAGTTTCACAGCCGGCAATTCATCATCTTTGTGTTGTTCTATTTGACGCAAAAACTCGATTTTCTTTTTACTGGCTAAAAATATAATATTTTTTTCTGTTATTATTGTGATAGTGTCGGTCAGCTCGTATCCCAAAAGCCATGTCTGTAAAAAATTAAGCAATATTATAGTTAAAACATCACGCACAGTATAAATATTACACAATTATAACTATAACCATACTTGTAATGCGATGGATTTGCTATATACGGTATCTTCTTCGGCGCCAACAGCCGACACCAGACAATCAGATTTAGACAGAGATTCATCACCTCCATCGTTGGTCTGAAAAGCATAATAAATCAAAATTATATTAATAAGAAAAACAATATTAATATAAAATGCATTTGGATAATAACTCAATTTTATACCAAATACTAATTTGGTATAAAAAAATTGCGCTATGAAATATTAGATAACTTTTTTAGCATTTACAAATCCGTTTTTGCATTTTACATAATAATGAATATATATGTTTATAAAATGCATAGCATGGCACATAGCAAATGTTCAAATAAGACCATTATGATGTTGAATATGATTGTTATTAGCAGTTTTCACAAATGATATAGATATCATTGCTTAGTATTTGGAGGGTTTCAAATAAAATATTAATGTTTGTAATACGAATCTGATGAAAAAAGAATATATTACAATATATATTTTGTACATGCTGAACGTATGCATGTTCAATAATTGGCATATTTCTGAATGCAAATGAGTGCAATGTTTATATATGCGGAATCTATTTCAAGCTTATATATTCTTATGTATAAAACCAAAACGGTGTCCGATTGGTTGGATTGGTCAAAGACGTTTGTGATTGGTCGGTCGTTAAATAATATAATTTTTTTTCAATTCAAATAATATAAATTTAATAAAAACAAAAAAGGAAGATTTACAGAGCACTGGTAGCACCACAATCAAAAGTCGTGTTGAAAAGTGTATTTCGCAATTTGATATAATTGTTATTTATTGCAGAAAAAAATCTACTTAATTTATATACATAAAATAATTAAATTAATAGTTTTTGAAATATTTTTGTTTTTGGTCCAAATTTCACTCGATACAATTAATAGATTTTCGTCGTATACTGACTGGATCAACTAGACAAAACCAATACGAATAAGTAAAAAAAAAAAAGATTAGACGCTTTCATTTAAGATGTGAATATATTGACATGCATATGTATATAAAATGACCTTGATGGAGGGAAATAAAGTAAAAAGAGTAATGCGAAATGAAATGATGTTGGGATTGAATTGCACGTGTTGAATTGGCGGCAGTCGGCGTTGACTTTTCGAGGGTTGGTACTCCTGCCCTCGGTGTCGGCCGGTGAGCGGCGAGCGGTGTGCGGCGTGCGGAGTGCGGCGTGCGGAGAGTGGAGGGGTGCAGGGGGGTAGAGGGGGGAGGGGGTACCTTGAACGCGGTGAAGAGCCTCCGCATGCGGCGACAGAAGGCGTCGCGGTCGAGCGTCGCCCCCGCCATCGTGAAGCCGCGAACGTCACTGTCAACGATGATCAGCCGCTCAGCCGCTCAGCCGCTCAGACGCTCAGACGCGAGGCGATTGGTCGTCGACGACCGGTGAATGACGACCGACGAATGGCAAACGGCGAACCAACAGTGGACGAAGCGAGCGGCCGCAGCCGCCGACCCTTCGCCCGCCGCGCGCCAAACACGCCGACACTTCTTCTGCTTCTTCTTCTTCTTCTTCTTCTTCTTCTTCTTCTTCTTCTCCTTCGATGTCAACACTCGCTCTTTCACACGCCTGCACAGCCACAACCACGACCACAGCACTCACTTCACTCACTTCTCATTACGTCATTTGCTAATCACACAACACCGAGAATATCACTTTGTCTCCATTTGATACTCGTTCCGTTGTTACGAAGATTCTCACTTTTATAGCATTTTTTCGAAATGTTATTTTCAAAAAATACTCAATAATACGTAATTCGAAAATTTTATGAAATGGAACCGCCCTAGTTTTTTTATAAATTAAACATTTCCTTCCGTTTTATTTCCTGAACGTTTTAGTAAACCTGTTCACTAGCACGCGCATGTACAATTACACTAATACAATCGGCAGTTAAACTTCGGGGAAGTAAAAGATGATTGTTGCGTGGACGTGAAGAGGGGTTTCCGGGATTGGAGAGAAAGGCGCAGAAATAAACGATTCTCTTCCAAACTCAACTGAGTTTTCATAGGTCGGAAAACGGTCGAAACCTTTAACCCGCCCTATAAAGGTCTGTTCATACTTAACAGCACTGCACGACTCCGTTTCAAATATGTCATTTTATTACATTTCTATTCATATCTACCTACACGTCGCGGTCACGTCACGTTCACAACACTTTGGCCGAGTGCAAGGCAAAATCGGCTTACTTATACATTACAGGCCATGACGATACGGCGCAATATTGCTTACGTCGTATTGTCGAGTACTTATAATATGAATGCATACACGTGAATTCGTAGCTACGCGTCAAAATACAAGTCAGCAAAAATGTTTCGGCGTTTATCGAACGAAAAATTATGTATAATCGCGTTGTTGTTGGAAGAAAAAGCTCAAGAAGGCAATAAAAAAGCACGGAGGCGTTTTGATGTGCATCCCATGTTAAAAAATAGAAAAACCGAAGGAGAGTTTTGGACACTGTATAAGGAGCTTATGGATGATGAACAAATTTTTTTTTAAATATTTACGCCAAAACCATGTCGAAACATTGAACAGCTGTCAACTGTCACTATCGATAATTGATCCAAAACAGCAAAGCGGCTGACTCATGGCACGTAATTCGCGTGTATATTTCCACGATGGCCAAAAAACGGATACGATACGTTGACGGATGTTGCTGTATGGTATGAACAGGAAATTTCGGGTACTGCTGTAAGCCTGCCGTGGCGTAAACGTGACGGTTGGTATGAATATACCCATACAAAATGTACCAAAGAATACTTTTCGTACGGCCGGATACCTGCTGAAGTCGGTACGTGCTGACTAGGTATGAACAGACCTTAATATGTATAACTTTATGTTAATTCATGTATCAATTCCTTTGCGAAGTCACCCGTAGAAATCAACGGACACGACACTAGTTTTAATTAAATTATGGGGGACGTATAGAGTGAAACATCAGAATTTTTAAAGACACGACTATTTAATGTAATGGGTAGGAAAAAAGCAAAACAGCGACAACTCAACATTGTCGAGTTGATCCCAGCTCGTAGGATAGTGACCAAAAGTTGACCATGTCGTAGAGTCGTTACAAAATCAGACTATGAAGTCAAGTATGGCTTGAAAAGGATCGTGATTGTTTAATGTTATTCTCAGCCGAGGACGAATTCATAAAATTGAGCAAAATCATGTTTATATACCTGTACTCTTATAAATTAAAAGACCAGTCTGAGCGCATGCGGCTTTGTACAAGCTCGCAGTGTGGTTGACATAAAACATTTTCTCGTTAGGAATTTTAAATGCACCGCATTTTATTTATTTGTAGGTGCGAAACATAATGGTGATCAATAGTGAGCGAACCGTGCTTTGTTAAAGGTTCGCCGAACCTTTTTTTTTTGCACTCTAGCTTTGTAAGTGGAGCCAAACCACCCAGATTCCTGGAAAAAGCACGCTACCTATCCGCCCTTTAGTGATCAATTCATTTGAAAATGCAGTAAGCATTAGATTTGCTTGTTAAAAATTCGTAAGACTCCAACTTCGTATTTAAATCACATTATTTTTTTACTTAATTAATGGATATGAATAAAGGTCTGTTCATACCTAGTTAGCACGTACCGACATCAGCAGGTATCCGGCCGTACGAAAAGTATTCTTTGGTACATTTTGTATGGGTATATTCATACCAACCGTCACGTTTACGCCACGGCAGGCTTACAGCAGTACCCTACACATTTCCTGTTCATACCTTACAGCAACATCCGTCAACGTATCGTATCCGTTTTTTTTGGCCATCGTGGAAATATACACGCGAATTACGTGCCATGAGTCTGCCGCTTTGCTGTTTTGGACCAATTATCGATAGTGACAGTTGACAGCTGTTCAATATTTCGACATGGTTTTGGCGCAAATATTTAAAAAAAAAAAATTTTTTACGGAAATATTTAAAAAAAATTTGTCCATCATCCACAAGCTCCTTATACAGTGTCCAAAACTCTCCTTCGATTTTTCTATTTTTTAACATGGTATGCACATCAAAACGTCTCCATGCTTTTTTATTGCCTTCTTGAGCTTCTTCTTCCAACAAAAACGCGATTATACATAATTTTTTGTTCGATAAACGCCGAAACATTTTTGCTGACTTGTATTCTGACGCGTAGCTACGAATGCACGTGTATGCATTCATATTATAAGTACTCGACAATACGACGTAAGCAATATTGCGCTGTATCGTCATGGCCTGTAATGTATAAGTAAGCCGATTTTGCCTTGCACTCGGCCAAATTGCTGTAAGCGTAACGTGACCGCGACGTGTAGGTAGATATGAATAGAAATGTAATAAAATGACATATTTGAAACGGAGTCGTGCAGTGCTGTTAAGTATGAACAGACCTTTATAGGGCTGCCAACTGTTTTTAGAAGAAATGGACCTTTAACAGTACATAGTTGGTAGATAATTCAGTATTCATTTAATATTAAATTACCAACTAAGATAAGCCAGTGTATACTGAAATAGTGATTTTATCTCTATCTTTTTTCAAAAACCACACCAACTCTTTTAGTCACCTTATAATAAAATAAGTTTAAAAATCTCTATTTTTTCACAAAAAATCGTTTTCCTGTTGACAAAATAATGAATTCAACCAAAACTGAAAATATTGTTTATTAAAAAAAATGAAATATTCATCTTTTTACATAAATCATTACAGAAATAAATTACGTATTATCACATAAATGAAATTGTCCTACAAAAACATAACAAAGTAATACTTCCAATTGAAGTAAATGCTGATTGTTGTATTTACAATTTTACACCGACAGTACTGATAACGTCTTCTTGCGCACTCACTAACGGTCCACGGGGCAACACTCCGATAAACTTCATTTCGACCTGTTTCCCCTGAGATGCTTTAACGTCTTCCAAGTCATTTTCGGTTTTGGAACCCCAATACTTCTTGTTGACCAAAAATAATAGCATTAGAGCTGGTAAATGTATGAGAGAAAACCTAAACAGTTTTCGCGAACTATTACTATCCGATTCACGGTAAAATCTCCAAGCTAAAAACAAAATCAAAATATTTGACAATATACACGAAAATATTTATACAAACAACAACCGCTATGAATACCTAAGTACATAAAATAAGCATTCAACGGCAACGATTCCACAGCAAACCACACATTAGTTACATTCAGATATGGAGCAGCGCAGCAAACAGCAGTCAAAATACCAGTATGACGCAATGCTACTCTCCGGCATAGTCCTATAATTATACTCCAGTTAATTATACTATTTATAAATAGTCAAAACAGCAATAAAATATTGATTGTCTACCTGGATTGGTAACCGCCATCATCCTGTACCCAGCCCTTGAATAATCAGGTCGAAGGTTCCAAGATAATGCATTAAAATGAGGAAACTGCCAAGAGTATAATAAGACGCCTAGTATACATGCACCGGGTCCCAACGATCCTTCACAGGCTGCCCATCCCATCAACGGTGGAATTGCACCAACTAAAAACGAACATTGTAATTTAAAACCTAACCTTCAAGAATATTATCTCAAAAAAGAAAAATAAAAAAGAAGTACCTATCGATCCAACCCAAGTGTTCAATATGGACATTCTTTTCATGGGTGTATAGACACATGTATATAAAAATAAGTTTCCTATGCCTAACATTGCAGTTAAGCTATTTACTCCGGTGAACAGTATTGTTAATCCTGTCGTAGCCGTTAACGCAGCAAATGCAACTGCATGCTGTGGTCTAAAAGAGGACAGGATAATTGCACAGAGTAACAACATGAGCTGTTTAGGTTAAAATCTAGATAACTTACAAAAGCAACCCCCTAACGAGAACCCTATTTTTGGTACGAGACATTTGGGCATCAAAAGGCACCTCAAAGAATTGATTAATTGAATTAGCGGCGCAGGAAACTAAGCCAGTTCCAACAGCACACAATGTAAAAGTCAAGGGTTCGAACGGAGCTGGAGCTAAAGCATAACCGGCCATCGAAGTCAGCACGACTAAAGCTAAAATTAAACAATAGTATTAGTTCGAATCAAGGAATAATTAAAACTATACACAGCATACGTACAGGTGAGACGAATTTTCGACAGCATCAAACAATACTTTGGTAGCTTTTGGAGCTCTATTTGTGGAGTTTTTTGCCATAATTCCTCTTGTTTAGTTTCTTTTGCAACTACGCTTAATGGAGCGTATGTGGTCAATCTATATTTTATTGCGTGTTGGAAATTTTCGTTGCCTCTTATATTCCTTGAAGCCATGCGTGAAAAGGAACTCAGCCCATGGTACTAGAATAGAATTGTAATGATACTTGTATAGAATACTGAACTTCAAAATAAATAAAATGTTAATTAAATTATTATCTTACAGTGGTACTGTAACGATACAGTACACAGCATGTTTTTCTGCACGTCGTACTTAGTCTCAATAGGGAAAAGGATAAAGACATTGTTTTAAAGTGCCGTCATTTTAACCACAACTGAAAAATGAATTAAGCATGGTAAATTTTTAAAATAGATAATATATTACATAAAAAGATTATATATGTGAATTTATATCATATCAGTAATTACCACTATTCATAGGAAATAATCAAATCACGATATGAGTGCAAATACTAACCTAAAGATTACATAAACCTGTCAACCGAGAAACTAACCTCAACGTGTATTTTCTGGGACATTACAGCTTGACAATACGTTCTATGATGTACATAACGCAGTGACAGATTTAATTACGAATTGCACACCATATTATCGATAAAACCGGAAAGCAAGTCAAGACGAGCATTTCAGTGACAGCTAAATGTCTAAGCACAATGCATTACAGACCATGCTCTTTTTAGCTGGGGTAATGATTCTCTTTCCACTCATCTTCCTCTTAATTGAAAGTTTTGATTATATACCAGAGCTGTGGAGTCGGAGTGGTAGTGGAGAAGTCATAGCATTATTTTTTGCTTAATATATGTGGATTAATATATTTTACTTAATATATGTAATTACTAACGATTGTTTAAGCTCATGTTACAACGGTTCGGTGATTATTCCGCAAAAAGCGATATCGCACACGTCACTAAAATCTTGATCACGGAACATCTGGCACCCAAAAAATCCATAAATCGTGATATACTGTACCAACGATTGTCGTGCGCGTGATCGCAATTTGCGCAATAATCCGTTTACCGTCTACAACGAAAGTAATTCATCTATATCAAATTCATGCAGATGAAGTGCCGTTTCTATTTTTGTATTTTTTTTATTGCTGACATCAGAGAAGATACTAACAAGTATCGAGACCTGAACTCTCGATTAAAGCAATGGAAAATGCATTCGAATGAGGTTTACAGTGCGAAGTTGAAAACGGTGACAATTCTAGTAAATTAATTACATACAGACATACCTATCTTTTTTATACTTTTTTCATACTCACAATTTGTGTATCTTTTTTAATATTCAAGTAGTCTATAACTTTTATAATGTTTCGAATATGGATACACTTGAAACTGATAACTTGTTTGATGTGAAACTTGAATGGTAAAAACGAGAATAAAACTGCATAAATGTTAACTTTGACTCGGTTGTTCCAGCACGGAAAGAAAAAATAACACAAATCCAATTACATTTGTAGGTTTAAGAAATAGTTCGAGACTATCTAACTATTATTTATCCTAAATTTTCAAACAATCTTATATTCATTTCAATTTCAGCTTCGTCAACATAGAAATAATGGAATCCTCAATAGCATGTAAAAAGTCACTCATAAGAAAAACTTCTTATGAGTGACTTCTTCGAGTGGGATCGACCTTTTCTTATTCTCATAAGAAAAATCTTTATATTATATAGTATTGTTGCGTAGGGGTGGGTGGAGGATCCAAGTAAAAAGCCAACAGTCGTTTCACAGCATTTATTGATGATAAAGGAGTTACACACACTGTCACTGCTCCGTCCAGACTGAATTATATCGCCTACGTACCGCCTTATAAAGGGTAGATCTCTCAGGACGCCTAATCTGTTTACCTGTTGTATAGTCACGTATTCGGATATGTATTTCCAAGACAATGGGTCTTCCCGTACCGATTCTGAGAACTAACTAATAACGGTCATTGTTTAGCCTAAATGCACTTAGAGTCCAGATATAATCTTTGGAAGTAAGTGCATGCATTTAGTTAACCGATAACAGATATCCGTTGGTCTAAGTACAATTCGCTCAATCCATGGCGTACGTAACAGTATATACCTTCTCATTGGTCATTTTAATTTAAATGACCAATGACTGAAAGGTTTCCCTCAGCAAATTTATTAATCAGCTCTTTAGAAACCGTGGAAAATAGCTTTGGAAAACGGTAATTGGACTATTCGTCACATTACGGTGGTCACAAAGACAATTTTTGCCATGAAAATCGCGAATACACAATATTTGGCACTCAAGTTCTCGTTAGTATGATGGACTTTTCGGTTGCCAGATGTTCCGTTGTAGAGATTTTAATGACTTTGTGACCAGTAATCACCGAACCTTATAGTCATTTCAATAAATGTAAAAGTAAATAAATGGAAAACAATTTACAATAAATGTAAAAGAAAAAATAGTGTTACGACCAAAAACCGCCGACTATCTGTCAGTGACAAATCAGCACACATGGCGTTTGTTCGCTATTTCTTGCGATTTTCCTACATAGGAACTTATTTTAGGCACGGTATCTATACAATTTAATCCGTAAAACCTTTGCTTGTTATTTATATCAACTGAAATTAATTTTATTACGTACAATGTTCGAAAACTAATGACGAATACTTACGGTTAACCTTTAAGGATTCAAAAAAATCTAAATTTAAGGAACATTTCTAAATAACCTATAAAGAATTGCAATAATTTTCCTTTCATTTAAATATGCTTATTATCTAATTGAAATTTATTGAACGTTGACAAACAAATTTCAGGGGTTCCCAAAGAAGCAATATTCTACTAGATCACAAATCAACCATTGAAGGCAACTTCATCTTAGCACTTCGCGCTTTTAACCTACGAGAGGGCTCATTTACCCTATCGAGCAGGTACTATTACAACACAGAATAGATATACGCAAGTTTCACTCATTGCTCATTTCACATTTATCGTATAAAAACAGAACAGACTCCGGTGTACACGCTTTGAATGCGACGGCACACGTCGATTTTCTACCCCGTAATGGCAAATACCCCGACCCACAGACCTTGAAAATTTATGTAAATAGTTACTTTAATCAAGACGACACATGCATCGCAGTGAATGAAGTCAAGAAAGTGCCAAATACTTTTAGTGCACGTTTTAGCGCAAAATTTCGAACTTACATTTACAGGTATGAATATTATGTAACGGTAAAATGCTGAAAGCTACAACTGGTCGATTATTGTATTTATTCGTTTTATAGATTGGCAGTTATTAAACCAGATGCTGTAAAATTGACAGATTATCCTATTGAAGAATGGAGGCGATGTTTAATTCTGAGGTAATTAAATATATTCATCGTCTGCTGCTGAATTAAGGCTTGAAACCTTTTAAGATTGATTATGTCCACCATTGTGACATTAAATAAAAAATAAAAACCAGTTGACCAGAAATAATTTGCGCACAACTGATTCATTGAAAAAAAATTTTTTTTTACTATATTTTCATGTTTTAGGCATGAAAAATTCGATATAAATAAAATGCAAGATGCTTTAAAAGAATTCGAAGGAACTCACGATTTTGAAACATTCAAGAAAAGAAATGCAGATAAACCCTGGACGCATTGTGTGCGTACCATTAATAGTATAGAAATAAATCCAGGTCGTCCCATGATCGTATTCCCAAATGATGATATATGTAAATATTTCGATTTTTGGGACATAAAGATTAAAAGCCGAGGTTTTATTCACAACCAAGTATGTGTGAATACTATGTTAATATTTACTATGAGATGCATTTTTATAAAACTAGCCCATGTCTAATTTCAGGTACGACGTATGGTAGGAACTGGAATCGCTGCGGCTATAAATAAAATAGACTTATCAGATATTAAAGTTATGTTAACAGTTCCTTCATACAAATCGTGGATTACTCGCGTTGATGTTGTATCTCCATTTGGGCTGTATCTGTGTCAAGTGGATTACGATGAAGAAGATTTTTTATTAGAAGATGGTGATGTTGGCAAAGAAGATATCTACAAAGTGAGCACAAAATCTATACGCAGTCTTGTAAGAAAACAAGAAATTTAAACGACTCTTAGAAATCAAAAATTTTTACATACAGTTAAACTTAGATGCTGAATGATGAGTTTTCTAGAACAATTGAAGAGTAAAAAAAGCGTGTTGAAAGACACTAAAACAGTCATAACGCAAGCCGATGGGAAGAGTTACGTCGAGGACAGCAATATGAGAAGGCTTGGTTTGGACGCCGAAGAGATGAAAGAAAAACCTATGACGCACGGTTTTGTAGTGGACAATTCACCTGATAAGGTACCATCTGAGGTGATCAGAGGGCTTTACATCGGCTCGCAGGACTGCGTTGAATACGACGTGATAAGTTCGAACAAAATCAGTCATATTTTGAGCATTGGCATTTTTCCAGGTATACCTGAAGTGCACAGATTATGCATTCCCTGTTTGGACTTGCCGGAAACTGACATAGCGATAGTTTTGAATCGTACGAACGCCTATATTAGAGACAAGCTTGAAAATGGTGGGAACGTTTTGGTTCATTGCAACGCTGGAGTTTCCAGAGCGGCCATGGTCGTCATTGGCTTTTTGATTATGGAAAAGTATTATAGTTTTACAGATGCGTACAATCTAGTCAAAAGTAAGCGTTCCTGTATTCAACCTAACGTTGGATTTGTGACGCAACTGAAGAACATTAGTAATAAATAAGAATGTGTTATATTTTTGAGTATTATTTTAATCAGCCCCATCGCAATTCAGAGAAAAAATGATTCAATAAAATTTATTTATAAAAATAATACAATATTTAATATAAAAAAAACATACATATATGTACAGTCTCTTGTATAACTTAGTAAAATCTTTTAAAAAAATCATAAATATGTTGAATATTCAAATCATTGTAGCGTTCAGGTCCCAAGTACACAAAATTTCAATTTTTATCACATTTCAACAAGATGTATTTATTACATTATTTTAAAATTTACAAAAAGGCACAATCGTATTTATAACATAAATCTCTTATTTACGATTCTATATGTATAAAAGTAGTTGCCAACTTTTCGAATGCAGTTCAAAGCATGCAATCGGAATGTTTTCAAACAAAATTGAGTCGTCTACCCCCATTAAGGTCTATACATACTATCCAGCACAGCAGTGCACGGAAAAGACTACTTATATTCATGCTATACAGCAGCGCACGTTCAGACAAGTTTTGGCCGAGTGCAAGGCAAAATCAGCGTACATATACATTACAAAGCGCGGTTTTGCTTGATATGTTACAGTGACATGTATTGCTGTATAATATGAATGATTCGTGTCGGTTACGGCTACGCCACATATATGTAAATGTGTCCATATAGAATGAACCAAAGAATATTTTTCGTACTGTTGTTTTATGTGCAGTTGCCGGTCTGTGCTGTGCCAGTACGAACAGACCTTAATATGTATGCTAAAAAAGAAATTCATGAGAGTATATCTTCAACTTACGAAACATTTAATAATTTTAACTAATTTATCACACATTGGACGGATTAGAAGTCACAGCTGACGAAACTTCTCAAGATAAAATCAATTGTTTCCCTCCCCCCTCCCCCAAGACGAAATTTAAAGGACTAGACAAATAAATATATTTTCAATCTGAAGTTCTTTTAAGTACATACATATTAAATTATGTTATAACTATTAAGTACAAATCCTACCCTTTTAGCACAAGCCATTCTTTCACTGAAAAATTACTATTAGAACGGTTTTATGTATCAACAATAATTGTAAGCGGAATAAATACGTATATTAAACTGCAAGACATAAATGCATCTGTTTAAAAAGAAAACAACAACGGAAACTAAGGTATTGTGAACACAATTGTGGATTTAACAACAGTTATTAATATTTCAAAATAGACATTGCATCTCATGTTTTTTAACGTTTGTAAATAAAAGATGCATAAATTTTCAGGTCAACAATCGCTCAAACATACACGTTTAAAAAACATAAACATTACCGACTAACAGTTAAAATCTCAAAATGGTACAAAACAAATGGTGCAATTGTTTACAAAATTTTCTCAATTGCACGTTAACACCTATCAGAAAATATTTGGAAAAGATTTTCAATCGACACCCAAAAATCGGGCTTGTATAAATACACGGTTTATAATCTCGTACAGATTAGTATAGTACCCGACCCCCACTAAATGCTTTATAATTACTATGTAAAAACAACCTTTTGCAAGTACCGCTACATATTGCATCGTGTCACATTCGACATTATTATAAGGAATCATAGAAAAATGGAAAGACACCATCGTCCACTTTGTAAATCAGTCAAGTCGTATAAAATCTCGCAGAATCACAATTATATAATAAACATTACGCTTAAAGGCCTCGAATATATTTCAAACATTTTGGAAGAATTTGGAAAACAAATTTGGAAGAATAATTCATTCGTGTCTTCAATAAAAATGACTTCTAAATATTCTTCAACGTGATAACTCTCGCCGGTAGACTGTTTGATTTTGCAGGTGCGTCTCTCGCTTGGGAATGCGCGACAACTATGCTCAAACACTGAACCCATTCTTCAGCATTCTTTCCATCTTTAGGCTTCAATATGAGCGTCTGATCACCGGTGAATATTTCAAAAGCCTTCGGTATGTTCCTTGCACCACGGGATACTTTTACAGATCGTATTTGATTTATATCGATGCTCTCACCACCGCTCTAAAAAATTCCAAATATACATACAGATATTTATTTATTCGTTTACTACAATTAAGCCATAGTGACGTTACAGATATACTGCAGGGCGTCACTATAGCTAACCATGAAAAAACGATTGAAAGATACAAAAATAAAAATTAAATATCAAAATGTAATAAAATATAAACAAAAATAATAGAAATTAAATGTGAGAACACGTTGACGATTTCAAATTAAACGATCCCTCAACCAGATCAGCATATTTAAAATTGAATAAATCAAAGTTAACAGTAATCTGGTTGGGGAGCTTGATGCCCCTAGCGACAAAACCATCAAATTGGTACGTTCCCCGGGAGAAGAGCATACACTGCAGCATCTAACGTACCCGAGTTGAATTCTGCGAGAATTTGAGGATTGCTCACCAAGCTAATCAGTAATTTATAGAAGTATTTCCCCAAATACACTTTACGTCTATTTGGATTAAAGCCTAGTTCTTCCAGCAGGTTAGCACTAGGATAGCGATTGTAAACTATCATGTAGGTATATTTGAAACACCTTCTCTGTACTCTCTCAATTCTCAAGCAATGGACCATATCACTAGGGCTCTATATAATAGAAGAAAACTCAAGAATACTTCGCACTAGCGAATCATATAGGATACGGAGTACTAATGCACTCTGGAATGATTGAATTGCACGCAATATGAAACCCAATATTTTTGTAACGCTTGAGAAAATATTATCAATGTACTGTCCAAAATCGAAATTTGTGCAGATTAAGATTCCCAGATCACCAAAACTCACAACTGAATTTAGCTTAATGCCATTTAAATGGTAAGTTAGTTTCGAGATCTGGTGAAGCTTAAAGAGCAGCACTTATCAATATTGACAGATAACATGTTTACAGCTAACCAATTGAAAATAGCATCCAAATCGATTTGACCCTGTTGTCCGACATCCAGTGATTTTGTAACAAAATATGACAGTAAATTTTTAACTGTCGATCGGGACCGTTTAAAACCATGCTGTTGATCAATGAGAAAAGAATCACAGTGCCTACAAAAATATCTGTGAATTATTATTTCAAGAGTTTAACAGGAGTGGGAAGAATGGCTTATGATCATAGAAGTAGGATGCATAGAATGGTCATTGTTAACAAAAGTATCGTCTAATAGACGAAGTTTAGCAAACAATGAACAAAATCTGAGTTTTTGTAGCAACATTTTTGGAGGCTGAGAGCGATTCTATGCATTATACTTCTATGTTTATGATTCAATATTTATTGGTCTATGATTAAGTATTTATTGCCTGTCACCTATTTTGAAAACGGGAATCACTTTAGAGATTTTCCATTGACCGGAAAAACTCCAGATTTAAGACACAAATTAAAAATAAATCGAAGAGGCTCAGATAGAGCTTTCTGGCAGCTCTCCAAGACAAACACTGGGACAAAATCCAGACCAGCTGAGATTTTGGGTTTGATTTTAGGAAATACATAATTTAGATCATCAAGACTATCGATACCATCCATCATCTATCATAATATGTTTGTGTCTACATGCTCTTCAAGCTTTCAACTTAGAAAATAAATGCAAATATAAACTTGACTACAAGTGTAACAGCATCACCATCCGTTGGTGGTTTGAATATACATATAGATTTATCCCATGTTTCTATTAGGCGTAATTAGTGTATTGCTTAGATTGAACAAATGTACATACCGATCCTTTACATGATAAATGAGCACCAGATAGTGTAAAATATCTAGTCCTCCATCGCCGGAATAATCTCCAGCGACCCTTCTTCTCTTTGAGTTGACCTTCAATGACGGGTTGAGTGTTGCCATTAAGGAAACCAACTGCTCTTTCGGGATGATTGCATAAGAAACATCCCCATTGGGCGATCTCACCCTCCTTTGTAGAGTTCAATTCGAACACGTCGAAAAATCCTGATTGCCGTAGTTCGTTCAGCAGCATATCTTGATCCTTTAAAATTTGAAGAAATTGATTAGCAATGCGCAAATTGCATGCGGTAGAAATTGTGATTAGTATTCAATTACTTTTGAACATGGAAAAGCGCTCGTTACTAATGTTAGAAAAGCTTTGTTTTCACATTTTAATATATCCCAACAATGCTTAAGACTGCTCACACTGGAGTCTCTACTACTTAATGCACTTGGAGATCTTGCCTGAAAAAAAAAAACAATATCATTAATACGCAAAAAATGCTAAAGGCGACCCATTTTTTTTATAAACATACCTGTAAGGCCATGAACATCAGATGTATCCAAATCCTAGGATTCCTAGTTCTCATTGTGAAGAATGTTCTGGAATATAAACAATGCTGTCCTCGTGCTTGACAAGCAAAATGTAGTTTGGCTAATTTTTTCGCTCTTCTCTCTATAATTACATTCAAGTTTGTATATAATATTCAACTAATACATTCTAAACAAAACGCCAAATTAAACATACCTTCAATTGTACATTTAGCAGGCGGCGGTATTTTCAGTGATACTTTATCCATGTAAGATTTGATCTTGTCCAGGTGTTTCTCACAGAAGTGTTGGACGGTATCCCGCATTGGGTAAGGTTCGAACACGCTTATGCGTTGTGATGGATTTGAGTTGATCATAGTGACGCTTGTGTTGTTAGCTCGTCTCGAAGTGACGGTGACGGGTCCTGAAATGCTGACAGGATTATTCACGCTGGCGCCGATCGAACCTGAGCCCAGCGATTGGGCGATGGACGAACTGCCGTTGGGGTTCAAAGTCGTGCTTTGCGTTCCCGAGGGGTTGACGATTGACACCTGACCCAGAGCCATGTTAGAGTGTTGTACGGAGACTGATGAAGGCATCATCGTGGATGGCGATGTCATTATCGAATCTGAAGACTTTCCCAGCATGAGTGGATTTATCGATATCGATTGAACTTGCGACGAGTCCAAAGATGACGGAATTACCAGCGCTCCCGAAGAAATCTGAAATGATATTATCCGATTACACTGAGCAAAAAAAAAAAGTTACCGGAACGGAAACTAATCAATCTTTACTAAGTTTGACCCGCTGAATTCGAATATACTTTTTTTCCGTAATATCATGGGCTAATTTCCCTAATTATCCACTTTACCACGTTTAAAAGGATTGGTTTTTTATGTCAATATTTTTTTGTTTTATCGAAACATACTAGTTCGAGCGGCAAATGATTTTAAATCGATTAAATAACAAGAGGTTTGTAAAAAATACTGTTGTTTTAAAGACCGCATGGATAATGCAAGAGCGAGATGAAGAAAGGAGAGCGCATCACTCCATCTCGCTCACGCTAACTTACGAGCGATGAGCACCCCATCTAAAAGATTTCATATTGTAATTGAAAATCATTTACCGCTCGAATTGTAAATCGGTTTTTGAGCTCCTTTTTCTATTATGTTGTACATTAACATTAAAATAATGGTTCGGTGATTATTGCCCACAAAGCGTTCGCTCAAAAGTCACCAAAATATTTATAATGGAACATCTGACAGCCGAAAAGTACATCATACTAACGAGAACTCTAGTTCCAAATATTCCGTATTCGCGATTTTCATACCAAAAACTGTCTTTTGAGCGATCGCAATGTGCGTAATAATCCAATTACTTGTAAAAAAAAAAACAGTTAAAAAAACTTGTAAAATAGAAAACGATCAGTAGATCAGTAGCTATTAAAATAGATATTAGATGTATTGCGAACAGAATTTAGTAACAATAAAAAACATTCACAAATCAAAATTAATTTACCGCTCGAAGTTTGGATAAAATCAAAAAATATTGAGATCAAAAACCAACCCATATAAACGTGGTTAAGTCAAAAAAGCTCATAATATTACGAAAAACAATGTGTAAAACGAAGTATATTTTTGACTGAAAATTCACTAGATAATTAATTATACGTTTTTTAAATCAATAAAAAATTACAATCAATAGAAAAACCATGTGATTATTGACTCCAAAACTAGCTTTTGGCACAGCAATGCTAGATTTTGAATTAAAGACTGCAAAAGCCAAAAATCTGTAAAAATTGCGCTTTTTTTGAAACACTTTCATCTCATAAACTAAAAGAAGCTAACAAAAATCATTGTCATATTCAAATTTAGTGCGTGAAACTTATTGATTGATAAGTCTTCGCTCCGGTAAGTATAAGTAAACAGTTATAATTTATATTGGCAGTCTATATGAATTTTAAACTAACTGCAGAACTCGAATTGATATTTGTGCTTCCTTGATTGATGGTCACGTGACCGGAATGTTGAACGGCGTGAGATCTAGAGTTTCCGTGTCTCAAAACTCTCGAAGGTGATATGGTAGTAACTATAACGCCACCCATCGAAGGTCCGACTTTGCTCGACAGACCTCCGACTCCCCATTTACTGTGATTCGTGCTGGACGTGACGTTGGTAGAACCTGAAGTGTTGGTGGTATTGCTTTGTGGCGTGCATGGCTGCTGATTTATCTGCTGCGACGAAGACAGCCGAGTCAAGCTCTTGTGCAATCCTCCGACAGAACCACCTGATATGGAAAATAACACCACTTGAAACAACCGTCAAATAAGCGTTGAATTAACGGTTTGCAAAAATTAACCTGCTATATTCAATCTCGTCATACTTCTGTGTGTGTTCGAAGTGTGGAGTCGTCCAGTGCTGCGGGAGTCTCCCATTTTGGCTCGTCTGGTGTAGCCGACGTGTGGAGCTGTCGGCGGACTACTTTGCGAGACAGTAGATGTGGTGTAGTTTTGCACAGTCGTCGACGTAGCAGTGTTTATTACTGTGGTATTAGTACCGCCGAGTTTGACAATGGTTACACCACCGACAGTCTGATTGACTTGATTGTTGTGTATTGCAGGTTGTGATATATTACTGAAAATGTAAAACATTTACTAAATATTGCTAAAAGACATTCTAATAACAAGTAATTTGGTTTATACAAGTACTACTGTAGTGAAATATTGGCTGTTACAATGAAAAGGCTAACATAATTTTAAATCAAATGTTTTTCCATATAATTTTTTTTTTTTTTATTATTAGTTTCACTTATGCAACGATAATTTTTACTATTGAGCAGATTTTAAATATACAAGTGTGAGACAAATATGTATACATCGAAACTATATAGGTATGACCAATAATTGTAAAAATCTAATATACTAGTATTGTACCCGATGAAATATCATCGCATGTGTGTTGGCATATTAAGTTATTAAATAAAAAAAATTTAAAAAAATGTGTCAGTCATGTGTTCGATCTGCAGGAGGTCGAATTTTTTTCAAACACCTTAAAAAATATATTTGATTTAATGTTTATATTTAATTGTTTAATATGAAAATCGTAAAAACTACCTACCTACCTAAATATAAACAATAGAGACTTTGAAGAAAGAAAATTTTGCTATTTACGGTGAAAATTGTGTAATTTTTACTTAGCCCTTTGCCCGTGGCAATAAATATAGCGAACAAGCCCTGTACGCAGCACCTTTTTCGCGAATGTGGCAATCGAGTTTTCGACCTTAAATACAGATTTTAATATTTACTCAAGTAACCAGATATGTTAATTAACACATGAAGTATTATTTTAAACAATATATACATAATATATCTCGTAGTTTTGGATTAATTGTCAAATAATCATTCTTCATAATTATTGTATGAAGACGTGACGTCACATAAACGAGGTTTCAGTATGGTTCCACAAAAAATTAATTTTTGACTGGTATATATTCATTTTAAACAAATTGAATAGATGGCATTCAACTCAGTAATATATTCAACCAATTTTGAACCTTAAAACAGTTGAAATAGGCGCATATAAGCCTCAAAAGCCCGTGCAAAGTTCAGAAATTCTATGGAAGACAGCCGCGCTACAGACTTGTCGTCCAAATCTTCCATAGAAGACGGCCGCGGGCAAACGGTTAATCGGCATAATTTATAACACTAAGTCTCCTGATAAGATAGTACATAATTTAATTATATAATTAAACTGTACAACATGACAGTAATAGTGGAATTCATCTTAAATTCAACAAAGATTGTAAAAATAAGATAAGCAAAGCGAAGCACGTCATTGATGAAAATAATTAAAAATCTAACGGTGATGCATACTTATTGCTATTGCTGTTGTTGTTATTATTCCGGTATCGCACCCCGTGTAAAACTTTATCAGTAAACAGAGCCGGGTAAGTCTTGCATAGAGTCGTCGCCTCTTTAAGCAAAGCTGTATGGCACGATCGCTCCGAACCAGCTAACTGTTCAAGAACGAAATTCAGAGCTTCTTGGGCACGATCCTAAAATAAACAAAATGCATAAACGACATAGTAATCAAATTTTGAACAGTTACAACATTAGACACCACTCACTTTATTCAACTTTCCAACTTGAGTCAATATTTGTGCAATGAGAATGATCAGCGGTGGAGATGCGTGGGGTGGCGACGCTGCACGATGCAACGTAGCCAAATGTTCAACGAGTAATGAAGGTCTACGTTGTGAAACACACAATAGGACTTTTAAAACTCCAGCGCAAACGCATCCAGCAGCATTACTACTCGCCGTAGTCGGGCATAAGTAGGCGAGGAGTTGAGAAACGCTGGCTTCGAGTACTGATGGATCGTTTTTTGCCATCAACTCGAATAGACTAAGGAGTGCCAACTTCTCTTGTTGATCCGTGTGAGGAAGCAGCGACACTAAAGCCATAGCATGCCCGTTAAGTGGACCTGGAGATACTTCGTATAGCTGGGACAATACTCTGCATAAGGGATAATTGCCTAAAATTAAGAGAAAACAATTAAATACCTCTATGGTATTTAGAATATAAGAAATATATGTACTCATGTACGTATATACCTGATATAACAGAGTCCATAATTTGCTGAACGTGCGGTTGAAGTAAAGTAGCATGATGAATAGCAGCCAAAGACAAATATCTAGCCATGTTACGCGACAGTTCTTTATTTCCTTTGTGTAGAAATTTGACAGCGACAGGTAGGGCGGCTTCCATGACTGTCTTTTTACTGTAGTTCTGATTGTCAGAAGCCTAAAAATGATCGAATATTATTTGTCTGGTATTTGTTTCGAATCTAGTGAGATTTTATTTGTATACGATGCAGTAACGTGAGAACATGAGGATGCCAGGACCTAAAAGGTTTCATGAGTAGACAATAGATACGCCGAATTAGGCTCAATAAGTGCCTGAACGTATACACTGGAGTTCTCACAAACCTGAGCGAGTTTGTGCTTAAACAATAGATACACCAGGGTAGACCTTTAAGTGTCTAGAAAAATAAGATAGATCAGATATTCTGGAGTAAGTGGCGGTTCCCTGAATCGTTGAATAAATGCCGTGAAGCGACTTTGGCCTTTCATTTGGTCCCTGAACTCACTCCAATGCAACACTATGTACCAAAAATATGCAGGATATGACATCGGCAGCGATTTTGGCGTGTGGTGGATCTTCATCTTTGTGTTCCGGTTGTAAATTATGGTGAAGACAGGATTCTAGCAACGCCACTAGAGCAGTGCAGTGCTTTTCGACGCTCGCTGTCTCTCGAATGCAAGAAGTCACCCTCGTGACGCAGATCTCCACGACCGATTGATCATTGTCGTTCTGGCAATAGTCTGGTTGCGATGCTATTTCCGTGATCTGTTTTATCTGCAATATTAATTTTAAAAATATTCATATAAAATTTACAAATTTAAGTTAACGAATTTTTAAACATTTTTCTATTACATATTTATATAAAAAAATTGAACTATACGACTGTCGATGAATACAAAAGTCGCTTCTAAGATCATATCACTGTTTATTAATCTTAAATATGAAACAACAATCCCTGGAAAAATGAACGTAGTCTACCTTTATGCGAGAATATACTTAAATTTTGTTCATACTCATTTAGCCTCCGATAGCCGTTTCCAAGATGTGGATCTCTCATATTTTCGCAAATACATTTAATAGCAACGTAGCTCTCAGAGAAGATCTTAATATGTCAGTATCTATCTTATCTACGCCTCATAAGTATATTACTATTTACAATCTGGAAGTATCTCACAGATGAAGAGATAAAATTTTAGTCGTATGTATTTCAAATTGAAATTCCATATGTATGCATGTGTACATTTGTATATTTCACTAGTTTGTTTTTTCCCGCATTTTACTTTCACCGAAATGCAAGCCAAAATAGTCCATACGCGTAAACAAATACAGTTCAGTATCGCTCGAAAAACAATCTTCGAATTACTACCGACGCAAGGTTTCGCAACATGACCGTTCCGCACGTTAAGTCGCCGAGCGAAATCAACCCCTACGCTACGATCAATAGGGTTGAATATCGCGTAGCCGGAATGGAATTGAGAGCACAATTCGCGATGAAATACGACCATACGTTAGAAACGTCAAGTGGCGACGACATTCGTCGCGAGCGAGTGCGTACCCGTGCGAACGATGTAGGAAGTGGTTAGTGGTGGAACTAGTTTAGCGGTTGCATAAATGTTGTGATGTGCAACATGGATATGGGACATAATTGCAATAGACGTAGGGGTCATTGCGGAATGTGCAACGTGAGCAGGTGTATAGATGTGTGCGTGTGCGTGTGCGTGTGCAGAACAGGGTGCATAATAATGAAGTGTGAGTGTAAAGTGACAAGTGGGTAAATGACAAGTGAGTGGGTAATGAAGTGACCGACCACAGCTGTGAGGTGTTCGACGATGCTGGCGTCCGGCACCGAGAAGAGATCTCCCGCACGAGAGAGATCGCGGCGGCCCAAAACCACGGCGAACAATTCGTGCATCGTAGAAGTGCGCTCTACTCGCGCTCACTCGCACGCACGTCTCCACGACCGACACACCCGAGCGCCGGCCGCTCACTGACACTACGCTACGTCTACACTACACTACACTACACTACACACCTACGTGGATTCACTGTAAGTTCGCCTAATGCAATTCACCTAATTCGAGTATACCTAAGCGAGTTGGTCGAATATCAACATACCGAACGACGACCATACCTAATGTCATACATACCTAACTGCAGTTTACCTAATACAAATTGATCGAATGAAGGTTGTTTTACGTTGACGGATAGATGGCACTTTTGCATTGATAATTTCAAGATTATTTAAAACAAAATAAAATATTAAGTTGTATTTTAAAATTTATATTTTATTAATAGATGAAGTCGATCACTGTTTTTAAAAAATGTGCGTGTTTGGCTGTGTATTTTAGTAATAATTCAAACACCATTAAATATCTTTGAAACTGAAACACTGAAACTTTTTACTGTGTAATAAAATTTTAATCGTTGCGCTATAATTTTTTTTTTCATTTTCAAATCTGCCGGAAGTAGCATTATTTTTCTTTGAATTATTATATATCCTAGACCGTGTATCGAACTGAAATTTTATATCTATAACTTGTATTAACTTGTACGCTCGAACTTACACTATTTTTTGGACTTATTAATTAAATGTCTACTCTTATCGAAAAAATATAGTCCTTCAATTAATATTACATAAATAATAAATAATCAATAAGTTTTATAAACCGGAAACGAGCCTTTTATTACATACAAATCTCAAAAATGATGCGACTGCTGCTGCCGATGCTGCTGATTTTTTCGAAACTATTGGATACTCACATTAAACTAATAGTTGATAGTGTCATGCCGACTCGAATTGCAAGTCAAGTGCCATTTTATTAAGTGATAAGCAATACTGTGTTACATTCATTGAAAGCCTAGGTTCTATAAATCATATTCATTAAGTAGATAGAAGAAACGGAATTCAGCGAAGAAATGTCATACGATGAACACTTACCATTTTACATATCGACTAATTCCGATAAGTCATATTTTAAATCCATTGTCATATGAAATAATTATTATATATGGGATAGATGAAACATATTGTGACTAATCAGAATATATTACAACAGGTAAATACACTTTTACTATACATATGTACTCTGTTAATATTTTTCTTATATAGATATATACTTTTTACCCGAACACTAGAAAAAGTCAAAGATTTGTGGAAACATTGTGTTTCATTTGATACTTACTCTAGAGAACAGCTGGCATTGTTATCATTAACAATCTTTGAGTTTTACTGAACAACATTTCAAATCTATTTTCAAACAAGAAATCGAACGGAAATAAACTAGAAAATATATATCACTCTTTATCTTCCGGCGACAATTCGTCTTAGATTGTAGAAGACAAGAGTCTCCACTTGCTGAAGTTAAAAATTATAAAGAAAAAGTAAATATATATTAATTATTTAAATAATGGGAATAAAAAGTACACAGTAAAATTTTTTAAATTGAAAGAAATAGAGTCTTTTGAAATTTTTTTAATACACAATAGTTATGACAAATATTAATAAACACGAAAACACAGTATTTAATGAATGGTCTGGTATACAAATATTTAAAATATAAAAAAACTCATGGTGTGGTGATTTATTGGCAGTCTTTTCACTACACAATAACCATGAGCGGTGACACATCACTTGCAAAACTTGATTTTAAGTGGCAGTCATTACATAACAATTCATTCCACAATAACAACAATTCAAAACAACATATCAATTCGGAAATCAACGAAAACACAGTATTTAATCATTGGTCTCGTATACAAATATTTAAAATATAAAAAAAACTCATGGGGTGGCGATTTATGCAATAGTATTAAAGCTAATCAGTCTTTTCACCACACAATAACCATGAAAAGTTATAAACCCCTGATATGATATACATATGTAGTGTTTGTGTCCTTTTGATGTTGTCGATTTTATATGCTAAAAAATCAATTCACTATATTAAAAAAAAAAAATTATACTTTCTCGAGAATTTTCCACGATTTGTCCGATATATTTTTGTGCTGGCCACCCCAGACTGACTGACAGTCGCGCGCCAACGGCTTCGGCATAAACACGTAGTTTTTGTCGCCACCGAAATCACCAGCTCGGCCACTGGTGATGGGTTGTGACGATACTTGGAGACCAGCGACCAGCTCCAGTATCGCCAGTATAGCGGTGTGCGCCAGAGGAAGCATCAGAGGGTCTGTCTCAGTTGTCGTCCAGAAGGCAGCTACTCAACAACTCAGCTACGCGTGGCTAACCTCAAAAGGCACGCGTGCTTTCTTTGTTTACTCCCCCCCTTTCCTCTGCTTGATCTCTGTATAACTTATACAAAATACAGTCGCAATACATAAACAGATTTACGCCCTGTTTTCATTGGTTTACAATTTCCTCCCTTTTTTCCACATCACGCATCCCACGCACACTACGAAGGAGAAAGGGACAGCAGAGCAGCCGACATCTTAAATTAAAAAATAGCAACTAACATATAGGTACTTTTATAATATTTCTGATAGATTTTTAACTCATTAAAATATATTTTTAAGATCTTTTTTTTTAATTTGTCATAGGACCCAGAATTAATTTTCCCAGGGCCCAGGATATTGCGATACTGGCCAATCAAAATATGTACACGAATGTTGAATTAATTATACCTCCCACTTTAGATACGGTGGGACTGATTTTTCATTCTATTCATATTTTAATTCATACTCTATCATCATTAGCTATAAGTAATTATAATCACTGATGATGTTATATTATTATGAATGTGATATCACTCATGAGATAAATTATTCACATCAATAAAATCATAATGAAACTGTGTAAATAATACGTTCTTGAACTAGTACAATTATTTATAATGCTGTATTGTTTTAGATGCAGATACCATTAATAATACTGCAGATTGTTTATCCTACCAGAACAGTGAAAATGTTGTAAAAGTACTTAAAAGAAGACCAGGAAATCGAATACGGTGGACTAGAGAAATTCATATCTAAATATAAGGGACAACCCGTGTCTGCAAAAAACCCTAACATCTGGATTGCTCAAAATGTCGGATTTTGGTATTCAGATTCAACTTCTCCATTGAAAAATCAAAATATTTTTTGCAATGCATACTCAAGTCTTGTTGATTCTGCACGGCAAAAGTCGTACATTTGTTCTATAGTCAAAATGAAGCCTTTTTTACGAGGCTCTTTTTTATCATTTAAATGTACTTTTGTTATACTCATAATGAACATTTCAAGAAAATATATAATATGCAACTTTTATTTGTGCTGAAATGTAACATGTCAAAATTCAATACTTTCATATATACAGTTATATTGTATGCCAAATCACTCCATAAAACTTGAAATAATTCATACCAGTAATAATTCATTTAGAATATTGTACTTTAGAAAAATGCCAAATTCACTATTTTATTTAATGTAATAATTAAACGCTAGCAAAGCTTTCCCGCAGTTGTTCTCACCAACCACAACCATTAATATGAAGTACACGTATGATTTAAGTGAAGTTATATTTCGCAATTGCAATCACATTATCTTAGAATAGCACGAAACATTTCATTACTCAATATAATCAATTTCACCCTACTTATTTTATTTATTAAGTTTTGATAACATGGGATCAATTAAGGTAATGATTTTTTTTTTAGACATTGGAAAACTATTTCTGAAGAGGAAAGGGTTGGAATAACTGTGGAAACTACTGAGGACCCGTTGGTCCTACTCATCGAGCCAAGAATATCCTAAATTTGTTGTTAGTAGATTTATGCGACAACTAATGGAACAGTATCACATTTGTGTTAGCAAAATTTGATATGGGAGCTGTTTCGTTCACAGTTATCGTCGCAGGGAGGCAATCTGCGTTAGAGAATATGTCAAGATTAAAAATGCTGAATTCCATAATTTATTGATAAATATTACTTATACTATGCTATTTTTAAATTTTTCGTTCTAGTATATTTAGAACTGAAATTTGGATTTAATGTACGTTTAGAATCCTAGCTCCACGCTTGAAACCCAATTATAAATGTGATATTAAATTCTGAACTAAAAAAGGATTTCGAAAAAATATGCGGCTTCAAATTTTTAAACTCTTTCCAATGTTAAATTTTATTTATCGCTGTGTGAATGAGCTGATAAGCATTAAATTTTGTGCGAAACAATTAGACATGTCACAAGCTACAGTTATTGATTGAAATCATTATTTACTTAGGGTCTGTGTGGTGTCACTAATAGAACAACCAAATACCATGATCGGTGGAGAAGAGATGGTCATTGAAATTAGCAAACGTCTTTTCGTTTATATACGTACCAAAATTTTTGTAAAAAACTTCTATAGCTTCACACAAGAGTATTTTTATTACATGACTTGATACAATAGTCAATTTTCTTTAACGTTAGTTGTTTTACATATTGATTATTCATATATTGAAAAGAATATATGTGTTCTGTGTTGTCTGTAATAAGTTGACCATCTGTAATACCACTCATGAGTTTTTATTATATGAAAATGTTTATTATAAATTGGTTTATTTCTGTAACTTGATTAATAAATTATTTATTATTTATTGTATTGCTTGTTTCTTGTCTTGCTATTATTGTTTATATTTCATTGTGTTTTGCAATCTACGTATAAATTACTAACTGATTTATATTTGTTATGTATTCATCATAATTTATATTTATTACGTATATTTAAAATTATTAATTATTTATTATGGAAATTGTATCAATCGTAGAAATTGTACTAGTCTGTCTATTATACATGCGTTTTCTTCTCACCTTCTTTTAATATTGATGATTGGAAAGCCAATTTTAATATATGTACAATAAAAAAAATCTGTATATCTTTTTTGATTCCTTTTTATTACTTTGTTTTATCATAAATTTTATTGTAAATATGTACAATGTTTGCTATATAATATAGTATAGTATATATAGCAAAAGATAATACAAAGCTACAAAAGCAATTAATTTTTTCAATGTCCTTAATTTAGTTCACTCGCCATTAGGTGGGAAATCCTTTTTAAATCTTCTGTCGGGCGCAATATGGTGTATATAGAGTTTAAGGGCTATTTGCAAAGAAATGTTATAACATTTATCTGTCTATGTTACTACGCCATCTATTGATATCGCGTCGAAAAATTACTAAATAATAAAATTTACTACTATTGGTTTGAAACTCGGCTACTGCTGGTTTGAAACTCGAAATTAGGTGAATGTGTCATTCGGTATAAAGATATTAGGTGAATTTACCATTAGGTCAATAGATTTTCGGTAAAAGCGTCATTAGTGGAATTGCATTAGGTGAATTGATTTAGGTGTATTGCATTCGACCAATTTACCTGCACCCCCTACGTGCATCCATACTGCATACATCCACATTTCACACGCCACACGCCACACGCAACACACAGCACTCAACCCTCGCAGAGCTGCAAACCGTCATGGTGACAGCCGATATCATCACGCCCACTATACACACTCGACATATTCATCGAACATTTGCTTTTCGTTTTTTGACAGTTCAGCTGAAATTCAACATTTCCATGCGACCAATTTAAACCAAAAATATATTGGGGAGTTTCCAATGTATGTGGCTGCCTGGTTGCTCTTACGGCATAAACTCCGAGTTGATGAAGAGTTTGTGCCGTACCCGTGACTGCCAGACGTCTCGGTTTTTAGGAATTGTCCCGCTAATAGACAAAATTGTAACACTACATCTTACACATCGTCCATAGCAGGGTTGGTACGTATGCAAATAGTTAAGTTGGTATGATCCACCGGTCTCTACCCCGCGGACCATTCAGTTTCCGGGCGCGCGAGACCAGGAAGAGCGTCAATCTCATCTGAGCTAGGATTGAGAGCAGGCAGTTTCCCCGAAACCAGGGAGAAAGTTGTGGGAATCTCGTCACATTCACCAAGCGGAACGATGCCAAAATCCTTCGAGAATATTCCGCAACAACAAACTACATCGAGAGGAACGAAACCCAGACGACATACACCTGCAGTCATTATACTAAACTCAAGCGGAACGCCCCTACCAGTCGAGTGGAACCAAAACGGTCGAAACACGCCGCCACCATTAAAATACATCGAGCGGAACAGCGCCAAGCATTCCAGAAAATTCTACGCCTCGACAAAAGCAAATTCCTCTCGTACGCATCAACAACTAAATGCTCGTACGCATCAACAACCACTTCCATCAAGCATTCCAGAAAATTCTACGCCTCGACAAAAGCAAATTCCTCTCGTACGCATCAACAACTAAATGCTCGTACGCATCAACAATCAAATGCACGTACGCGTCAACAACCACTTCCACCAAGCATTCCAGAAACACTATAAAAGGAGGTACAACCCAAACAACCCCAGTCGACATCCAGCTCCTGACCAGCCACCACTTCACTACGCGGACTTGGAAGATCAACCAGCCGACCGAGCCAGCAACACTCTACCATATCCAGCGACTTGCGGAACATAGCCGAATGCCGAGCCAGCGACACTCTACCGTATCCAGAGACTAGCCGAACATAGCCGAACGCCGAGCCAGCAACACTCTACCATATCCAGCGACTTGCGGAACATAGCCGAACAACGAGCCAGCAACACACTGCCGTATCCAGAGACTTGCTGAACATAGCCGAATGCCGAGCCAGCAACACTCTACCATATCCAGCGACTTGCGGAACATAGCCGAACAACGAGCCAGCAACACACTGCCGTATCCAGAGACTTGCTGAACATAGCCGAATGCCGAGCCAGCAACACTCTACCATATCCAGCGACTTGCGGAACATAGCCGAACAACGAGCCAGCAACACACTGCCGTATCCAGAGACTTGCTGAACATAGCCGAATGCCGAGCCAGCGACACTCTACCGTATCCAGAGACTAGCCGAACATAGCCGAATGCCGAGCCAGCGACACTCTACCACATCCAGAGACCTCTGAACGACATACTTTTACCAACAATTAACCATACTTGTGTATACGTGCACAATAAGACCAGTTCCCACAACTGGTGACCCCCGACTAAGAACCACGCAGCCTTCATAGCAGCCCACATCGCAGCCTACATAGCAGCCCACATCGCAGCCTACATAGCAGCCCACATCGCAGCCTACATAGCAGCCCACATAGCAGCCTACATAGCAGCCCACATCGCAGCCTACATAGCAGCCCACATCGCAGCCTACATAGCAGCCCACATAGCAGCCTACATAGCAGCCCACATCGCAGCCTACATAGCAGCCCACATCGCAGCCTACATAGCAGCCCACATCGCAGCCTACAAAGCAGCCCACATAGCAAACTACATAGCAGCCTACATCGCAGCCTAGAGAGCAGCCCACATAGCAGCCCACATAGCATCCCACATAGCAGTCAACAGCGCAGCCCGAATCTACACAACTGCTAACATCATGTCTGTAAACGGAGACGACATCCCAGCAGCTCAGAACGAAAATCAACAAGAGCAACCACAACCCTTGGAAGCAGCCCGCATCGCACTACGTCCACCAGCAGTATTCAAGGAGAACATCTCGCTATGGATCGGCATAGCGGAAGCACACTTCGACAGCGCAAATATAACAAGGGACTGTACGAAATACGGTTGCCTTGTCACCGCCTTGGATTACGACACCCTCTCATTCGTCAGTGACATAGTGACGGGACCCAATGCAGCGAACAAATATCAAAAATTAAAGGAGGCACTACTAGAAAGACTGGGAGACTCATTGGAGCGCCGCACAGCACGACTTCTCACGGGTTTCGAACCAGGCGACAAAAAACCATCTCACTTGTTACGACAGATGCAGGAGCTGGCCGGCCCGCAGCAAAAAGACTCACAAATAGTGAAGACATTATGGACACAACGACTTCCAAAACACGCCCAGGCCATCCTAAAATCAATACCAGACCCAACCTTGCAACAGCTCGCCCTCACCGCAGATCAACTGATGGAAGTTTACCACAACATAGAAGTGAACTCAGTAAACCAGCAGACGCTCCCACACCCAAAAACAACACCAGATCCTCTACTGCTCGAGATGACTAATCATGTCAAATCACAACAGCGCCTCCTAATCGACCTGGCCAGAGAGGTTCATCAACTCAAACTCAGAAACCCCAGCCAACAGCAAAACCCGACCTACAACCGAAGCCGAAGCCAAAACCGGACTATGAACACCCACTCAGGAGGCCGCTCACACACCAGAGGTCAATCTACAACAAAAGGAGAACTTTGTTATTTCCACCACAAATTCGGAAACCTCGCACAAAAATGCCAAGCACCCTGCAAATACCAAAATAAGGAAAACGAAAACGGCGACTCTCAGAAACGGCAAACAGAGCGCCCGGTACCCAAAAATGCCGACTAATAATCTGGGACCAATCAACAGACCAGAATTACTTAATCGACACTGGTTCAGACATATCCGCATTACCACCAAACAGCAAGAAACCCAACAAACCTAACAAATCCAACAACACCAGCACTCAGCTACACGCCGCTAATGGGACCATAATAAAAACCTACGGTTCAAAAGCAGTAAAACTCGACCTCGGACTACGTAGGAACTTCAACTGGGAGTTCATCATAGCCGATGTCAACCGTGCCATCCTCGGAGCCGACTTTCTGAGCCACCACAACCTACTTGTCGACCTCAACAAAAAATGTCTCATCGATGGTGTAACAGGACTAACCACAAAGGGACACACCATGACTATACCTTCACTTGGACTCTCAACAATAGCCAGCACCGACGAATACCATCATATTCTCACTCAATTTCCATCCGTGACAACACCACAGCTGGAAAGAAAAACAGCAGCGCACAAAACTCAACACATCATAGAAACATCAGGACGACCAGTGTATTCCAAACCACGAAGACTAGCACCAGCCGCCCTAGAAATCGCAAAAAAAGAATTTAAAAGCCTGACAGAGAGCGGAATTTGCAGACCATCAAAAAGCAACTGGGCCAGCCCACTCCACATGGTCCGCAAACCCAATGGTGATTGGCGCCCATGTGGCGACTACAGACGTCTGAACGCACAGACAACACCTGACCGATACCCCATTCCGCAAATTCAAGACTTCGCACACAAACTACAAAACGCAAAAATCTTCAGCACGATCGACTTAATAAAAGCCTATCACCAGATCCCTGTTACACCAGAAGACATACCGAAGACGGCCATCATCACCCCTTTCGGACTTTTCGAGTTTACCGCCATGCAATTTGGCCTCTGCAACGCAGCTCAATCCTTCCAGAGATTCATGCACGAAGTCGTGGGAGAACTGGAGTTCTGTTTCGCTTATATCGACGATATCCTGGTGGCATCAGCCAACAAGGAAGAACACGAGAGGCACATCACAATCATCATGCACCGCCTCAAACACTACGGTTTGGTAATCAACGTTGAAAAGTGCAAGTTTGGAAAATCGGAAGTATCCTTCTTAGGGTACTTAATTACTTCCAACGGCGTTAAACCACTTCCAGAGAAAGTACAGACCATAGCGACATTCAAAACACCGGAAACTTATAAATCACTCCGACGATTCCTCGGAATGATAAACTTTTACCGCCGATTCATCCCACACGCCATCAATTCACAACAAGCCTTGTTCGACGCAACCGCGGGACACAAGAAAAACGACAAAAGCCCCCTCGTATGGACAACTACAATGACGGAAGCCTTCAACAAGTGTAAAAACGACCTAAGCAACGCAACGATGCTAGTACACCCCAAAGAGTCAGCAATACTATCCTTAATGGTCGACGCATCAGACAGCGCCATGGGAGCAGTCATCCAACAAGCAAACAACGACGAAAACCAACCACTGGCATTCTTTTCAAGGAAGTTCAACACAGCTCAAAAAAACTACAGCACTTACGATCGAGAACTAACTGCAATCTACGAATCAGTACGATATTTCCGACACTGGCTAGAAGGACGACAATTCCAAATACTAACTGATCACAAACCTTTAACATCAGCCTTCACGAAACAAACAGAACCAGCATCACCAAGACGTCAACGCCAGCTAGACTACATAGCCCAATTCACAACAGACATAGAACACATCAAAGGTGATGACAACGTAGTAGCAGACACCTTGTCGAGAATCGAAGCCATAACAATACCCCCAAACTTGGACATAGAGAAAATCATAGCTGAGCAACAAACCGACGAAGAACTTTCAGAACTACGAAATTCAGACACGGGACTAGAACTACGCCACCTACGATTGACAAACATAGAACAACCAATTTGGTGCGACATATCTACTGGCAATATAAGACCATACATACCCGCATCATGCAGAAAGTCAATCATAACAACCTTCCACGACCAAGCACACATAGGACCAAAACCAACACAACGAGCTATACAAACCCGCTTCGTTTGGACTAACATGAAAAAAGAAATACGAGACTACGTACGCACATGCATTCCATGCCAAAAAACCAAGATCTCTCGACACACGAGGAGCCCCACCCAAACAATATCGGTTCCAGACACTAGATTCAACCACATACATATAGACCTCATCGGACCACTACCCCCTTCAAGAGAATAAATGTATTGCGTAACAATCATAGATCGTTTCACCAGATGGCCAGAAGCAATCCCCATCAAAGACATCACTGCAGAAACAGTTGCGAAAGCACTCCTGGAAAACTGGATTACTAGATTTGGCGTTCCAGCCACCATCACAACGGACCAAGGACGCCAATTTGAATCACATTTATTTTCACAACTAATGAAAATCATGGGAATCAAACGTCAGAGAACAACAGCGTACCACCCTCAATCAAACGGAATAATAGAACGATGGCACAGAACACTAAAAGCATCCATCAAAGCCTGCAATACAGACAAATGGACAGACGTTTTGCCCATGATACTACTGGGACTACGATCAGCAGTCAGAGAAGACATTGGCTATTCTCCTGCACAACTGACATACGGCACAACACTTCGTCTACCAGCAGACCTATTTTTAAATACACCACCCATAGACGCATCAACATTTGCCGGAAAACTACAAAGAACCATGCAACAGATAAGACCCACGATACAACACCATGGGCAACACAAAACTTTCGTCAACAAACACCTCCACGACTGCAAATACATATTCTTGAGGACAGACTCAGTACGCGCACCACTACAACCACCATATGAAGGACCATACAAAGTTTTACGACGAAACAATAAGAACATGTGGTTAGACATAGCCGGTTCAGAAAAAGCGGTATCAATAGACAGAGTTAAGCCCGCATTCCTACAGAACCCGGACACACCACCTACATCACAAGAACAGCCACAGCCAACTTCGCAAGAACAACCACAACCAGCACCAAATGAGACTCCACCAGAAACAACCACCAGGGCTGGTGGAAAAATAAGATGGCCAGACAGACTAGACTTGTGAACATATCAAGATACCCACAAAATCACACACATCGCTAACGCTCACCAGAGAGCCATGTGGGAATCTCGTCACATTCACCAAGCGGAACGATGCCAAAATCCTTCGAGAATATTCCGCAACAACAAACTACATCGAGAGGAACGAAACCCAGACGACATACACCTGCAGTCATTATACTAAACTCAAGCGGAACGCCCCTACCAGTCGAGTGGAACCAAAACGGTCGAAACACGCCGCCACCATTAAAATACATCGAGCGGAACAGCGCCAAGCATTCCAGAAAATTCTACGCCTCGACAAAAGCAAATTCCTCTCGTACGCATCAACAACTAAATGCTCGTACGCATCAACAACCACTTCCATCAAGCATTCCAGAAAATTCTACGCCTCGACAAAAGCAAATTCCTCTCGTACGCATCAACAACTAAATGCTCGTACGCATCAACAACCAAATGCACGTACGCGTCAACAACCACTTCCACCAAGCATTCCAGAAACACTATAAAAGGAGGTACAACCCAAACAATCCCAGTCGACATCCAGCTCCTGACCAGCCACCACTTCACTACGCGGACTTGGAAGATCAACCAGCCGACCGAGCCAGCAACACTCTACCATATCCAGCGACTTGCGGAACATAGCCGAATGCCGAGCCAGCGACACTCTACCGTATCCAGAGACTAGCCGAACATAGCCGAACGCCGAGCCAGCAACACTCTACCACATCCAGAGACCTCTGAACGACATACTTTTACCAACAATTAACCATACTTGTGTATACGTGCTACTACCAAATAAATACCATATTCAACATATAGTTGTATTAAAACCGAACACAGACGAATCTGTCTACAATACGTGGCGGACTGGTGGTGAAGAAGACCTTCACAATAAGACTAGTTCCCACAAAGTAATGTACGACTTGTGCTATCCCGAATCAAAACCAGCGATATCATCTATTTAACAACAAAACACAAGTCGTGCGATGGCATCATCGCGCTTCTGTACAAACAAAAATAGAAAAAAATAAAAATAAATTATTTTAGATATTAGACAAATTATAATATTTCATTTTTCTATTATTTCCATATACAATATGTGTTTTTTTCGTATTATTTTAAAATATAATAATATGGAGGATGAACGAATGAGACGACTGGCATGTTAATGCACGTGTTTATTATATGACAGCTGAAGACAGAGTGAGTAGCGGCTCTCCGAACCCAGCCGGGTTGGTCCCCACTCGCAGGAAGGCAACCAAACTCGACCATGTCGTATAAGCCAGCCGCCACATCACTCCCCCTCCAGTATCAGCGATACCAAAATTACAAAGAAACAAATTTTACAAAAGAAAAAAATTATTGTTACACCAAGAAAAAAATTTATTACGTGGGGAGAAAAAAAAATTGTTGACGTGGGTCATCCGCTGTGTACATAGGTGTACCGCCCTGAATGGTCGGTAGATTCGAGGGCGGTGACGTCGCGAGCAGGACGGTGGGTGGTCGCGCCGATGCGATGCTGCGGCGGCGCCGCTCTTCCGAGGCTGATGTCGGTTGGTGGGGCGGCGGGGGCGGCAGGGGCATCAATGTGGTTGATGATACTCCGAGCTGGACCGTGAGTCGTTGTGGCTCGTGGAGGTGTTGTAGCGCTACCGCCCGTCTCGGCGTGACGACGCTCGTGGGGACGGACGGGGCCTTGATGATGATGATGATGATGGTGCTGAGGTGGTGTATGTCTTGTGGTGCTGGATGACCGTTCTATGTGTAGTGGATCGCGCATGACTCCACATCCAGCTGTCAAGATCGTCGTCTCATTCGCTCCCCCATTTTTTAAAAGCACCTGTCGTCGACGTTGTGGCTGGACTCCAGTCGATAGGTAGGTAGGTAGGTAGCCGTGTCTGCTCGTTTATTGTCACCCGCGGGCCGCGACGCGTGTTGATGGCGATGGGGGCGCGGCGGATAGCTTCCCGCCTGGCTCGGCGAGGCAGGGATGAGCGGCATGTTGAAATTGATCGAGGCTGCGTGGCTCGATGTCGGGGGTCACCAGTATGGAGGATGAACGAATGAGACGACTGGCATGTTAATGCACGTGTTTATTATATGACAGCTGAAGACAGAGTGAGTAGCGGCTCTCCGAACCCAGCCGGGTTGGTCCCCACTCGCAGGAAGGCAACCAAACTCGACCATGTCGTATAAGCGAGCCGCCACAATAATATGGAGTATTTATAAAGATATAGTAATTAAGGGGCGTTCGTTGAGTTTCCCGCCATAAAATAACAATAGACCTCTTCATTGTCCGAGAAAACAGGAGAGCAAAAAAAAAAGGTTGACAATAGAAATTAACAATATCGAACCACCACAAGTGTAATAATAACAATAATCAACATTATTTTTAAAAAAAATTTACATTCTTGGGAACTGTACGGCAATTTACCTGTGCGACGAATTTTCGTGCGTAACTACCGTAACGTAACGTAACTACGGGCCCAAAATTCCTAGTTACCCCACTGGAGCCGCGCGAGCGATTTTCGTAGCAGCGTGAATCAGCGTGTGAATCCTGGTAGCGATTCAAATTTGGGATGTTATCACGGAACCATTTATTTCATTGAAAAAAAGGGGCCTTTGGTTGGTTACTTTTACATGCGGTCTTTTACATAACTCCACTGTTAGTAAAAGTTAGTTACAAAATTCAGTTGGATTCGTCCCATTGTTCGTGATCTGATGGAGTGCAGACTTTGCCTCTGCTCTGCTCCAGCAGGGTCCTTCGTATCCATCCACGGCGTTTGATGCAACACATTTGGGCCTGCTGTCAACTGCGGGTTAGTCACGCTTGAACCAGTGCTATTGTCAATTCAGGAGTCCTCATGATCGTCAATACCTTTTGATTTTACAGGTTAGGAAAGGTGATAAGCTACCAGATATAGTTTGCCTTTCGTGCGTCAACAATCTGGAATTAATATGGGAAGATAAGTCCTAATTTACCACCAAATATTTCAAGTTAGCTAGACGATGGTGATGTAAGTAAATGGAATACGAGTATCTTCTAACGATTCTAAGCAAAATATTCAATTAATCGAAAATATGAATACACATTTAAAATGACATCTATCATACTATAAAATTCTTATGACATTTCGTTTGTTTGTAGAAACGTGGAGGAAAAATTATTTCGGTCGATAATTACCATTACGAAAAGCTGTAGATAAGATGTGCTCTACACATTCTGAATTGGACCATAAAATTAATTTCCATTACAAATCATTATCACTTAAACACAATCTTGTGACACATAATACATCTCATACTCGAAGAGAGCTGCATGAATGTGACATTTGTTCAAAGGCATTTGAAAGCAAACGAACCCTCGATAGGCACATTTGTGTTCACACTGGTAGAAAGCCTCACAAATGTGAAATTTGTTTAAAATCATTCATTACGAAACACGGCCTAATGAGACATATGAAAATCCACTCTGGAGAAAAACCGTTCAAATGTAACATTTGTTTAAGATCATTTACTGAGAGATATAACTATACGAAACATATGAAAATCCACTCTAGAGAAAATCCGATCAAATGTGACATTTGTTCAAAACCATTTACTGAGAGATCTAACCATATGAAACATATGAAAATCCACTTTGGAGAAAAACCGTACAAATGTGATATTTGTTTATAATCATTCATGTCAAAATATTACTTCAGTGCACATATGACTATTGATTGTGGGCTAGATCTACACCATTCCTTTTCTTCTGCTTGGAGCTACCCATCCTCACGGCCATGGTCGCCCGCAGAAAATTTTCTAAGGGGGTGCAAAATATTTTTAGTAATGTTTTAATGTAGTTTTAATTTACTGTAGCGTATTTGTATGGTGAACGAACGGACAGTCCTCTCGCAGAGCTTGTTCAGACAAATTGATCAAATCATTCTGCGTTCGGTGTGATGTGTAACGTTCATTTCCAGCAGCTGTATCAAAATGGTTTTTTAAAATACTGTCTCCTCCCTCAATTCGATACGCATAAAGTAGTTCGACATTTCCTTTTGTGCTATCTTTCCCACGAATTGCCAAATCATTTGTTCCGCAAAATAAGATTGTTGAAATAATAGTGTTCAAGCTAAAAGCCCTCATGGCCGTTGGTTGTCCTCTTACGGCTTCGGCTTTTTTTCCCACCTTTTGCACCGACCATCTGTCAGTCGCCTTTTAGATTCCTTCCCGTGGGTTCGTAAGTCCGATGATCCCGGCGCGGACCGCCAGATGTAGCGTAGCAGCCTCGTAAAACCCAGCCTCACCCATGCAGGCTGGCCCGTGATTGACCCCTGCCTCGATCATGGCGAGCTCTCATTGGCATGATAGAAGCCCTCCGAGGAGTTTGGCTTCTCCCGTAGTTGACCCTTACCGACTACGGCCAGCTCGACCACGTGTTTGACCCAAGCTTCGAACACGGCGAGCTCTCAGACGCTCACGAGCGACCAACCAAGAAGGTTGGTGGGCTGGTCGACCCTTCCTGACCAGCCAGCGTCTCATCCACAGCCTCCACAATTAAGGGGGCAGAGGCGCCGAGTATACTCCCCGGCTCCGCAGCATACAAGTCATCAATAAACGAGGGCATAACCTTTACTCTTGTGTTTAATTCCCCCACCCCGCACCGTTCCAGAGCGAGCTGATCGAGACGACAAATAGGATACAGTTTCTTTCTGTTTTCTTCAATAGTTCGTTTTACAGAATTATCTATCTGACAAATAATATCCTTATTTGGATCTCTAATGGTTGACGCGAAGTGTTCAGCATCTTGTTGAGATCCACGATGCCATGCTGAGCTGGTATGGTTTCTGGCACATTCATTAAAATCTTTGTAATTTGTACAAGGCGTAGTAATGAAGGCACTATGGAGGTTGAAGGGAATGAAACGACGGAGTGTTGTACACACGACTATTTAATATGACGGTTGGGAAAGAAGTAGTTCAGCAGCGAGCAACATGGCCGAGTTGGTCCCATCTCGCAGGATGGTGACCGAAACCCGACCATGTCGTAGAGCCGCTACAGCACATTGAATTCCTCTTTGAACTGGTTGCGGAAATAAAACACAGAAAATGCAAAAAGCACCTTTTAACCGAGGTGAATATGATAACCATGGAGTATACTGAGTTATCCAAGATTCCCTGAAACAACAACGTTTTCTACCTCCTGACATGTTGCCTTCAAAATCATATGACGGTTGAGGCTTGTATGGACCAGTTAGCAAACGATACTTAAGCTTAAGATCGATAGGAATCTTCGTCGTAGATTTTACATAGAGTCCAATGTCATAGGTTAACCTAGTATCTCCAGTTTCAACCTTGTCAGGGTCTGGTTCTGGTGATAGCGTTGCTGCTGCAGATGAACAAGCAATAGCATCCGTTTTCCGTTTTTGACAGGATTTAACGTTCTGTCTCTCCACACTTTCTTTATGCTAACACGAAGTGATTTAAAATAAAAGTAACATTATTTGACTATTTTCAATCAATCCAGGGGGGGGCAAGTGCCCCCCCTTGCCCCCCCCCTGCGGGCGCCCATGCTCACGGCTGCATTAGCAACGAGAGAAACAAAAGAAGGAGGCACATCAGCCTCGTAGTAACTGAAAGGAAGCAAATATTTTCTCGATACTATCAATCGCATTAACACAAACAATCGCCCATTGCAAAGCACAACAATAAATAATCAAAAATTCGAATAAAAAAACATGACGATTTTTATTTCTTTTGTTTTTTTTTCGTAAGAAGTTTAACCAAAGAATTGTTATTATTCTTATATATGTGACGGACTATGGGAAATCAACTATTCATTATTTTTTTCATTTTTTCATTTCTTTACGTTTCAATTAAGAGGACTTTTTTATATCTCTTACCTCTTATCCGATCGTTTTTTTCAGTTCTTTCGGATATTTTCATTTTTTTGCTTTTTATCTTTTTTGTCATTTTCTTCAATTTTTTCATTTATTTCACTGCTTTAGTTATTTCATATTTTCAATATCTTTCATTTTATCCATATCAGTTTCTTGAACTTTTATTTGCTTTTTTGATTCTTTTCATTTTGCCTTAGAGTGCGCGGAAATTTGAAATTCCTTATCATTATTGCATTACATTCAATCATTATTACATTAAATTAAATCATTATTACATTAGATTAAATCATTATTACATTAGATTAAATCATTATTACATCACATCAGTGGGGTAGCCAGGATGTTGTCAAGGGGGGGGTTTGACAGGAAAAAAGGCAAGATAATTTATATTTAATTAATATAAAATCACAATATATAAAAATAAAGTAAATACGTAATATGGTATGAACAAAATTCAAATAATGAATACTTTAAAAAAGTACGAAATTCACAGATCCAATCTTCGCGTATTTATCTAATATTTTTTCTGCACTAAAATTTATATCCCTATGAATATCTAATAAAGCAAGTCCATTTAGTCGATTTTCCGACATCGTATTTCTTAAATATGTTTTTAGTCATCGTAGTGTGGAGAAGCTCCGTTCACTTGTGGCTGTTGTCACCGGAAGTGTTGCTAGAATTTTTAGAAGTACGTAAATATTGAAGGATTGCAAATTGCAATTGCAGCTAGTGCGTTTTTTGGTCGATTTTCACTAGTACTTATATATTGCCACCACATTTCCAACTCTCCAGTTAGAATGCAAGGCCCACAAAATATGTATATCTTGGTTGTAAATTTCCCCCAAAGTCTTTATCTTATTTTTTAAAACACTTGATGGTTGAGAGCTTTTTCCATCAGGAAGCAAACATTGGAAATTTTCAAGTACATATATGTTTACGTCCTAAAAATCTGTCATGGATTTGAGATAGAAAACTATCCAAAAATGGTACAAACAATCAATTGCGACAGGAGTGGGATATTTTGCTGCCGACTGCACTCTGCCAAGGGGGGGGGGTCCAGACCCCCTGGACCCCCCCCTTCGCTACGCCACTGCATCACATTAAATCATTATTACATTACATTAAATCATTATTACATTACATTAAATCATTATTACATTACATTAAATCATTATTACATTACATTAAATCATTATTACATTACATTAAATCAATATTATTATTAAATTACATTACATTAAGTCGTACAAATCTGCTTCCTCGAAGCAGATTTGTATGACTGTCAATGGGGGTGGGTTTTAGTCGGTAAAAATCCGACACTATCCTCCAGTACGGACTGGAGGATGTCTTAAGAAGATTTCCCACCTCCGGCGAAAAAAAAAAGTTCGTGTTTGCGTCGAGAGCGATGCATCAGATCTGAGAATGTTTTTATCATGTTTAATCAGATCGAGAGGGCCATTATTTAATAAATCCAGTCTGCTAAATTTTAGGAATTTTTTTCTCTTAGAAAGGTTAAAAATGTTGTGACCACGACTCTGTTATTAAATAACATGGTGAATTTATAAATAAAGTAAAAAGTAGCTAAGAAAGTACGAGTACTTTTTTAGATTAAGGAAAATTCTATCAAAGAATACTATGTAAAATTATCTCTCCAACACGCGCCAGTTTCGCGCGGTCTATCACGCACGATTAGCCTTTACACGTTCGCTCTTTCCGTTTTAACAAAAAGTGGTAGTAGTAATCGCGCGCGAAAAAACGTTAGTGTTCACAACTGCGAAAACAGTATCGCGCACGATTGCGCGCACAGGCTTACCCGCACGCTCCTGATAACGCGCGATAGAACGACTGTGTAAAGGGGGCTAATAAAAAAAAAGAAGAAACGATCCATATGGGTTTAGAAATATAGACAGCAATATTGTCATATGCCACTGATTGAAGAATTACGAGAAAATTATCCGGACGATTTCAAGAATTATTTGCGTATGAATGATCAGTTATTCAATATATTGTTAGATAAAATCAAAAATAAAATATCAAAGCAAGACACTGTTATGAGACAGAGTATTAGTGCAGAAGCACGTTTAGCAGCAACTCTTCGATATCTCGCCACAGGACGTTCATTCGAAGATTTAAAATTCAGTACCGGTATATCTGCTCCATCTCTTTCTACAATAATACCAGAAAGTGTCGAGCTATTTATGAATGCTTGAGGCTGGATTATTTGAAGGTAAATAAGTGTGTTTGTATTATAAATAAAAATCCATATTATTAAATTTAAGTTTAATTTTAATTTTCTTGTTTAATTATTACAAAAGTTCTTAATCATTAAGTTGATCCTGGATCATTGCTTCACTAGGGGTAGAAAACTTTTGTGATACGTATGAACTTGTCGATAAGTCGACGGAAGATGGTGCATGAATTATAAGTTTCTTATTACAGTAATTGTCACACACATCAGTGGCTACCGACAGTTTTTTCAGTAGCCCTTTACGAATAACATTATTTATAATAGATTCCGCATAAATTGCCTGCAGTGGATCCATCTTTGCTAATTTTTTGCCTATATTTATTCCGATAACGTCAAACTCCGAGAGCTCCTTGCTGGTAGATTTTAGCGTATCTGTGCAGATTTTGTAGAATTCGGCCTGGTAGTTTGTCGTAGCCTTCCTTTTATTTCTATGTGTCGACGCCATTGCAGTCGGAGCAGCGTCAGTCTAAAAACATTGAAATTAAAAAGTTAATTTATAATTCCATTTTTCAGATGCCGTCTACGAAGGAAGAATGGATCAGAGTGGCACAAGAATTCAATGAGAAATGGCAATTCATCAACTGCGGAGGTGCAATGGATGGCAAACACATTCGCATTGTGCCTTTACCGGGTTCCGGAGCCAGTCATTATAATTACAAAAACTTTTATAGCATCGTGTTGATGACTTTGGTTGGGCCTAACTATGAGTTTCTTTACGTTGACGTGGGTAAAAATGGAAGAATTTCCGATGGAGGGGTATTAGAACACACAGAATTTTATCGTAAACTGAAATTGGGTGATCTCAATTTGCCAGAAAACAATGATACCGTAAATAACTTTAACTTCGTCTTTTTGGGTGATGAAGCGTTCGGACTAGAACCAAATTTTCTCAAACCATTTTCTCAGAGAGATCTAGATTACGAAAAAAGATTTATAATTACAGACTGTCAAGGGCTCGTAATGTAGTTGAAAATGCCTTTGGAATAATTTCAGCTAGGTTTAGGATATTAAAAACGGCTATAAATATGAAAAGTCACAACAATATTTGTTACGTCGTATTTGCACTTTACACAATTTTTTGTGTAAACGCAGTAACTCGTATCATATTTCTAATCACGCAAGGGATGAAATTACTACAGACTCACAGCAACATGGGGAGAGATTTGAAAATTCTGTATTAATTAATCTCCAAAGACGTCCCCACGCCCAAATCACTTCGGAAGCTAAACGAAACAGGGACCAATATTAAACATACAGATGGAAGTGTTGAGTGGCAAGATCGTATGATCTCAAGTGGAAGAGCTTAAAAATTAAAAAGTAGGAACGTAGTTTAAGTTCTTAAAATGATGAAAATGTGTTACTGTAATCTCTAGAATATCGAATATGTAAATGTATAATTTCAATAATTTTAAATAAATATTAAATGCCCTAAATATGCCCTTGGTTTTTTTTTAGTTTTTAGTTCGTTTTACATACTTTATACTACATATAATTATACACTGTAAATAAATACCAAGAAATTTACTCACGTCTTTAGTTTGCTGCCCAGTTTCACCAGCTCCACTCTCTGTAGCACTTTCATCAGTCGAAATATCATTTTGATGAAAATAATCATTAGTACGGCTTTCATCCTCTGGATCTTCATCAATGTTACATATACTATTAGCAGGTAGTTCTTGGTCCTTAGTGAAGAGCAAATTATCAAAGTACCAGAGGGTAGATTTGTACACGTCATCTGTTCCTCTTCCACTACGTTGGCTGTCTACTACTTTCTTGAGTTCCTTCCGGAAGGACCCTCTTAAACTTTGAAACTTTTTGACAACAAAATCTCGATTAGCATTAGAAAATCCTCTTTCTTTAACGAAGTCAACTATTTTTTTATAAGCTTCCTCTTTCAGATTTTTATTTTTATATTCCTCGGACTTCATTTTCCAGAGGCACGGAAAAGACTGGTACAGTAAAAGTAATTCCACAATCAATTCTTTACTCCACGTGCGTAAGTCCGCCATCTTGTAACAAAAGCGCGCCCGAAAGAATTTACTGTGTAAAGACAACGTCGAACCACGCGATTGCGCGCAGGACTGCTGAGTTTACCGCGCGGTTTATCCCTTCCCGGTCCAAGATCTTTATGCTGCGTACGGACCAAACCAACGACGATTTTGGTCCAACGTTTTAACCAGCAGGATAAAACCAGTAGCGTACAAAATATCGAAATAAAAATTAAATTTAAAAATTGAAATTAAATATCAAAATTAAAACTATTATTATTATATTAAAATTAAATTCAAATATCAAAATAAAATTATAATCAATATATTAAAATTAAAATTAAATATTGAAAGTTAAAACAGAACATGCCCAATTTAAATAAATTTCCGAGATTGACCTAAAATTTGATCATCAACAATCACATACAGGTAATCCTCGACTTTTGTTTGTCGAAGATGTTTTGACTTACGAAGATACGCACTAAGATCGAAAAAAAAATCAAAGAATTATTATTTTTACTTCCCCGTAATGCGCAGTTACTGAGAATATCTCATGTATAGAAAAAAAAACCCTTTGACAAATCACCGACAGTTTTTTTGTTTAATGTCTCATCGGTGGCGGAAACACAATAGTATATCGTGACGACTTATAAGAAACAATAACAAGGTTTTTTTCGCTCGTAATCAGAGAAATTATAATATTTCTCTGGTTGTAATGCGTATCGTCGTAATTCAAAACATTGTTGTAATTCAAAACATCAACGATGATCTAATTTTAGCTCAATCTCGCTCGTTAGCTTAATTTTGATATTTAATTTAATTTTTATTTCGATATTTTGTACGCTACTGGTTTTAAAAGTTGGCCCAAAATCGTCGCTGGTTTGGTGCGTACGGACCATTATGGTGCTTACGGACTAAACCAACGACGATTTTGGGCCAACTTTTTAACCAGCAGTAGCGTACAAAATATTGAAATAAAAATAAAATTTTAAAATTGAAATTAAATATCAAAATCAAGCTAAAGAGCGAGATTGAGCTAAAATTAGATCATCGTTGATGTTTTGAATTACGACGATACCGCATTTAAAACCAGAGAAATATTATAATTTCTCTGCGTACGAGAGAAAAAAAATATTGTTTAAGTCGTCACGAGATGTTACTGTATTTCCACTTGGATGATCGATAAAAAAAAAACAATTCATAAAAAAACGCGGTGTCGGATGTCGGTGATTTGTCAAAGGGTTTTTTTTCTTTCGTCGAAATAAAATTAATAATCACACATTATCCGATAAATTTTACCTCTGAAATGATTTAATTACTTGATTTATTTCGACGAGAGAAACAATTGAAGAATAAAAAAATCCATTTGATGTGACCGACAACACCCCGGGTTAGCTTCCATCGTTGGATCACCCATACTAATACATGATATATTCTCAGTAACTGCGCATTACGGGGAAATAAAAATAATAATTCTTTGATTTTTTTTCGATCTTAGTGCGTATCTTCGTAAGTCAAAACATCTTCGACAAACAAAAGTCGAGGATTACCTGTATGTGATTGTTGATGATCTAATTTTAGGTCAATCTCGAAAATTTATTTAAATTGTGCATGTTCTGTTTTAACTTTCAATATTTAATTTTAATTTTAATATAATGATTATAATTTTATTTTGATACTTGAATTTAATTTTAATATAATAATAATAGTTTTAATTTTGATATTTAATTTCAATTTTTAAATTTAATTTTTATTTCGATATTTTGTACGCTACTGGTTTTTAAAGTTGGCCTGTGGGCCGTTCGTTGGCTTGGTGCGTACGCACCATTACACGCGCACTCTTTCGCGCACGATTAGCTGTTTCACGCGCGATAGAACGACTGTGTAAAGGGGGCTAATGAAATCCATTCCGGCAAAAAGCTTTATGAATAAACCGTCATCTAATATTGAATCCGCAGGGTTATGTAAAGTTTACACTGACTCATAAATGGAGTGTGGCAGTCGCAGTATACATAGATCAATCGAAGAAGTGGTCAAAGCTGATAATAATTATTGTCAGTCAGTAAGTTTGTTTCTGCGGCGCCCAAAACGTCAAACGTCAAACGTCACATACACGCGAAATCGTAAACAAACGTCTGTTGACACAGTTGGCATTTGTCCCAGCAATAGTTGACAACTCTAGTTACAACATTCTGTCGGATTCGTCCGATTGTTCGTGATTCTGATGGAGTGCAGACTTTGCCTCTGCTCTGCTCCAGCAGGGTCCTTCGTCTCCATCCACGATGACCTTCATCCACGGCGTTTGGTGCAACACATTTGGGCCTGCTGTCAGCTGCGGGTTAGTCACACTCGAACCAGTGCTATTGTCAATTCAGGAGTCCTCATGATCGTCAATACATTTTGAATTTGCAGGTTAGGAAAGGTGACAAGCTACCAGATATAATTTGCCTTTCGTGCGTCAACAATCTGGAATTGCTCAACAGCTTTCGAAATGCTTGTCGTCGGAGTGCCGAAACGTCGAGGGTGAGATCAGGCGAGTGTTTGAAAGTCGAGCCGGAGGAAGTTTTGCTAGATGATTTAATATGGAAAAATGAGTCGATTGCCAATTTACCTCTAAATATCTCTGGTTCGCCAGACGAAGACGAGGTAAGTAAATATGATTCGAGTTCCTTACGATTGAAAACACATATAAAATGACATCTATCACACTATAAAAATGTTATAACGTTTGGTTTATTTGTAGACACGTGGAGGAAAAAATATTTCGGATGATAACATGGCAGAAATAATAAATACCATTGACATTCCAGCGGAAGAATTACCATTACGAAAAACTAACCTTACAAGACATATGAAAAGTCACTCCGGAGAAAAACCATTCAAATGTGACATTTGTTTAAAATCATTCATGATAAAGTTTAAACTTAGTTTACATATGAGTGTTCATAGTGTGGTAAAGCCACATAAATGTGAAATTTGTTTAAAGGCATTTTTTGGGAGATCTAACCTTACAAGACATATGAAAATCCACGCTAGAGAAAAACAGGTTAAATGTAACGTATGTTGGACTAAAGTAAATCATAATTGTGATTCGATTAATACAAAATCTGATATTGGGCTTTCAATAGAGATTAAATCGGATATTGATGATTTATATAAAAAGAAATTTAAGCTAAAAGCAATAATGGACATATTAACAGAAAAATATGCCAACCCACCAAATATTGCTAAAGTGAAAAATTACTTATCTCCATTAAAACGATCCATATATGGTCCATCTACATTAAGTCTTGGTGATTTAGAAAAGTGGCTTAAGATAAATGGAGCCATTCCTTCTGATGATCATAAATCATTTATTATTAATTATATGATGGACGAAAGCGAAGATGGAGTTTTCCGATTCATTGCATCGAGTAAGGCTCTCTTGAAGCTTGCCCTACGAGACAATTTTATTATTCATGCCGATGCCACATATAAATTAATTTGGCAAGGGTTTCCTGTTCTTGTGATCGGCACTTCGGATCGTAACAAGAAATTCCATATTCTCGCTGTAGCAGTTTGCAGTAATGAGCAAACTGCCGACTTCGAATTTGTATTTCGAAGCTTGAAAGAGACCGTCAAAAAAATTTATGATTTTGAGATGAGAATAAAAGTTTTGATTGCTGATGCTTCATACAGCATCAAAAATGGATTCGAAAACACATTTGGTACAGATGCTGTTATTCGAATGTGTTGGACACATATGAGAAGAGCTGTGTATAAAAAGGCACAGGTTCTTGTTGAAAAAATCCATGTTGATAAAATCTTAGCAGATATAGATGCAATTCAAATAAGCGAAAATCAAAATACATTTATAAAAGCTTACGAGCTTTTTAGGAAGAAATGGGAAAACGAACCAATTTTCTTGAAATATTTTCAAAGAGAATGGTACCACAAAAATAGAAATTGGTATGAAGGAGCTTGTCGAGGAACCCCAAGTACCAATAATGGACTGAAGTCCACTAGTCAAATCATAAAGGATGAGTACACATTTAGAGAGAGATTACCACTCCCTCGATTTTGCCATTTGTTAATGGAAATGGTGGAGGCATTTTCAAAAAAATATGACAATGGTCAGGAATTTTCCATTAATGTTCTCATTGACTTAAAAACATGGACAAGTGCATATCAGTGGGCTCGTCTTAATAAAAAAATCAAAACTGTATGTGATGGTGCTAAGAAAATATATCTCATTCCTGGTGGTGAATACAATGAAATAAGTCAAAACCTATTGGAAGAAAGGGAAGACAACTTTGACGAATATTTAAAAAATAAGGGTAGTTATTACACTTTAACACTACCTATAGATAACGATAAATGGGAAGATGGTGAATGTACTTGTCCTATGTTTTTAAAAAATTATATGTGCAAACACCTATTGGGTATTGCAATAAGGCTTAAATTTGTTCGTCCACCTCCAGAAGCGAAGAATCTGGAAATTGGAATGAAACGAAAGCGTGGGCGACCATCAAGAACTAAAAAAACATTGATTGTCCAGTAAAAATAGATTTTCTGTACAAATTTCGTATTGTTTACAATGTATTATACTTAATTATATGGATAGTAATCCAGTGTAAAATTGATTTTATTTTTTGTATGCAACTACAATAACATTTGAGTAAATATTTGAACTTTTTCGTGCCGTGAATGCCGTGCAAGTCTCGTAAATTTGTTCCCGACACGGTGTCTGAAATGGTAAACGGATTATTCCGCAAAAAGCGATCTCGTGCAAGTCAATAAAATCTCGATCACGGAATATCTGTCACTCGAGTTCTCATTAGTACAATATTTCGCATGTGTAAATTTATAGAATCTTAATAATAAAAATTATCTCAATAAATAAAAAAGCGAATGTTTAGATTTTCTGATACAAGACTACATAAGGAATGAAACATAGAATAGTCTCGTAAAAATTCAATACAAGCATAAAAGTCAACGTTGTAAAACTACGTCCTCCTTATCGTCCCTTCAGTTGGCAGCAATGCCAATGGTTGGGTTGGCATCAGTCCGACCCCCACTCCCCGGACGTAGCTTCCGGACGCGTGTGAGAAGATGCGCTCTCTTCTTCGTCGGATTGCCTTCGGAGACGGTCGAGCATATTCCGTCCCAGACGCCTCTCTTGTCACCAGACCTTCAACACAGTCGTGTATCTCCATGCATCTCGAGAGTCGAGTCGTCTACGTGCGGTTGAGCCTTAGTAGTAGCTGTACAGTTCCTGGAGCTCCCACCCTCTTCATACTCCGCTGTTTACGGAACAGCCAGAAGCTGTCTACGTAGAGGAAGGATCTTGTGACCTAGTCTCTAGCTTTTATCCCGCTAGCTCGTACAGATGGCTGCGATTCGTCGAGCATAGAACCAGGAGAACCTCTACGACCCTGTTCAGACTACTTGTCTGATGGTCGGCTTTCGTGGCCTTACGACCCACTAGTTGCCGATGTTTTGGTGTTGGCCACCCTGGTCAGAGCACACGCCGCCGCTTCAACATTGTGTTTTTACGTGGCTCGCTCCTCGCCACCGAATCACCATCACCGGATAGTATTCTTTGGTACATTATATGGACGTATTCATACTCCATTCGCAGTTGCGCATTTACGCATTCATGCGCGTCCATATAGAATGTACTAAAGAATACTGTCCGTACTTCCAGGATTCGGGTCGTGCTGGATAGGTATGAACAGACTGAACGATAGCTGCAGGGGCTGTATGTATATGTATGGAACGGTGCGGGTAATAGCAAACAGCAGTTAATACTGCTGTTTGTTTGAATAAGGTACTTTATTGTTTGTATATACAAGTGTATAAATATGTTGTTGAAGCGGCTGGAATCGTAGTGTTCTCGAGACGGCTATTGGCTGTTGACTTGGTGTCGTGCGGGCCGCTGGATCTGCAATGTGTCGTTGCTCTGGATCCGGCTGAGTTGCAAGCGTTCTTCCATCGTAGGGTAGTGCAGTGTTAGCTGGTCAGATGCTGGATGTCGACTGCTGTCGTGGTGGCTGCTGCCTGTTGACTGGTCTGCTGCTGTGTGTCGACTCTTGTTGCTGTGGGCCGACTGAAGTTGTTTGGGGTGGACCTCCTTTTATATTATTTTTGGGGATCCACGTGACTTGTCGCAGGTGGTGTTTACGTGTGCGAGTTATGCGAGGAATGTGGTTTGTTGTTTAGGGTGGACGTTTCTCGAATGTTTGGCGTCGTTCCACTCGATTTAGTTTTACGGAGGATGAACGAATGAGACGACTGGCATGTTAATGCACGTGTTTATTATATGACAGCTGAAGACAGAGTGAGTAGTGGCTCTCCGAACCCAGCCGGGTTGGTCCCCACTCGCAGGAAGGCAACCAAACTCGACCATGTCGTATAAGCGAGCCGCCACATCACTCCCCCCCCCAGCATCAGCGATACCAAAATTACAAAGAAACAAATTTTACGAAAGAAAAAAATTATTGTTACACAAAGAGAAAAAAAATTATTGAGTGGGGAGAAAAAAATTGTTGACGTGGGTCATCCGCTGTGTAGGTGTACCGCCCTGAATGGTCGGTACATTCGAGGGCGGTAACGTCGCGAGCAGGACGGTGGCTGGTCCGATGGTCGCGCCGATGCGATGCTGCGGCGGCGCCGCTCTTCCGAGGCTGATGTCGGTTGGTGGGGCGGCGGGGGCGGCAGGGGCATCGATGTGGTTGATGATACTCCGAGCTGGACTGTGAGTCGTTGTGGCTCGTGGAGGTGTTGTAGCGCTACCGCCCGTCTCGGCGTGACGACGCTCGTGGGGACGGACGGGGCCTTGATGATGATGATGATGATGGTGCTGAGGTGGTGTATGTCTTGTGGTGCTGGATGACCGTTCTATGTGTAGTGGATCGCGCATGACTCCACATCCAGCTGTCAAGATCGTCGTCTCATTCGCTCCCCCATTTTTTGCACCTGTCATCGACGTTGTGGCTGGACTCATGTCGATAGGTAGGTAGGTAGGTAGGTAGGTAGCCGTGTCTGCTCGTTTATTGTCACCCGCGGGCCGCGGCGTACTGTGTTGATGGCGATGGGGGCGCGGCGGGTAGCTTTCCCGCCTGGCTCGGCGAGGCAGGGATGAGCGGCATGTTGAAATTGATCGAGGCTGCGTGGCTCGATGTCGGGGGTCACCAGTATGGAGGATGAACGAATGAGACGACTGGCATGTTAATGCACGTGTTTATTATATGACAGCTGAAGACAGAGTGAGTAGTGGCTCTCCGAACCCAGCCGGGTTGGTCCCCACTCGCAGGAAGGCAACCAAACTCGACCATGTCGTATAAGCGAGCCGCCACAGTTTAATGGATGCAGGTGTTCTTCGACTTGAGATGACGTCAATGGTTGAGCGTGAGAAATGTATTCTCCGTCGCAATAGATTTCGATAGTTTCGATTGCGGTGACGAGATTCCTACAGACTTTTCGGCTGCAAGATGTTTCTGTAGGAATATAGCACAACTTGTGCTATTACTCGTAGAGTTTGTCAGCTACGTAGAATACATACATATGTACTTCATCGGCAGTCGCTAGTTATTCCGTATATGCATGGATGAAAAAACACTAACTAACATCGGTTTTCTCCCTCACACTTGATCTCACTCGCACGCATTAGGTCAATATTTGTTCGGGGAACAAATATTGCCGCGGCACACTGGTTAAGATGATCTGGACTGTAATCAGTTCAGGAATAGTTGGCAACTCTGGCGACAAAATTCAGTTTGACAATTTGTTCGTGATTCTGATGGAGTGCAGACTTTGCCTTTGCTCTGCTCCAGCAGGGTCCTTCGTCTCCATCCACGATGACCTTCATCCACGGCGGTTGGTGCAACGCATTCTGGCTTGCTGTCAGCTGCGGGTCAGTCACACTCGAACCAGTGCTATTGTCAATTCAGTAGTCCTCATGATTGTCAATACCTTCCTCATTTGCAGGTTAGGAAAGGTGACATGCTGCCAGATACAATTTGCCTTTCGTGCGTCAACAATCTGGAATTGCTCAACAGCTTTCGAAACGCCTGTCATCGGAGTGCCGAAACGTCGAGGTTGAAATCAGACGAGTGTTTGAAAATCGAGCCGGAGGAAGTTTTGCTGGATGATTTAATATGGCAAAATGAGTCGAAAGCTAATTTACCTCCAAATATCTCTAGTTCGCCAGACGAAGACGAGGTAATTAAATATGATTCGAGTTCCTTAGAACGATTCTAAGCAAAACACATGTAAAATTACATATATCAGACTATAAAAATTTTATAACGTTTGGTTTATTTGTAGACACGTGGAGGAAAAATTATTTCGGAAGATAACATGACAGAAATAATAAATACCATTGACATTCCAGTGGAAGAATTACCATTACGAAAAGCTTTAGATAAGATGTGCTCTACACATTCTGTATTGGAGGACAAAATTAAGTTCCAAGACAAACCGTTAACACCTAAACACTTACATGTTACACAGAATACATCTCGTACTCGAAGAGAGCTGCATAAATGTTCCATTTGTTCAAAGGCATTTGAAAGCAAACGAAACTTCAATAGGCACATGTGTATTCATACTGGGATAAAGCCTCACAAATGTGAAATTTGTTTAAAATCATTCATCACGAAACCTGGCCTAATGAGACATGTGAAAATCCACTCTGGAGAAAAACCGTTTAAATGTGACATGTGTTTAAAATCATTCATTTTGAAACAAAGTCTTATGACACATGTGAAAATCCACTCTGGAGAAAACCGGGTCAAGTGTGACATTTGTTCTAAATCATACATTTCGAAACCTGTCCTTAGGATACATATGAAAATCCACTTTGGAGAAAAACCGTTCAAATGTAATATTTGTTTAAAATCATTCGCGTCACAATTTTACCTCAGTACACATATGACTATTCATAGTGGGGTGAAACTACACAAATGTCATATTTGTTTAAAATCATTAATGTCGAAATCCAACCTTATGAATCATATAAAAATCCACTCTGGAGAAAAACCATTCAAATGTGACATTTGCTTAAAAGCATTTATTGCGAAATGTAACCTTATGAATCATGTGAAATTACATTCTGCAGAAAAACGGGTCAAATGTGACATTTGCTTAAAATCGTACATTTCGAAACATGTCCTTATGAGACATATGAAAATCCACTGGAAAAATACAGTTCAAGTGTGATATTTGTTTAAAATCATTCACATCAAATTTTTACCTCGGTGCGCATATGATTGTTCATATTGGGGTCAAACTATACAAATGTGATATTTGTTTAAAATCATTAATGTCGAAATCCAACCTTATGAATCGTATGAAAATCCACTGGAGAAAAAACCATTTAAATGTGACATTTACTTGAAAGCATTTACTGTGAGATATCACCTTATGAGTCATATAAAATTCACTCTTGAGAAAAGCCAGTCAAATGTAGGGTTGCTTATAGTTGACATTACGTTAACGTGATAATTATAATTTATTTTTGCAATCCATTCGAATTCACATAGCTTTTGAAGTGCTTTTTATAAGTGCCACCATAAAAGCAAAATCAACGTTCATCAAACCAAAAAAATGAACCCTGGTGCTGATGTGTTGTCGACATTTGATGGTAAGGAACTACCTATGTAATACTTTATTTGATCTAATATTTTCAAAGAATGCCCTAATCGATTCTTAATACTTTAGTATTGCAGGATAACTTGACAGCATTCACTATTATCAGACCAAATATGCAGAAGCCCTCGCATCATTATCATCACCTCGTTTGAGTTGCCATAAAACTCACCAAAGACCCATTTGTGTCCATCATTGTGAAACAAACCACGAATCTACCAATAGGAAAATATATTGTATTAGTAGATTTTTGAAAGATTATAGACAACTTTTGATGGAACGATTCGTAATAATTTTAAACTTATCTAGTAAGGTTGCCACCTAAAACAAATAAGATAGGTTTCATCCGAAGAAGACAGCAAAATAAATCCTAAATTTGTTTTTAATTAAACATGTTTCCAACTCTACCAGTTAGATTAGTAATTCTTGAACTTTTTTGGATTCACAGAATATAGTATTGATCAGTTTTGAGTGGACTTTTTCTTGCTGGTATACTATTATAAAAGTGCAATATATAAACATGGATTATATGGTCCAAGCTCCCGGTTTTAAGTTATTTTTTAATGTAAAAATTATTTCGACTCATTATATCTGGATAATCGTCGTTCCACTGTATTAGTTTATATTTTTCATTTATAGGCTATATGCAATGCAACTATAATATATATACATATGGCATTTCATGAATATTTTAATAAATACAAGACTGCAAATGTAAGCCTTCTCTTGTAAATACTTGTTTGTAACTTATTGAGGTATGTTTCGAATAAAGTCGAAAACCTTTTTTTTAGCTCATATCTTCATTTCCGGCATGTGAACACGAATAATGTAATGTTTTGCACGACATATGAAGTCTGCTCATCTGCTGAACTTGCTCTAGTGCCGAAACTATGCCAAAAGATTGAACAGTTAAGAGGGCTGTACACCAGCGCCTTGTCCATACAAACGTATTACACTTCTCCCTTCCTCAATTATGGCACTAGAGAAATTATTTTTTAATATGCTATGGATATCCACCATTGGCATGCATCTGTGCTTTTATATTTTTGATTAGTTAGTTTTTATAGGAGCTAGGAGCCGCCAAACATCTATAAAATCGCCTCTCTTTTTACACCCCCGAAAAGAGTCCATCGTACTTATTTAACGGTCGATTTAAAAAAAAAAAATACGCGCACATTTGCATAGAAAATATCTTTTTCATACCGATGATGAATTTTTTTAAAAAAATTGGTCCAGTTTCGGAGGAGAAAATTGGAGATTACGGAACCTCGATTTTGTCGATTTAAAATACGTATTATCTGGTCGAAGCACAACTGTCGCATTCACTCAATATATATACATATCAAAGCAAGGAACGGCAACAAAATTAAGCTTTCGGGTGTACAGCCCTCTTAACTGTCATCTATCGATAATTGGCCCAAAACGGCAGACTCATGGCCATAAAAACGGATACATTAACAGGGGTTCGGTGATTACTGGTCACAAAGTCACTAAAATCTCTATAACGGAACATCTGGCAGCCGAAAAGTCAATCATACTAACGATAACTATCATTGTAACGAGAACTTGAGTGCCAAATATTGTGTATTCGCGATTTTCATGGCAAAAATTGTCTTTGTGACCACCCCAATGTGACGAATAGTCCAATTACCATTAACAGGTACTGGTGTATAGTATTGTAAGACAGGGAAGGTATGTTGACCGTATCCCGGTCTAACGAAGCACGTGTTGTGTAGTTTGAAAGAGGATCGTTTATTTGCGTTCAATTGGTACAATGGTTATTGTATGTACTATGGAGGATGAACGAATGAGACGACTGGCATGTTAATGCACGTGTTTATTATATGACAGCTGAAGACAGAGTGAGTAGTGGCTCTCCGAACCCAGCCGGGTTGGTCCCCACTCGCAGGAAGGAAACCAAACTCGACCATGTCGTATAAGCGAGCCGCCACATCACTCCCCCCCCCCCCCAGCATCAGCGATACCAAAATTACAAAGAAACAAATTTTACAATAGAAAAAAAATTATTGTTACACAAAGAAAGAGAAAAAAATTATTGAGTGGGGAGAAAAAAAATTGTTGACGTGGGTCATCCGCTGTGTAGGTGTACCGCCCTGAATGGTCGGTAGATTCGAGGGCGGTGACGTCGCGAGCAGGACGGTGGCTGGTCCGATGGTCGCGCCGATGCGATGCTGCGGCGGCGCCGCTCTTCCGAGGCTGATGTCGGTTGGTGGGGCGGCAGGGGCATCGATGTGGTTGATGATACTCCGAGCTGGACTGTGAGTCGTTGTGGCTCGTGGAGGTGTTGTAGCGCTACCGCCCGTCTCGGCGTGACGACGCTCGTGGGGACGGACGGGGCCTTGATGATGATGATGGTGCTGAGGTGGTGTATGTCTTGTGGTGCTGGATGACCGTTCTATGTGTAGTGGATCGCGCATGACTCCACATCCAGCTGTCAAGATCGTCGTCTCATTCGCTCCCCCATTTTTTTAAGCACCTGTCATCGACGTTGTGGCTGGACTCCAGGTAGGTAGGTAGGTAGGTAGCCGTGTCTGCTCGTTTATTGTCACCCGCGGGCCGCGGCGTGCTGTGTTGATGGCGATGGGGGCGCGGCGGGTAGCTTTCCCACCTGGCTCGGTGAGGCAGGTATGAGCGGCATGTTGAAATTGATCGAGGCTGCGTGGCTCGATGTCGGGGGTCACCAGTATGGAGGATGAACGAATGAGACGACTGGCATGTTAATGCACGTGTTTATTATATGACAGCTGAAGACATAGTAAGTAGTGGCTCTCCGAACCCAGCCGGGTTGGTCCCCACTCGCAGGAAGGCAACCAAACTCGACCATGTCGTATAAGCGAGCCGCCACAGTACAAAGAGGTTTCTTCGGAGATGTGATCTAGTTGAACTCTAGAGGCTCACTCTGCCGGTGGAGGTTGCTGCGTTGCTTTATAAACGTTTTGGATTGAAGTGTGTCGTGTGCACATCTTTTGTTCTTGGTACTCGCGCTGCCCTAGTTATGCTGCGAGCGTGGTTTTATGGGTTCATACGCCTGGACGTAGTTCGTGGTTTTTATGGGTTCAGTGTGTTCTTCCTTTGTTTCCCAGACACGTGTATAGAAACACGTGTCGACCTTTTGACGCGGCGGGCGTGTGCCATGCGTTAATGACTTTCCTGGATATGTGTCGCAGTGACCTGATGAGATCATTTCAGTTGTACTATATGCCTACAGTATGAACAAATTCTGTCGGCTCCTGCTGTTTACAATACGTTACGTCTACGCTACATCTAACATGAATACGCCCATGCAAAATGTACTAAATAATACTTTTCGTACGGCCGGTTACCTGCTGCTGCCAATCCGTGCCAATTAGGTACGAACAGACCTTTATACATGTGTACATATATGTATAAAATTTAACGCTGAAATATTAAAAAAAATCGGGTGCGACCAACCCATGACTATCTATGTATTTGAGGAATATATTGTAAGAAAGTCACAAAACAAAATTCTATATTGAACCGTACAGACACATTCACACATACCTGCAGCATTATGAAATACTAATAGTTATGACAGCATTTAAGATACAAATTGAGCGCAAATATATGGAAACCGGTCGCTCTAGATCGGTCACAAGTGATCACCCGTCACATTAAAACTGGTCACATCCTAAAATCGGTCACGAGAAAACTGATTGACCGATTTTAGGGTGTGACCAGTTTTCTCGTGACCAGTTTTAGTGTGACGGTTGATCACGTGTGACCGATCTAGAGCGACCGGTTGTCCTGTGACTGGTTCACATATGACTAGTAGTCCGTTTACCATATTAACATTCGGTTCACGACTATCGCGATACGTATTGATTGTGTAATATTGCCCCAACCGAACTTCAGTACGTCAGTCAGTACGAGAATAAGTTCATAACCAGATATCGGCGGCCGGAGATGCTTTTATGCGCAAAAAATGGTTCACTATTATTGTCAACCATGTTTTGCTCTCTTACTTTGTAGAGTAAATCTTTGTGTCTATTGTTATTATGTGTCGGACCCTCGGCTGCCGATCTCTACTCGTAACAATTAGGTCAGGAATAGTGGGCAACTTTGGCAACAAAATCCAGTTTGACAAGTCCGGTTGTTCGTGATTCTGATGGAGTGCAGACTTTGCCTTTGCTCTGCTCCAGCAGGGTCCTTCGTCTCCATCCAAAATGACCTTCATCCACGGCGTTTGGTGCAACGCATTTGGGCCTGCTGTCAGCTGCGGGTTAGTCACACTCGAACCAGTGCTATTGTCAATTCAGTAGTCCTCATGATTGTCAATACCTTCCTCATTTGCAGGTTAGGAAAGGTGACATGCTGCCAGATACAATTTGCCTTTCGTGCGTCGACAATCTGGAATTGCTCAACAGCTTTCGAAACGCTTGTCTTCGGAGTGTCGAAACGACGAGGATGAGATCAGACGAGTGTTTCAAAATCGAGCCGGAGGAAGTTTTGCTAGATGATTTAATTTGGGAAGATCAGTCGGATGTTAATTTGCTACCAGATATTACCAGTTCGCAAGAAGATGACGAGGTAAGTAATTAGGATTCGAGTGTCTTAGACGATTCTAAACAAAATATTCAATCTATCACACTAAAAATTTTATAACGTTTGGTTTATTTGTAGACATGTGGAGGAAAAATTATTTCGGACGATAACTTGGCAGAAATAATAAGTACCATAGACATTCCAGCAGAAGAATTACCATTACGAAAAGCAGAAATAATGAATATCATCGACAATCCAGTTGAAGAGTTACCTTTACAAAAAGCCTCAGATCAAATGTGCTCTGCACATTCTCAATTGCACCATCAAATTAATTCCCCTGATAAATCGTTAACACATAAACACAATCTTGTGACACAGAATAAATCTCATAATCAAAGAAAGTTGCATGAATGTGACATTTGTACAACGGCATTCGAAAGCAAACGAAACCTCAGTAGGCACATGTGTATTCATACTGGGATAAAGCCTCACAAATGTGAAATTTGTTTAAAATCATTCATTACGAAACCTGGCCTAATGAGACATATGAAAATCCACTCTGGAGAAAAACCGTTCAAATGTGACATTTGTTTAAAATCATTCAGTTTGAAACAAAGCCTTATGCCACATATGAAAATCCACTCTGGAGAAAACCTATTTAAATGTGATATTTGTTTTAAATCATTCGCTAAAAACTCTTTACTTTTGAGGCATTTGAAATATCACGCTGGAAGCAAGCCACACAAATGCGACGTTTGTTTAAAAACATTTACTGAGAGATTTAACCTAATCAATCACATGAAAATTCACTCCGAAGAAAAGCCATTTAAATGTGATATTTGTTTTAAATCATTCACTCTTAACTATTTTCTTCTGAGGCATTTGAAGTCTCACGTTAGAGACAAACCACATAAATGCGACGTTTGTTTAAAAACATTTACTGAGAGATTTAGACTTATGTATCATATGAAAATCCACTCTGGAGAAAAACCTTTCAAATGTGAAATTTGTTTAAAAACATTCATTGCAAAATATAAGCTTATGAGACATCTGAAAATCCACTCTAGAGAAAAACCGTTCAAGTGTACCATTTGTTTAAAAGCATTTACTGAAAAATCTTACCTTACCCAACATACGAAAATCCACTTTGGAGAAAAACCTTTCAAGTGTGAAATTTGTTTAATATCATGTATTTCGAAACGTGCCCTAATGGGACATATGAAAATCCACTCTGGAGAAAAACCCTTCAAATGTGATATTTGTTTAAAAGCATTCACGAAAAAATGTAAACTCTGCACGCATATGAATATTCATAGTGGGTTAAAGCTATACAAATGTGACATTTGCTCAAAATCATTTAGTACAAAGCAAAATCTCAGTGTCCACATGAGTGTTCATACCCGAGTATAACTTTATTCCTTAGAAAATGTGAGTTTTCATACCGGTATAAGACATTCATTGAAAGACCTCACCACACAAAACATGAAAATCCACTCTATTTAATAAGTTATGCGAATGTTATATTTATTTAAAATCCTTCAAGACAAAATACACATGAGTATTCATGGTGGGATAAAACTGCATACATGCGACATTTGTCTGAAATGATTCGCTACTTTTTTTTACTTTTAAGACGTATATATGTACATATCCATGAATGTGATATTTGCTTAAAATCATTCATTAGAAGATCTCCCCTTGGTGCGCATATGTATAATCATACTATCCCACTTCATTCCACAGATCTTAATGTCTTGTTCGCATTTATATAATTTATGAATTATATTAATTACTATTTGGTGTAAATCTACATCTATTTTTTATCAAGCTTCTCTTTGACTTTTATTAGGAAGGATGAGTGCAGACTGCACACATATTGAACGGCTAACAGTTAATTTTGCTTGTGATTAACACTAATCCCACCATTGTTCAATATATAATGTTGTTTTATGTTTTAACCCATTTGAACCCACGCGGTCAGTTATGAACTTACACGATGTATGCCAGCGCGGTCATTCACGGCATTTTACAATTTTGCGTCGTAAAATAAAGGGATCACTCAGGCCGGCCGTAAAACCTTTCGTTACGCTTGGTTAGATGTTGGTGATGAATTTTAAGAAAGTCACACGAAATTAAATCAGTTCCTTTTGGAGTTTTGAGGGAATAACATCGAGCGCTTTTCGACTTGCAGATATGTCGAAGAGAAAACATACGTAAGTTTTTTATTTTTACATATTTTTTATTTATCTTTATGTTTCTAATACAGTAGGACTTATTGTATAATATGCATAAGAGAAATTGCGTTTATATATCTCATATTCCTGAAAAAAAAAAATCAAAAGTCGACGGAGTCGTATATGACTCCTTGGGATAATGACACATAATTTTTTCCAGAGAATGCAATTTTACTACTGCAGAGATACGGGAAGAAATTGATAATTGGGACGAGTCTCAACTTCCGGATTCCACATACATACATACATATTACCACCCCTGGAAACTGATATTCGGTTAAAGAAAAAAGTAGGGTGGAAATCAATCAACCATTTAGTATAAATATGTATAATAAATATATGGGTGGGGTTGATCAAATGGATAACCATATTTCTAACTATAATATAAGTATTAGAGGGAAAAAATGGTACATGCCTAATCTGTTTTGGAACATCGATGTAGCTGTGAATAACGCTTGGATTCTAAGCAAAAGTTTTGGCTGTAAATTTGATAAATTAGGATTTATCAGACAGGTAACAGAGACGTTGTGCAAGTGTTGTGGTCAAAAATGAAAACAATTGGTCCCATTCAGACCCGGCAAAGTTAATCAAAATCAAAAGGAAGTTGGAAGACATTTGATATTGGTCAAACAGAAAAGGAGAAATTGTGGACACTGTAAAAATAAAACGTTTTCCGCTTGTGGTAACTGTGAAATTCCATTGCATGACAAATGTTTTGTACCGTATCATAATAATTAATTATTTTGTCTTCATGTATTTTGTTTTTACGACTTTTGAACCCAAAATCTCGTTTATGACATTTCTTCTTTTAAAAGGGTGCACCCTTTTTTTTGTTGACGATGTGTATATGTCACAATATATGTACCTACGTGTGTTATGTTATGCGATTTGAAAATATCATTTTATCGAAGAGATGCGTGTTTGTTATTTTTAAAATTAATTTTATAAATTTCTTAACAATAAAATTACAAATAACCAGTGAGAGAGTATTATAACTGATTATGTGACTCCATTGTGATTTTTGTTTTATTTTAAAAAACATGTTTCATTAGCCCCAAAGGTCGTTCACGACACCACCTTGAAAAAAATTAAAAATGTTGAAAAATCAATTAATTATCCATCCCTATCCTATAAAAAATATTTCCCATGAAATAACTCAAAGATTTTGGAAAATAAACGAAAAAATAGTCCTGGGCACATGGGACATGTGTTTTCACGCGAGCTCTGGGTTCAAATGGGTTAATTTTGTAAAAATAATATTTTTAAAATATTTTGCCAGCACCGTAATCCCGGTATTTCGACTAGTTTCAGCACCGGGATTCACGGTACCATAAAACACCGGGATCCTGGTGTCCGGGAAGCCTTAACAAGAATCTTATTAAATTTATTTTGTAAGGAGATTTACTCAATAAAAGAAAAATATATTATACGTACTTTGTAATTTTGTGTTTTTATTAAAACCATTTATCAATAATAGAAGTATGACGAAATAGTAAATAAATATATTAAACTTTGAACATATTATAATATTGTGACTCAGCAAATAACTTTTTTTTCCACAGAATTTCTTAACAAAACAGATCCATTGCGTCTTTACATTCCATACCATGCAAATACTATATAATTACACTTGCAATAACAAATTTCATGAAATAGAATAATTTTTATACGCTGGTACAATTTAGCGGTAAACGGACTACTAGTCATGTGAACCAGTCACAGGACAACCGGTCGCTCTAGATCGGTCACACGTGATCACCCGTCACACTAAAATCGGTCACACCGGTAAACTGGTCACACCCTAAAATCGGTCAACCAGTTTTCTCGTGACCGATTTTAGGGTGTGACCGATCTAAAGCGACCGGTTGTCCTGTGACCGGTTCAAATTTGACTAGTAATTACCGAACCAATTTAGCGTAATGTATTACCAAGTGGTACGCGAGTCAAAAAGGGTTGGGAACCGCCGGTACACATTGGTGTGCTATAAATTATTTTTAGGGATTTGTTTTGGCTTGGAAAGGTTAATATTGGAGGCGTTATTGCATACAGGTGCAGTATATGTATGTTAATGGCGTGTATTTAATTGATCAGTAATTTATTCAGCTTTTGATCAACAAAAATAACTACATTTTCAGTAAATATTTCGAAATTATCAGTGAGACTATTCTAAATGATCGGTACCCTGTGATCAGTTGGCATATACTCAGTTATTAAACTATATGATCAGTTATTAAGAAGCGTGGCAGATGCAATCAACCAGATAATTCAAAATTTAAATATTGCTGGTATCAGTGTTGACGTTTTTAAAAAAAAAATAATATTTAGGGTAAACGGATTAAGGTCTGTTCATATCTATCCAGCACGACCCGTATCCTGCAGGTGTCATGCAAGTGCGGATAGTATTCTTTGGTACATTCTAAAAAAAAAAAACTACTAAATTTAAATTTATAGATAAAACTATTTCTAAAATTAAATCAAATTAAATTAAATTAAATCAAATAAAATAAATTAATTGTGAAAGTCAATTTAATTTGAAATAAAATTATAATATTTAGAAATTTAATTAAAATATTTTATGTGTGATACACACATAAATATTGATATTTGAGAAATATTTGAATATAAAATAATATTAATTAATTAAAAAAATAATATTTAATTTTAAAGTTGACGCGCATGAATGCGTAAATGCGCATTTTATTTATTTATTTATTTACAAATATACCAGGAAGGCTTAACAGGTAAACCCCAAATGCGCCTTCCTGGTCCACATAATTATTACATAGATACATGTAAATCTAAACAATATCTGACATCTATGGTCAGATATTACAAACATCGTATTAACACTTTGGTGGACACGACTGCAATTGCAGTCATTTTTTTGTATGCTCGTGGGACACGACTGCAATTGCAGTCGTCACATAAAACTTGTTTATTGCGCCGGACTAGCCATACAATGCATAAGCGTCGTCCACACACACAATATTTACCGGCGATATTTACGATATTTTCCATAACCAGTTCCTAAAATAGCAACCACAGGCTGCAATATGGGAACTGGATATGGAAAATATCGTAAATTCGCCGGTAAATACCGTGTGTGTGGACGGTGCCATAGAGGCGCGCGTGACAATTATGTAGTTTGTAAGCTTGTATAAACTTGTAACAATTACGTCCCCCCACAAACACACTTTTGTCACTTGTTGTCATTTTGATTTCGATGTGCGTGCGTGCATCCGTCCGTGCGTGCGTGCTTTCATGCGTGCGAACATCCGTCCGGCCATGCGAGTGTGTGCGCGTGCGTGCGTCCATCCGTGCGTGTGTGCGTGCATCCATGCGTGTGTACGTGCGTGCGTGCGTCCGTCCGTGCGTGCGTACGTGCGTGCATCCGTGCGTGCGTGCGTGCTACGATTTCGATGTGTGTGTGTACATGCATGCGTGCGATTTTGATTTCGATGTGTGCGTGTGCGTGCGTCCATGCGTGCATGCGTGCGTTCGTCCGTCCGTCCATGCGTGCGATTTCGATTTCGATGTGTGTGTATGCGTGCGTGCGTGCGTGTGATTTCAATGTGTGTGTGTGCGTGCACAAAATTTCAATCACGCGACAATTGGCTCACGGGCAATACCGAATGTGCCGATACTGGTGATATCAGTATTTGACCGAAAACAAGCCTTTGGAACTACCGGTACTACAAACTAAACGAATGCTTTTGAAAATCCGCAGATTTGTCAAAATAACTGTTGTGAGCTTTTGTCGCGTGATTGAATTTTTGTGCGCGTAACACCGTTGAGTCCGTGAGCCAGTTGTCGCGAAACCGTTTGTAACGGACCGTCCACTTGTTTTTTGTATATATTTATTTATTTATTTATTTAACATATTAGCCAAAGTGACATTACAGAGATCTCCAACGCGTCACTGTGGCCGGTCATTCAGTAAAAATAACATCATAACAGTAATAATAACTTATAAAAATAACAATATTGACACAACATCATTAAAATCATAAAATCATAAAAAAAAAAACATAGATAAAGTAATAACAATCATTCATATTTAATAGGCAAAATCAACCACTGGCATTCCTCAACAACCACTCAACCAGATTAGTATATTTTATATTGAAGAGGTCAATTTCACCAGAAATCCGGTTGAGCAGATATATAGCCCTAGATATAGGAGCCGTTGTCAACATATTTGTGCGAGCCACAGGAGGAACAAACAAATCACGATATCTCAAGTCCCTGAATTTGCTAGGTGCATTAAACCTAAATTCATTTAGAACCTGAGGATTGTGAATTATCCCATTCAACAGCTTAAAAAAGTGCCTTCCCAGTAACATATTCCGACGAGACTCCAATGAGTTGAAACCTAACGCCCCTAATAGGAATGCACTAGGATATAGCCAAGGATAATAACCATACTGTTTCAAATAAAGATATCTGAGAAACCGTTTTTGGATTCTCTCAATCTTCAATGAATGAGTTATATGGGTAGGATTCCATATAATAGAAGAAAATTCTAGAATACTACGTACTAAAGATTCATAAAGAATTTTAAGCACCAACGTACTCTGGAAAGGTTTGCTAACTCTTAGTAAGAATCCCAGCATTTTTGTGGCTCGCAAACAAATATTGTCTATGTGTCGTTTAAATTGAAAATTATTCGAGAACAAGACCCCCAAATCATAATATTCATCCACAAACTTTAATTCAACACCACTTAGGCGATATGGATAAATCAAGCGATTTGAAGATCTTGCCACATTGAGAACACCGCATTTTTGAATGCTAAAAAATAATAAAAATAAATATGTATGTACATATACATGTTTACTGCGCCCGACAAGTCAGGCGCGAGTGAAAAAGTAAGTTGGTATGCCTACACATCACAACAGTGTATTTCAGTTGTTTTTCACAATGGCAGCGTTAACACTAGCGGTAGATACCGCGTTATTTGACGGCGTGGAAACATACAGCGTGTTCCAATTTTTCACCAATCCGCGAGCCACACGACGCCCCTCCATAGCTCGGGCAGTACCCCTAGGATTGCCTTGGGGGGATGTCGTCGATATTTCAGAGAGCGTGTCGCGAACATATTTACGACATTTGCTCGGCTCATTACTTTATTCAATTATCTTTCTATTTACCCGGCTTCGCTCGGTATTTGTAATATAAACCGCTTAAACATGGCCAATCTAATGTGGCAGCTCCCCAGGTACTGGCCGTAAACCAACGTGTGATACCGCTTCTTCTGTCATAACAAAATGCAGTGCATAACCATCACCTCATAACCACTTTATTGTTCAATTATCGTACTCTACTCATAACTGGTCATCTAAACACGCAACTTTTATTGTTCGCAGCACACCCACACCCACACCCACACCACAGCCTTCTACCAATCGAAACTCCAAGCGAGATGACATGACGAAACTACACCGTCACTTCTCTCGCCCTTCTCCATATATATGTACATATATACATATATGGGGGTGGTATATGAGTACAAATATATATATATATATATATATATATATATATATATATATATATATATATATATATATATATATATATATATATATATATTTATATATATTGATTAGGTAATATCGGACCATTTACAGAAGATAGAATATGTAAAATCAAAATTGTTTTATTTTAAAAAACGGACAGATTTATAGAATTCACAAATATCAAAATGTCAATATTGAAGTACCTACCTAGTTCGTTTTGTGACCCTCATTTATTAAAAAATGTTTCTAATTTATTGAAAAATGTGATTTTCAGGAAAGAGTTGAAAAAAATAGAGCAATCTAAAAGGTCGGGCTGCGGAGCTGATGAGATATATATATATACCATCATCCTCGACATTTCACGAACTGAGCTTTTTGGCCAACGTAGAAAAACCCGTGCTGACTATGGTAATCATCTTGATTATATTACTACTTTTGGAAAATTATTTATTTATTAGGTACTATTCGACCACATCAACTTTAGTCTCGGCCCGATGATAGTAATTCGACAATGGACTGAAAACAACATTAAACACCATGAAGATGGCATGAGGGCGAAATCAGACAGCGGTGAATGTGGGACGTGGTTTTTTTAGATACATATAGAAAAAACGTGGCATTCATCGAACGCGTACATGGGATAGTTTAGAATTTTATAAAGAAAATAAGAAACTTTTGAATCAAATTAGCAGTGTATAAATAAATATAGCAACAGAGGTGATGAAATTGAGTGAGAATGAAGATGATTAAATTCAACAATTAATTTTTAAGCGCACTTTTTAAGTTCCTAACTACATATGTATATTCCGGTTATTATGAAAGTGGAATAAGTCATATAATATTTCCTTTGAGATAATTGGACTTTTGTGTAAATTTGTTTTAAAAATTATTGTGATACCTTAGCCTTATGGGGGTCTACGTGACGAGCCGGAATCTGATATTACCGAAAACGCAAAGATCGAAAATCGAAAGATCTTAAGTCGAAATATCAAAAAAAGAGGGTGCATGGTAAACGGTACATACTCACTGTATGACCGGCCTTATAGATATAATCTTTTCCCGCACAATTATAAAGAAAATTGTAAAATAAACATTTTTTTGTTAAATGTTCTCTTTTTTTGTCCATGACACTTGGCAACCCTAGCTTATGGTGATTTTCGATGATAGTGCGATATAACTAGAGGTAGGATAGTCACAGTGCTATACATTGTTGTAAATCCTTTGTAAAAAAGGTTCCGCAAACCTTTAACAATGCATTTACAACCTTTGAACAATACGCGGCACCTTCTGGGTCCGGTGACTAGATATAACCATGTCTTTGAATATATGTATATAAATATAATGTAGCATAGCAATATGAAAAATTATTACGGTAAATAATAATTACGGATCACAAATGAAATTATTTTATTTAAAAAAATCAATATAATACAAATATACATAAAAAAGAATAACAAAGATAGTAAAAAAATAAAAAGCAAGAAAGAAATATGTATAGTAAAAAAACAAGTAAATAATAATGATAATTATATAGGTTGACCTACCACGGTGTCTACAAGGTTACAAGGCTGTTCTTCTTTTCTCATCGAAGAAATACTGTCGAAACTCGTCTCTGACTGTTTTTGCATCTGACTTAGCATTTCGATTAAAAGAAGTGGAAAGGCTAGTTATTGTGTCTTTGTCTTCTTCTAATGCAATATCATCAGCTACTAATACATATGGAAAATTCGTCGTGGTGTTGGGCAATGGACATGGCTCTGGCAAATTTAATTTGCGTTGTTCATAGAGTTCCCAAAATTTCGTATAGAATAAAACTCCACCATCTGAGATATTTCCGTTTGTTCCTACATCAATCATGATGAACTCTTTTCTCGCATTAACCAAAGCCATGAGGACAATGCTATAAAAGCCTTTATAATTGTAGTATGAGGGACCTGAAATTCGAGGTTTAATAATTTCAATGTGTTTGCCATCTAGACTTCCAATGCATCTGGGGAAATTGTAAAGTTTTCCAAATTCATTTGCGATTTCGATTCATTCTGCATCTGTTGTTGGCATCTGAAAAATTTTAAATTAATTTTTTTTTTTTTTTCAGGAAGATTATTCTCAACAACACCAAAATGAAGTAGTACAAAAAGAGTCTTTGATATATTCGTCTCTTAATGATGACGATGAAGGTGCCGAAAATAACAAAGAATAGGCCGAACAAAAAAAATGAGCTGCTTGCACAAGCATGCACTATACTGTCTCGGCCCATTGTTGAATCTCCCCAAACTTCTTTCGATCTAATGTGTGCGTCCTGGATTGAGAGTTTAAAAGGCTTAAATCCGAAACTAAAATTAGATAAAGCACATGCCATAAACAATATAATATATGAAGCTCAAACGAAAAATTTGTATTATACTGAAATTAATAATTCATTATCTCTCACATCTTTATCAAACTCATCGCCACATGTTATCCACATACCCGAGAATACTAGCTTCAATTCACCCAAAATACAAGTAATAGAAGGGTTGGAACCATCAACACACATTACCAAACGTCCGCCAATTATCCACATTCCTAAAAATATTAAATACAATCCGGGTATATGAATAACAGAAGGGTTGGCTTCAAAAAATTTTATAAAACATCAAACAACATCACACATAAACATAATCATCTAGTCATCATTTATTTTTTACATACCTCCTTTATTATTGTATTTCATTATAATTTGTTTTTTTGTTTATGTAAAATGTTTACTATATAATAAGTAATATAAATAAAGTTTTTATATTACTTTGGTTTTTATTTTTACCTTTATATACTTCTTGATCATCGGGCCGAGACTAAAGTTGATGTGGTCGAATAGTACCTAATAAATAAATTATTTTCCAAAAGTAGTAATATAATCAAGATGATTACCATAGTCAGCACGGGTTTTTCTACGTTGGCCAAAAAGCTCAGTTCGTGAAATGTCGAGGATGATGGTATATGTATATATCTCATCAGCTCCGCAGCCCGACCTTTTAGATTGCTCTATTTTTTTCAACTCTTTCCTGAAAATCACATTTTTCAATAAATTAGCAACATTTTTTAATAAATGAGGGTCACAAAACGAACTAGGTAGGTACTTCAATATTGACATTTTGATATTTGTGAATTCTATAAATCTGTCCGTTTTTTAAAATAAAACAATTTTGATTTTACATATTCTATCTTCTGTAAATGGTCCGATATTACCTAATCAATATATATAAATATATATATATATATATATATATATATATATATATATATATATATATATATATATATATATATATATTTGTACTCATATACCACCCCCATATATGTATATATGTACATATATATGGAGAAGGGCGAGAGAAGTGACGGTGTAGTTTCGTCATGTCATCTCGCTTGGAGTTTCGATTGGTAGAAGGCTGTGGTGTGGGTGTGGGTGTGGGTGTGCTGCGAACAATAAAAGTTGCGTGTTTAGATGACCAGTTATGAGTAGAGTACGATAATTGAACAATAAAGTGGTTATGAGGTGATGGTTATGCACTGCATTTTGTTATGACAGAAGAAGCGGTATCACACGTTGGTTTACGGCCAGTACCTGGGGAGCTGCCACATTAGATTGGCCATGTTTAAGCGGTTTATATTACAAATACCGAGCGAAGCCGGGTAAATAGAAAGATAATTGAATAAAGTAATGAGCCGAGCAAATGTCGTAAATATGTTCGCGACACGCTCTCTGAAATATCGACGACATCCCCCCAAGGCAATCCTAGGGGTACTGCCCGAGCTATGGAGGGGCGTCGTGTGGCTCGCGGATTGGTGAAAAATTGGAACACGCTGTATGTTTCCACGCCGTCAAATAACGCGGTATCTACCACTAGTGTTAACGCTGCCAATAGTGTTTTTCAGTTGTTTTTCACGACAATACATACGATTTTTTTGTATAAATAAAAAAGTTAGAACAACTGCTTATGATTATTATTACTTTTACTACTAGTTGATGTTTATAATATGTATGTACTCCAAGTCGATGTATCGCAAAAATCAAATTATTCATCAAAATTAATGTATCTTATTTAGAAATTAGAAATTAAAATTACGAAGTTGTACGCCCTCCACTTCCTATGCTGAAATCAAATACGATATGACCACGATCACCAAGCACGACCATTCGCAACGGCGACCGGCGGCCTTCTGGCGAAGTAGAAGCGACTATAAGCGATATACGATAATTGTGGGTTTTAGTGATGGTTTATCTATGTTTTAAATGTTCATGAAATGCATCGATAATTGGTGTCCCACGCGAGGCGCAAGTAATTTTGAAGTGTCCACGAAAGCGTTAATACGATAAATAACAATGAATAACTTTCATGTAACAATACGAATTTTTATATTCGATAAACAACCACAGAGACATCTATGGTGAGTAATATGGCGAAACCTAAGATATAACAATTACTAAAGGTTCGCAACAGAAAATTGGGAAGGAAACGCCAATTTTCGTTTCAATGAAAATCAAAAAAATTGGCAAATTCTGATAAGAAACGATCGACCTTGACAAACCAAGGTCTGGCCAACAGCGAGACTTAGCGGGAATCGAACTCGTAACATCAAGTACGAAATAATTCAACATTCACCACTAGACCACGCTGCATGCGCGAATGGAGTATGAATACGTCCATATAATGTACCAAAGCATACTATCCCCACTTGCATGACACCTGCAGGATACGGGTCGTGCTGGATAGGTATGAACAGATCTTTACTAGTCATATGTGAACCAGTCACAGCACAACCGGTCGCTCTAGATCGGTGACACGTGATCACCCGTCACACTAAAACTGGTCACACCCTAAAATCGGTCAACCAGTTTTCTCGTGACCGATTTTAGGGTGTGACCAGTTTTCTCGTGACCAGTTTTAATGAGACGGGTGATCACGTGTGACTGATCTAGAGCGACCGGTTGTCCTGTGACCGGTTCACATTTGACTAGTAATCACCGAACCATATTTAGATGTACCATGGCAAAAAATTGAGGGGGGCGCAAAACGCGGTTGGTAATAATCCATACTATATACATATATATAAAGCATGGCCAACTTTTGGCCTCCTTAGTTTGGGGACAGCTGTCAAATCGTCGGAAGACGCGAGGCAGCGATTCAAAATGTTTGAATAGGAATTTGGAGACATTACTTTTGTTGGAGAAGTGAGAAGGTGGTGAAACACCACTTAGCTTCATCATGGAGGAGGTGATCAGGTTGGAACACTTATCGTTGGTGTCGCGCGTGTGCACCGAATTGGATAACCATCTCGGTATCAACGACAAAGACCTAGGTTTGTACTCCCGTCGTACTCCACACCAGTATATCGTTTATTCACGTACGATCAAATTGCACGACTAATTGCTTTTGTATTTCTTGCAGCCGAATTTATAATAAGTCTGTCAGAGGAGAACACCACATTGGAAGCGTTCAAGAAAGTATTGATTGAAAATGGTGCGGAATTTTCTGACTCGTTTACGGAAAATCTTCTCCGAATTATACAACTCATGAGACCGCCGAAACCGACGTCGCAAAATAGAGTCGAACCTGCTAACGTTACGGAGAAGTTAGCTATGAAATTTCCTGGTTTGGCTATTCCTAATGAAAAGCAAAGACCTTTGAATGATTCCAGCGAAGATGAAGGTGTCGCCGACCAAAACGCCCAAAAGAAAAGTAGAGTGACGAGTTCTGCTATATTCATAAATGAAAAGTCAGATAGCATTGTCGATGACGCAATGTCTCAATTGGAAGCTCTTGCTCCGTCTTCTGCTAAACCGAAAAAAAAGGAAAATTCAGATGACGATTTAAAAATTAAGCCTGAAAAAGACATAAAAGATGAAGACACCAAAAAGGGTCGCCACAAAAATAGAAGTAGAAGTCGAAGCAACACTCGCAAAGATCACGATCGTAAAAAACGCAGAAGCTCTAGCAGGGGTCGAAGCAGGAGTAGACATAGGAGTCACAGCCGAAGCAGGCACAGAAGTCGCAGCCGCAATAAGCACAGGAGTAATCGCAGCAGAAGCCGGGATGTAAAACAAAGACATGAATCGGAGTATTCAAAGAAGGTTTCCAACGGTAGAAACCGTTCAAAGTCGAGAGACAGGCGATCGAGGTCTAGATCTCGTGGCCGTAAGCGGAATCGTTCAAGGTCTTACGAAAGGAAACCTAATTACGATTCTAAGAAATATGGCAGTGAAGACTCCCCGGAAAGATCCAAACAAAAATCACACGGAATGCTCGGATCTGAGACTATGAAAGACGACCCTGTACCCGGAAAAGTATATACATATAATATTTACATCAATATTACCTTTAATATATTTTTTATTATAATGTAAATTTATTTTTTAGATTTATTCAGGAAAAGTAGCTAATATAGTACCATTCGGTTGCTTCGTACAAATTGAAGGAGTCAGAAAACGTTGGGAAGGTCTCGTACACATTTCTCAACTTAGATCTGAGGGTAGAGTTGTGAATGTATCTGACGTTGTTAATAGAGGCGATAAAGTCAAAGTATACTACTTATTTCCACCTTCTCATATTGTATGTGGTTATACTTTTTCATAACATGTGTAAATATATCCAAATTCTCGTTACAGATTAAAGTCATATCAATAGCAGGTCAGAAGGTATCATTATCGATGAAAGATGTTTGCCAAGATTCGGGCAAAGATCTCAATCCAGCTTCACATGCTCATCTACAGGTACATATTTTATAAAAAAAAAATATTTTTTTATTGATTTCACGAATAACTTTTGATTTATGTTTTAGGCTGAACAAGAAGGCCGTAATCCCGACCGACCTACGGGACCTTCAGTCTTGCACGGACTACCGACTGCTATAGACGCTGAAGACGATTCAAGTAGGAAACGTGTTACACGTATTTCTAGTCCAGAACGTTGGGAAATTAAACAGGTTTGTATTTATTTAAAAATATAACATTCATAGTCTTCTAGTGCTGAATGTTTCATTGCTCCTGTTATTTAGATGATGTCGTCTGGTGTTATTGACAAAAGCGAGTTGCCTGATTTCGATGAAGAAACTGGTCTTTTACCGAAAGACGAAGATGGCGAGGCAGATATAGAAATCGAGATAGTCGAAGATGAACCTCCGTTCTTGCAAGGCCACGGTAGAGCTTTGCACGATTTGTCGCCGGTTCGTATTGTTAAGAATCCTGATGGATCGTTGGCTCAGGCTGCTATGATGCAGTCGGCTTTGGCTAAAGAACGCCGTGAAGTGAAGATGTTGCAAAGAGAACAAGAAATGGAGGCTTTGCCAACTGGTCTGAACAAAAATTGGATTGATCCGCTGCCGGACGCCGACGGAAGGACTCTCGCTGCTAATATGAGAGGGCTAGGCATGTCTGCTCAAGATTTACCAGAATGGAAGAAGCATGTCATCGGTGGGAAAAAGTCATCGTTTGGAAAGAAAACGAATCTTTCTATATTAGAACAAAGGCAATCCTTACCCATATACAAGCTTAGGGATGAATTAACTAAGGTAAATTACAATTATGGTTGAAATATTATAATAGTTCAATTTACGCATATATTGACTTGTTTATTTTTTTAGGCTGTTACTGATAATCAAATTTTAATTGTAATTGGAGAAACTGGTTCAGGTAAAACGACGCAGATAACGCAATATCTTTCCGAATTTGGCTTTACGGCTAGGGGAAAAATTGGATGTACGCAACCTCGTAGGGTTGCCGCTATGTCGGTAGCAAAACGTGTAGCTGAAGAATTCGGTTGCCGACTTGGGCAAGAAGTCGGATATACTATTCGTTTCGAAGATTGCACCAGTCCCGAAACCGTAATAAAGTGAGATTAGTATACAAATGACATTGGATCTTATTTCAAATGTAATATAATATATTCATTGATGTTCTTTTACTATTCCAGATACATGACAGACGGTATGCTTTTGAGGGAGTGTTTAATGGATTTGGATCTGAAGAGTTATTCTGTCATCATGTTGGATGAGGCTCATGAAAGGACTATACACACCGATGTGTTGTTTGGATTGTTGAAACAAGCTGTACAGAGACGACCAGAGCTGAAGCTGATAGTAACGTCTGCTACTTTGGATGCCGTAAAATTCTCACAATACTTCTTCGAAGCTCCGATATTCACAATACCCGGAAGAACTTTCCCTGTCGAAGTTCTGTATACGAAAGAGCCAGAAACCGATTACTTGGACGCGTCGCTCATCACAGTGATGCAAATTCATTTGAGGGAACCTCCGGGCGACATACTTCTTTTCCTCACCGGCCAAGAGGAAATTGATACGGCTTGTGAAATTCTCTACGAGCGAATGAAATCGCTGGGACCCGACGTTCCAGACTTGATCATTCTGCCAGTTTATTCTGCACTACCATCTGAGATGCAGACGCGTATCTTCGAACCAGCCCCGCCCGGCAGTCGTAAAGTCGTTATTGCCACGAACATCGCTGAAACTTCGCTGACGATAGACGGAATTTACTATGTCGTCGATCCTGGATTTGTAAAACAGAAAGTTTACAATTCGAAAACTGGAATGGATTCTTTGATGGTTACTCCAATATCGCAAGCTGCTGCTAAACAGCGAGCTGGCCGAGCTGGTAGGACGGGCCCTGGTAAAACTTATCGATTGTACACTGAAAGAGCGTATCGGGATGAAATGTTGCCAACTCCGGTTCCTGAAATACAGCGTACTAATTTGGCTACTACCGTTAGTAATATTTTGTATGGCATTTTCATTATTTTATTGTGCGTATTTAAAACTTGAACAATATTGCAGGTATTACAATTGAAGACTATGGGTATAAACGATCTATTACATTTCGACTTCATGGATGCTCCACCAGTTGAATCTTTGATTATGGCTTTAGAACAGTTGCATTCACTATCTGCGTTGGATTCTGAAGGACTGCTCACTCGTCTCGGACGTCGTGTAATGATTTTTAATGCGTTAATTACTCTGAGCAATCAAAAATCACGTCTTTTACTTACCGGAGTGGAGACTAATCAATTTTTATTAACCCTTTGACTGCTACAACAACGATAAATCGTTGTTTTGAAATCGGCGAAGATTGCTACGACGATCGTTGTTTTCGTCATTAATTGTCGTATTTCAATACTTTCTTTGAGCCACCAGCGCATCAGTGGCACGAAACATTTTTTTTGTATACGTATTTATATTTATTTTACAATCAAGCTTTATAAACATTTATCAATTTTTTAAATAAAAGCTCTTCAATTTCGGGTTCATCATCAAAGTAAATTTCGGGTTCGTTGTCAATGTCATATAAGGAGTTATTACTTGGGAATTGATTATTGTCGATAAATTCATTTTCAGAATCAGTAGAGCTGCTGATTGGTCGAGTTCCTCGGCGAGGAGCTATTATTTCGCTTTCATCACTTTCACTGTCCGATATCATTTTGCAGAGTTAAAATAAATGGCAAAAAACAATAGAAATCCGCTTTCAATTATATAGGTCACGAGACGTCACGAATTCATGCAATCAATCGAATGCAACTGAAATGCATACAAAATGTTTATGATACATGTTGAAAAAATATTTGATTATTAGAAACTTCACATCCTTGTGTGTCTCGCTCACACGTACACAATTAAAACCAAGAAAGAAAGAGAGAAAGACCGCTACCTGTTTCGAATATATCGCATTTTGTTAGGATACATCGATGTCTAAAAATAGATTATTGAAAAAAATAAAGCGTCGGAAAATAATCGTCAAAACTTATTTAGTGTATATATGTAGGTATCTCTTTCGCACGCACGCATGTAAAAGCAAGACAGAAAGAGAGAGCACGAGTCCATAACTGCTTCTAAAAATGTATATAAAGTATTATAAAAATTACAAGCGTTCGGCGAAGTATGTAAAAAAAAATATTATATTTAATTTTTTTCAAAATAATTACAAATGTTAGCATTTTTCGCTTGGACATTGAAAAACCTCGTAGCAGCCAAAGGGTTAAATTTGACCCACTAAATTTGAATATAACAATAATTTTGGTTAGTTTCTCCTTGTGTATAAGATATGAGCATTTAAAAAATGTACAATTTTTACAGATTTTTGGTTTTTGCACTCTAGCTTAAAATCTAGTATTGCTGTGCCAAAAGTTAGTATTGAAATCAATAATCAAATAATTTTGCTATTGATTGTGATTTTTTTTTGCTTTAAGCATATGTAACTAATACTAAAAAAATATTATAATTAATTTTTACTTTTTCTCAAGCAATCATGCATCTATTGGACAAATTATATATTTCACTATGTTTACAAGGGTTGGTTTTCAATCTTAATGTTTTTTTTTATTTTATCTGAACGTGCTAATCTGAGCGGTGAATGATTTTAAATTATAATATGAAATGTTGTAGGCGCTCATTGTTCATAAGTGAGATGGAATGATTTCGTTCTGATATCTTGCATATAGTCATAATCAACAACATTTTTAACTCAATTTAAAATCATTTATCGCTCGAATTAGTATTTTTATGAAAAAAAAAAAAATATTGAAATAAAAAGCCAATTCTTATTATATAACAGAAAAAAGTATATTTTGACTTTTAAAATTCGGTGGATGACTTATTATAAGTATTGTTGCGTAGGGGTGGGTGGAGGATCCAAGTAAAAGGCCAAAGTCGTGTCACAGCATTTATTGGTGATTAAGGAGATACACGCACTAGCAGTGCTCCGTCCAGAATGTCTTGATATCGCCTTATAACGGATAGGTCTCTCAGGGCATCTTCAACGTCCGGTTTGCTTGCCTATTGTTATGGTCATGTACTAGATGTCCCAAGCTACCGCTGTGGGTTATGAGAACTCTACCGGAATGCGACCGAGTTACCGCTACCCCCGCTAAGTGCATTCGGGGGAGATAATCCTCGAAACCAATTATAACGGTTACACAGTCTCTGGGATGCTACTCGGCCTAATCCGATTGCACTTACTCGGCCTAATCCGAGTGTTCGTAACTGTATTTTAAAGAAATAAAAAAAAGATTATTGGTTTCAATACTAGATTTAGAGTTTTAAACGCTCATATCTCATAAACGAGAAGCAACAAAAATCATTTTAATATTCGAATTCAGTGAGTCAAATGTAGTTAAGATTGAATGGTCTCCGCTCCGTTAATTTTGTTTTTACTATTTAAATGTTCGTGCCTCTTAAAGCATGAACTAAAGTTTTTGTATAATGTGTTACCATTTGCTTTATAGATGGCAGAGTTTCCTCTGGAGCCGAACCTTTCAAAAATTCTAATAATGTCGGTTGCCTTACAATGCTCTGATGAAATTCTGACAATTGTGTCGATGTTGAGCGTTCAGAATGTATTTTACCGGCCCAAAGATAAACAAGCGTTAGCCGATCAGAAAAAAGCCAAGTTTAATCAAGCCGAAGGTGATCATCTAACGCTACTCGCCGTCTACAATAGTTGGCGTAACAATAAATTTTCCAACGCTTGGTGCTATGAAAATTTCGTGCAAATCAGGACGTTAAAACGTGCTCAAGATGTCAGGAAACAGCTCCTCGGAATCATGGATAGGTATTACATACTAACATAAATATTTAGGCATATCTTTCTTAATCTCAATAATAACGTGTTTTATTTTTAGACATAAATTAGACGTTGTATCCGCTGGAAAAAATACAGTACGCGTTCAAAAGACTGTATGCTCCGGCTTCTTCAGGAACGCTGCGAAGAAAGATCCTCAAGAAGGGTATCGAACACTCGTCGATAGCCAAGTTGTATATATTCATCCGTCTAGTGCCCTTTTCAACAGACAACCGGAATGGTGTGTGCTTGTATGAATGTATTACATATTCTCATTGAATGTTTTTAAATGAAACGTTCTATTTCAGGGTCATCTATCACGAGTTGGTTCAAACGACGAAAGAATACATGCGGGAAGTCACAACAATCGATCCAAAGTGGCTTGTAGAGTTTGCACCAGCGTTCTTTAAATTCTCAGATCCTACCAAGTTGTCTAAATTCAAGAAGAACCAAAGGCTGGAGCCACTCTATAATAAATACGAAGAACCAAATGCTTGGAGAATATCCAGGGTCAGAAGAAGGAGAAATTAAAACGTGTACATTTGTATAGTAGATGTTTTATAATAATAAAATATTTTACTAAACGTATTTTCTTATTGTGATTATTAAAAAAAAGATTGTGTGTATACACTACATATGTATATTTTGAAACTTATCAAAATAGTATTGGTTTACATTATTATTCATCCCTGAGTCCGAATTTCCGTTGATTTGGAACATATTTTCTTGCCTTAGGCTTATAGTTTTTGAAAAATGGCTTCAGCTCTTGAACCACCCTGGGTTTCTGCGCTGATGAGGATGATGACATAACTTCCGAACTTGAACTTTGCACGTGATTTTTTGTATCTAGATATTTGTCGATAGCAATATTGTATTTTTTATTGTAATATTCCGGGCCTGGTATAAGCTTTCGACGGGGAACATTTAGAAATGCGGTGTTCCAATCTTTAGTTGTTTTGTAATCTAATAATATCTTCAGAACGTGACATATCGCTAGACTTTTACCAGAACCAGGATTCCACTGTAAGTATTTATCTAAAGGTAGTTTTGCCATCCTTATATTGTATTCTTTTGCCTTAGCTGCTGATATTGGTTCGTTTTTTGCCTAAAAAAAAATAGAATGCGATAGTACGTATTTAAATATATTATTGTTTATTGTGGAATTTCACTTACTTTGTCGACCATAGCACCAATAATGTAAATATCATCAGGATCATAAACTAGATCATTTCTACAATGTGGTGTCAGATATACGAGCTTTTCTTTTGGAAAGAGATCTAAATAGCTTTCAGAATGTAAACGCATTGGAAAATCTGGCATTTCTGCAGTTGGGATAAAACTGAAAAATTGTTTCATCATTTCCGATTTCTTATTTACGTTACAGAAATATATATCAAACGGATCTGTTTCTATTCGATTGTCGCTGAAAAGATGCGTCAATTGTTTTGCTGCGCTATGCTCTTCTCTCTTAGTCATGTATTCATTGTAAGAGCAGTCCAGGACTATTTTTTGTCCATAGAGCATAGCTTGTAGCGTCCTAAAATAAAATAATTGAAGAGAATATGTAGATATATATCCTAATACATATGTATTAAAGTTAAAAACTGGGAAAGCTTACTTGAAATTGTATAATCTATTTACAGATTTGTCATATATTCGGATAAACATTGAATTGCCACTAAGAGAATAATTTTGTTCCATTGGCAAATTTAAATGTTGTTGTTCTTCTTTCATTTGAAGGCGTTCATTTCTTTTAACTTCTTTTTTCATCTGAAAGCAATATAGACAGTATAATTTTTTTTTCGAAAGCGACTGTTTAACCGTATGAAGTGATGTGTAAACCTTATCATTTTCTTCACTTTTGCTAATTTTAAATAAAAAACCCAAATATTTATAACGACCATTCGTTGTTGGCAAATCAATGAGATATTCCCATTGCTTTTTCTTTAGAAAATTTATATCTGGAGCCATCCGTCCGTCCTCCTTCATGATTTGTAATTCCAATATTAATACTCTCATTTTATTTTCCTTTTCAGGATTACCCTCGCATACTTCCTGCACCATTAATTCTAAAAATTAAATTTATTTAATATATTCAATGATAATAATGTCATCGTAAATATAAATTGGAAGGGGAGTTAATTTACCTAGTTTTTCCATGTCGGGACTTTCTTCCGTGACCGTGGAAAACAATCTAGATCGCGCCAAATTTTGTTTAAAACTACTTGAGGTAGTGAATGTCGAACGTTTGTGGACATTTTTGATGAGTGAAATTCCGAGTGTCCTGAACTTGGATAACACGCTCACACCTAATAACATTTTAGGTTAGAATAACCCGCTAAGTATGAAGTAAAATGACAATGACAACTATCATAATACTGAAATACACGACCATTGCGTTTACCTCGTTAATACAATTTTGAAAAGATTGATTGAATATCGAAAATACATAAATACTCGAAAATTCAAACGTAGCTATCATTATCATAGTCATTGACATCTAAATGGTAAATGGACTATTTCGCACATTTCAATCGCGCACACGACAATCGTTGCAATGAAAAACGCTGAAAATTAATAAGGAACAGAAGCACTCGAGTTCTCGTTAATATTGATGCGTGGACATTGTAGGCGGGGTAGGATGTGTTGACCGTATCCCAGCCTAACGAAACACTGTTGTGCTTGTTTTAATAAAGTTTTATTGTTTGCCTAAATATTGTACAAAGGTATTAAAATATTTGAGGAAGTTTTCTTGAAGCGGCTATTGGCTGTTGACTTGGTGTCGTGCGGGCCGCTGGATCTGCAATGTGTCGTTGCTCTGGATCCGGCTATGTTCAGATGTCTCTGGATATGGTAGAGTGTCACTGGCTCGGCATTCGGCTATGTTCAGAAGGTCTCTGGATGCGGCAGTGTGTTGCTGGCTCGGCGTTCGGCTATGTTCAGAAGGTCTCTGGTCTGCTGCTGTGTGTCGACGCTTGCTGCTGTGGGTCGACTGGCGTTGTTTGGGTTGGACCTCCTTTTATAGTGTTTCTGGGTATCACGTGGCCCGTGGTGGCTGTTGTTGATGCGTATGCGAGAAATGTGTTTTTGTCGATGGGGTAGAATTTTCTGGAATGATTGGCACCGTTCCGCTCGATGTAGTTTAATGGCTGCGGTGTGCTTCGACCGGTTTGTTTCCGCTCTACTGGTAGGGGTGGAGCTTTCTGGAAGGTTTCGGCACCGTTCCGCTTGAGTTTAGTTTAAAGGCTGCAGGTGTGCTTCGACTGGTTTGTTTCCGCTCTACTGGTAGGGGTGGGGCTTTCTAGAAGGTTTCGGCACCGTTCCGCTTGAGTTTAGTTTAATGACTGCAGGTGTGCTTCGACCGATTTGTTTCCGCTCGCCTGGTTGGGGTGGAGCTTTCTAGAAGGTTTTAGGAATGTATTCTGTGTCTCAGTAAATGTCTTGATGGTGACGAGATTCCCACAACATGAAGAAGGGTTTTTAGGATTGGAAGAAAAGACGCAGCAACTAGTATAGTTGTTCCGACGCCAGGCGTTTTCTCAACGAGAAGCCGCCGTGACGTTGTTGTAGTTCCTCGGCTGGAGGGCGGAGGCGCTGGGGTTCCCCACGGTGTCCCGGTCGTCGTCTCTGGTCTCTGCTGGTGGTCGGCTCTCTCTCCAATACAGCGAGTGTATGCAGGTGATTTGTGAGGGGAAGAATGTGGCGGGAGTTACAAATACAATAACAAAGGATTTACGTCTGTTTATGATTATATTTACGTTGGTTTATACAGAGCAAATATAAGGGGGGAGGGGGTGCGCACAGATGGAACGTGATGGGGCGCTCTGCCCTATGGTTGAGGTTATGTAACTAACCTCACCCAAACACGTGGTTACGTTGTCTGACTTCGACATGAAGACAGACCAGGCTTCCTCACTAAGCATCCGGACGAATACTGGAGCTGGTTTCCAAGTATCGTCTGCAGCCAATCAGGCTCGAACTGATCGGTGTCTCGGTAGTGAAGAAGACGCCGAGAGTGAGAACTTGCTCACATAGCGGCGAGCGGGGCGGAAGTCGAGGCGAGAGTGAGCTGGATGCTTCGGTAACCTGACAACTCGTTCACAGAATTTCTGTTAACCGAGGACGCGCTCCAAGCGTTACGTATATGGCCATCTCTTTCACAAACCGTTACGAAACTGCATGTACATTGGGTAAACGGACTACTAGTCATATGTGAACTAGTCACAGGACAACCGGTCGCTCTAGATCGGTCACACGTGATCACCCGTCACACTAAAACTGATCACGAGAAAACTGGTCACACCCTAAAATCGGTCACGAGAAAACTGGTTGACCGATTTTAGGGTGTGACCAGTTTAAGTGTGATTTCACATTTGACTAGTAATCACCGAACCGTACATTGTAGCAAAAGCGCATCTTTAGACGGATTTTTAGTGGTGGTAATGAAATGTCGAGATCAATTTGAAGCACTGGCTACACTGGCGGGGCATGTGTCAAAGTGTAAGAGGAGAGAGTCGCGAGTGGATGTGAGCAGAGATGGATCAGTTCGGATGTATGATGGCCGAGCTGGTGGTGGCTTCGCTGGACGCCGTGGCTCTCGCCGTCTGCCTCCGACAACTCGTCAAGTGGAGACACACCCTCAACTCGCTCAACGTACGCACCCCAACCACAACCCCTATCCCCCGAATCCAATCGGCCAATAATAGTGACTCGACTGAAAACACGACGAGTGCCAAACTGCCGACTGTTGTATTTCAGGAATCGAGCAAGTTCAATGGTCTGTGCCGGTTGCCAACTATGTCCATTTATCTTGTGCTAAAGTGCCTGTGCAAACATAGCACTTTAACATAAGAGTTTGCGCAACCAAGTTTTCAGTGTTAGGCTTTTACCATCAATTCACCACTTTGTAGCCAGTCAGTCACCAAAACAAAGTCGCGTTTCTTTTTTTTTTATAAAGGCGAAACTATTGAAAGATGCACAATAAAAAAGGGTTATACATTAATTGAAAAATTTACTTCGAATACTTATTATATTTTAGTAAAAACATTAAACATACCTTTACACGAATAGAATACATGCTGTAGTAGCACTGGTTAAATACCATACGAGGAATTACTTTTGACTATATTAATTATTTTTGTTCATCCAGGATGCTCCTACGCTTGAACTTAGTGCAAATTTGAAAAAGCAGTTGAGTGAAGAACCAGACAACACTTTGAAGTATGTAGTACTTCGAGGCATAGTCAAGCCTCTCGGTAATGCGATAAAAAGCAACACCGACGAAAAAATAACAGGAGTGGTCCAAAAGCTAACAATTAAAGAACACGTCGTGGCCAGATCGTCGACAGGATTTTGGTCCGACGATGCGAGAACAGTATACGAAATGTACAATATAATGCCGTTTGTGATAACCGGAAATAAAATGGAAGTAGAAATTATAGATGCGCTCGAAGCCAAAATATTAGGTAATTCGAATAAATACTTACAAACCATCAACTGTAGTAGTACTTTTTTTATTAACTAATCCTGTTTCAGATATGGATCTTATCACTGATCGATTCGAACCGTTGATACCGAGTTTGTTGGATCACGTATGGGGTTATTTCACGGGATTCCGACAACGTGGTATGCAAACTACCGAAGAGATGCTCAGAGACGGCACATTGATAACAGCCATCGGAGAATTGACGGGGACGGACGGCGGTAGTTTGAAATTGCAACCGCCCAAAGATGGCGCTCCGCTCTTTCTTGTAACGTCAACAAAGGCGAGTCTTATTAAAAAAATTAAAGAATCTCAAGACTTGTTGCGGTAAATATTTAATCGAAGTTTTATCGTGAAACATTGTCACATCACATTGAATAAAATCAATCTCTTTTAGAATACTCGCTGTAGTGTTCGGATCCATAGCGATAGCGTTATCTAGCCATATGATCTACAAATATATGAAGAGCAAGAGGAAGAAGTTGGAGGAAGAAGCTTTAAAGAAGCGTTTAGCGGACTCGAGACGTCAGCGTAAAACAAAAGATACAAATCTTAGAGAAGAACAACTATGCATAGTTTGTTCCGATAATCCTAAAGAGGTAACACGTCGATTCATATTCTGTAATTATAAATGAGTCGTAGTATTTTCACATTATTTTTGTTTCAGATCATCCTCTTACCTTGTGGACACGTGTCATTGTGCGAAAACTGTTCCGACAATATCACGGATAAATGTCCAGTGTGCCGTGTAAAAATAGAGTCAAAAGCCTTAGCTTTCATAACATAGTAAATGAAAGATTATGTACATATAATATATTCTGTTATGATATTGGTAAAGAAAGAAAACCTTTTAACATATTAAAACATTTGTGAAATGTCTCTATTATATAATAATAGATAAGTATTAAAAACGTGTATAAAGTTGTTGTATAATTTTATTAAATAGTGTTGTCGTGGTTAACCGCTGCATATTCTTCTAACATTCGTTTTGCTTTTGAACTTTTACCAATGCCTAATCTCGGCAAACCTTTATTTAATCCTTCTAATAATACGCATGCTTTACACACCGCTTGAGACGATACAAACTGACATCTTTCACATTTATTTCTTTCGGGCAGTTTAATACTTTCTTTAATGGACAACTTTTCACCTAAAATAAAACAAATTCAAATAGACAATTGTTTCAAATAAATATTTTCAAATAAACACAGGTATACGAACCTGAATGAAGAATATCCATGATAGCCGAGGGTCTAATTTTTTCCAAATCTTTCAGCAATGTTCGGGCGTGTCCTCGATATGCATTCGGCGCATAAACGCATTCCGTAGAAAAGTAAACCAACTTCTTAAAATACGCATACATGACGATTTCTTTTTCGTACGAGTACTTCAGAGGCTTTACTCTCGGTATTCCATCGTCTCCACCCTACAAAAGAATAATAAATGTTATTTTTATGTTTGATTGTATGTAATATGTGATATGTTATGTACTGTTATTATGGATGTGCATCTTTGAAGTCTGGCTATGTCCCCTCTTAAAATATTCATCAAAACAGTCTCGGCTATGTCGTCGGCGTTGTGGCCCGTAGCAACACGATCTACTTTCAGCATAGATGCGCCACGATCTAAAGCTTGTCTTCTGAAGACACCGCAAAATGTGCAGTTGTTCTTCTTGCCGATCTGGGCGACTATCTCGTCCATCGTCCAGCCGTATAATTCTTTGTAGGATAAAACTTTCAATGGCATTTCGTAATCGTCTCTATTTTGTTTCACGGTTTCGAGACTGTCGTCTCTATATCCGGTTATTCCTTCGTCTATCGATAGCAAAACTAATTTCAATCCGTAGTTATATTTTTTGTTTAATAATCTTAAGACGTATGCTAGAACAGTTGAATCTTTTCCACCGGAAGCGGCGACGGCGACGAGGTCTCCTTTGTTGAACAATTGACCACTGGTGATGGTGTGGTGAACTTCGGTCTCAAATGCATCGAAAAAGCACGTTTTGCACAACGTATCACCAGTTTTGGGCCTCTGAAATTTTAATAATACATCATACAAAGGCAGTTTGAATGAAAATAGTGGGAATTTTATATAAAAATCAATTTGGATTTGACATTGAGATTTTTACCAAAGATTGAGATTGAGAGCTATACAAACATTTAATAAAAAGTCGATATTTTACTCGCAAGGAAAATATACAGTTAATGATAGTTTTTTGCTATTACATGGTGTCGACTGTAATTCGGAAAAAAAATTTTTTTCATACAAAAACTTTTTATTGGATTTCGAAATGAAATCAAATATGAAAAAATAGGTCATAGTATATTATTTTAATAAGAAGAAAAAAAGATGCATGATTTCGTCACTACATTAAGAATATAAGGTTATGTAGGAACAACACAAAAATTCACATTATTTCAAACACTAGTAGCGAAACGCATTTAAAAAAATGTTTAAATAACCTTAAGAATGGCATTGCTGCCGCAATTTCTCGAACACGGAACAACCATTTTTACAAGGCTCTTCTATATTTCACTTCGCTCATTACAATATAACTTTGACAACCATGTGACAGCTTTTGAATGCTGCCAGCAACATAAACTACATAGTATATTGCCCGTGTAAAAAATGTGATTTTATAATTAAAAAAATGCGATAGTCATATATATTGGTAAACGGACTACTAGTCAAATGTGAACCGGTTAAATTTTTCGTGACCAATTTTCGGGTGTGACCAGTTTTAGGGTTTGACCAGTTTTAGTGTGACGTGTGACCGATCTAGAGCGACCGATTGACCTGTGACCGGTTCACATTTGACTAGTAATCACCGAACCAGTCATATATATTAGCCAGCAGCATAGCTCGGTCACTAAGCGTCTGCTTAACACCGAGAGGCGTCGGGTTTGATCCCATGAGCTGACCTCGATTATATCTGTAGTGCTGCTGGTTTTCTAACGATGATAAAGAGTTGGCTTTGTCTCTTGTGACTTAGTCAGTTTGCAATATTGCATCAAAGCTTTTTATGCGAAAAATATAATAAGTCCTGCTAATAATCACTATTGTCAATTTAAATTATATTGTTGCGTGGACGTGTAGGGGAGTTTTCGAGATCGGAGTGAAAGGTGCAGCAGAAATGATAGAATTAGTTTATTGTTCTTAATCTGTCAGCCTGCCAGCTCCAAATGAAGCACGGAACAAAACCGCCCAATATTTATACCCAGCGTGTATTCTCAACACAAAGAGATTGTTGGTCGATGGGTCGCAAGACCTTATTGGTTATTGTATTGTTACGTACACCGCCGAGTAAGTGCAATTGGATTAGGCCGAGTAGCATCCCAGAGACTGTGTGACCGTTATAATTGGTTTCAAGGATTATCTCTAGACTAAGTGCAAGTAGGCTAAACAATGGCCACTGAATTGGCCGCGATTGGTCCCTTCTCAAAAGTGACCGGTACTGTGGGACTGAGTGTCGTGGTTCGGTGATTACTGGTCACAAATTACTCGTCATAAAGTCACTAAAATCTCTATAACGGAACATCTGGCAGCCGAAAAGTCCATCATACTAACGATAACTATCATAGTAACGAGAACTTGAGTGCCAAATATTGTGTATTCGCGATTTTCATGGCTAAAATTGTCTATGTGACCACCCCGATGTGACGAATAGTCCAATTACCGAGTGTCGTAAGAATACATATCCGGTTACATGCCTTAACAGTAGGGAAGTAACCGGACGTCGAAGATGCCTTGAACGACCGACCCGTTATAAAGGTCTTTTACTTGGATCCTCCACCCACCCCTATGCAACAATATGCAAGATATTGTTGCGTAGGGGTGGGTGGAGGATCCAAGTAAAAGGCCAATAGTCGTTTCACAGCATTTATTGATGATTAAGGAGATACACGCAGTGTCACTGCTAAGTCCAGAATGACCTGAGATCGCTTACGTACCGCCTTATAAGGGGTAGATCTCTCAGGACGTCTAATCTGTTTACCTACTGTATAGTCACGTATTCGGATATGTATTCCCACGGTATGAGAAGTGCAATCATTGTTTAGCTTTCATGCACTTAGCTTGTCGCTAATCCCTAAAACCACTTACACCGGTCTCACGGTATGCATTTAGTTAATCCGTTAACAGATATCCGTTACAGATAATCCTCGAACGGTCACACAGTCTCTGGGATTCTATTCGCTTAATCCGCGGCGTACGTAACAATATTTTAGAAAAATTTAAACTTTTTTGCATCACACTTTTTTGCATCACATATATTATTAAGTATTCCTAATGAATAGTCAGGCTTTACGCCCAAATTATGCATTGATGAGTTTTTATAGTTTTGAATATTTCAGAAAATGTTTTCGAATAATTAGAGCGCTGAAGTTGGTAGCAGCGTCAATTGACAGTTGTGTGGTGGGGCTGTGGTTTAGGTGCAGATTGCCGTCTCCGCTCGTAAAGTGTAATAAAGCGGAGAGTAGAGGAAAGGGGCTGAGGCTGAGGCTGTGCTGTGAGACTTCGCCCCCGCAATGTCTCGCTGCCGAGTCCGCGCCCCCACCGACATCTGTGCAGATTGCGGTGCTTCCGGTATTCACACACTCCTTATACGAACCGCCCACACACCCACACAAACCTTCATTACCATCGACACTACCACTCGCCGTACTATCACTGTCCTTAGGCTTTAATCAACATTCGAACACAAATTTAGATTTATATTTAGACTGTTTCCACTATACACTTTTATTACCCATCACTTGCAGATCCATCATGGGCTTCGATAAACAGAGGAATACTGTTGTGCATGGAGTGCTGCAGCGTCCATCGGAGCATGGGGCGACACATATCTCACGTCAAGTCGTTACACCAAGGAACTTGGCCGCCTTCTTTATTAGCCGTAACGTTTTATGAACTATATTAAGAAACATATATACATGTATAATGACGAATTTTTATTTGCTTGCTGCATTTGAAACTTGATGTACTTTTACCCAACGAAACAAACTCATATACATAATACGTTTGCAACTTTGTGAATGTTTTTGTACAATTAGTTAATGGCTCATTGTTACTACTCAACGATCAAAGAGGCGTTGAAAATCAGCCATTGTATGAAAAGTTGAGACTTCAAATAAGAGTATAGTTCAAAAACAATGGAATAAGAACCTTGACGTTCTTGATGAACACCTTCAAGTTCAATAACAGCTTATCGTTGTATTTACCAAATTCTATAATTATTTTTTTCATTGCTTTGTTCCTACATTTTATATATTAGTTCACTCGTAGCTTCCAACGTATTCTAGACCACCCTACCGGTGTTTTATATATTGCTATATAAAACTTCCCTTACAGCGAGGCGTTTACAAGCATTTTGAAATGTGTCCAAGGCAACGTAATTGAAAACTTTCAATGTAATGAATCATTAGGAATATCCTTATCTATGTACGTGTTATGGGTTTGATACAACTTAGTAACTCCCACCACTCGCCTGAGATATCGTATTTCCGCTATCTAGACTATAAATTAGGATAACATCGAGTTGATTTTAAAATTGACAATTCCAGTTTGTAGATCTAACTTTTATATATGCCAGTTACTCCCTTTTGATAACACTGAGCAACAGAAAAATTGCGTAGACTATTCAATCGTTACTAAATTTAACCCATTGGATTCGAATATGAACAATGATTGTTGTTGCTTTCTTCTCGTTTCTGAGATATGAGCGTTCAATAAAATGCGAAATTTTTACTCGATACTTACAAAGTCTCTTTCGAAATTATATATTAGATTATACGTATTTTAAAGCAATAAAAAAACACCTGACTATTGATTCCAATACTCACTTTTGGCACAGTGATACTAGATTTTGAGTTAAAGACTGCACAAGCCAAAAATCTGTTAAAATTGCTCATTGTTTTCAACGCTCATATCCATAGAAGTAGAATGCATAGAATCGCCCTCAGCCTTCAAAAATGTTGCTACAAAATCTCTGCACGGCAGATTTTGTTCATTGTTTGCTAAACTTCGTCTCTCTCTCACTCTTGTCTCTTTTCTGACTTTCCGTCCCTCTTCGATGGCTCGCTTTTAGACGATACTTTTATTAACAATGACCATTCTATGCATTCTACTTCTATGCTCATATCTCATAAACGAGAAGAAACCAAGATTCAGTGGGTCAAACTTAGTAAAGATTGATCAGTAATAAGGCTGTAAAAGATTCCCAATACCATCACTATTATTAATTATATCGTTGGAATTTTGTAGGTTTGCTTTTATATTGCAGAAAAATATACCATTACATTTAAAAATTTTATACTACGAATAAAATATCGGCTATATTTTCAACTATTCATTCACAGATGATTAACGCGTTGACGACTCAAAACGTGAACGGCATTTGGGAGCATTCACTTCTTGATCCGACTGCTTCGAAACACTTGCGGCGTAAACCGCAACCGAAAGATTCGCTCAAGTACGGATAATCACCGTTGATGATATCTATTATGTATATATACGTATGTACGTCACCATCGCATCATATTCTGACGTGATTGTCTCATTGCAGTTCTGTAAAGTCAGACTTCATTCAAGCCAAACATCGAAAGTTGGCGTATGTCTTCAGACCGAGGAGGGACGACGTGCCTTGCAACGCCACCGAACTCAGCAGACAGCTACACTCCAGCGTGAGAAGCTCGAATTTAGACACGTCGCTTAGATTATTAGTTCAAGGGGCCGATCCCAATTATTTCAATCACGTATGTTCGTGTTTTAATATCGCATTTGTTGTATGTACATATGTGTGTGATATGCATTGTTTAATTTGTTTGCTGCATTATTTTCAGGAGAAAGGAACTAGTTGTTTGCATGTTGCTTGTCGCACGGGAAATGTGTACCAAGCGGAATTGTTAGTAGCGTGGGGAGCCGATCCGAACGCCAAAGACTTGTCGGGAAATACTCCGGCTTCGTCTGCCAGGTGTGATTCTATAATAGTTTGCAGATTTTTTCGTGTTTTGAGGCGAGATAGTGATAAGAATTGTTTGTGTGTTTGCAGATTAGGAGGACATTTCGAATTAGCCGATAGAATGGTAGAACTAGTTTATGAAGTTACAGACCGCTTGTCGTATCATTTGTGTAATAAAAAGCCAGACCATTTAAACGGACAGCATTATATAGGCTTCGATAAGATTGAATCACATGAAATGACCGACGTTGCAAAAGCGGCCAGAGGAAAACTGCAATTGGTAAGTGATACTTTTATTCGCATAATGTTTGATGTCGCATATCATTTGTGGGACTTACTAATTGTTATGACTTGCGAGAGAGAAGCGCCAAAAGAGAAGCTAAGTTCACACATTATAAAACTATCCTATTTTGTTTTAGTTACCTAATCATTTGTTTGAAGAATTAATTATGGACATTTACGACGAAGTTGATCGTCGAGAATGTGAAGCAGGTATTGTATATGGTTTTAAGCTTCTCTTCTTTATTTATTTATATTTATAATTATAATATAAAATTTATATTTTACCCCTGACTGAGCGACACCTATGATATTAAACTTATACTTTTGTATATTTTGTAAATACATATAAACTCATTCAATGACATCCGCAGTACATACGCTTAAAAAGTATTTTTTTTAATTAAATAAGAAAATATTGGATACGGTTGAGAACCCCTGACATATAAAATAATCCAATGAAATCTGCGATATATACATATAATACAATAAAAAGTTACTTTTTCCATTAAAATACGAAAATTTTCGATACGGTTGAGGACTTTTGAACATTCTGGTAATGAACCAATCGTCGCGTGAAGATTTTGTCGGGTGTACATTTTGGCAGTGAACCAATTGTCGGGTACATTGTGTCGTTGAACTTTTTGGAATTGAACCAATTGTCGCGTCCCCATCCAAGTCTGACCAGCAGCATTGCAGAAATACTCGGAATACATTCTCTTCAATCGAGGTCAACCCAGGGCTCGAACCCGGGAACATCTCGGTGGTTACCATTAATTTGACTTAATTTGACTTTTCTTTTTTAATAGTTTGGGTCACTAGTGCTATGGGATTGGAGAGATTCGGTGTTGCTTTCCTACCGGTGAATCCCGCTTTGAGCGCTCCAAGAAATCAAGGAAGGCAAAAATTGGCAAGACTTTCCGCTTCGGAAATGGCCGCTCTGCTAAGAGACATTCTTATGGATGCTTCACGGAGACAACATATTGCAACCTTAAAACCCAATTGTAAGCTCTTTATTAGCTTCCCTCTTTTTTACTTAGTTACATATAATAGTTAGTATGCAATGATGAATTTTGTACTTATTTCAGCCATGTCATCTCTTTCACAAAAAGGGCATACAAAATTGAATTATCTTAAACAAATGACGCATTTATCAGACGATGAGCCGCTTTACGACTCCGTAGCTTCTGACGATGACTATGCGGCACTAGTCCCGTCAATGTCAAAGGTTTCTTGTTAATTTATTACTATATGTACATTAAATTTATGTTTCTTAAACTCACATTAAGTTATATTGAATTCGATTTCAGGAAAATAAAGATCCATCTTCGCCCAAAATGGGCGAGACCGTGTCCAAACACTATGAAGCAAATATGCCTTTAAACGATTCATTTCCAATGCAAAACATTGCAAATGTCAACAACGAGCATCAAAACAATATTTCGAGCGGACTGAATGTGCGAGAGATAGAACAGTTGTTCAAACAAATCAATATGAAGGATTCCACCATCGAAGAGCTGAAGTCCGAATTGAAACAACTACAGAGTGTGGTGGAGAATTTGAAGATTGAGAATGTCCTTTTGAAGAATAGCGCCGATAAAAGAAGCAGCGTGGTGTCTAGTAATTCTCCGCCCACTCGAGACATGAGCTCTCCGCAGATATGCAGTCCAAAGATGGAGAAAGAGAACAACGGCGAGTATCACAGTGACGATTTGTTGCTCGAAGTCCGCACGCTGGGCAGATCTAACCAAAGACCGAATAGCATGTACGAGGCTAGAGAACGTCCCAAATTCAATTGGAATGTTACCAAACAGCAAGTGAGAACGATTTTTATTTAATATGGTATGTAATTTAAGTCAGCAGCATAGCTTGGTGGTCGCGTTAATGATAACCACCGAGAGGTAGCCGGGTTCGATTCCGTTGGTTGACCTCGATTGAAAATAATCTATTCCGAGTATTTCTGTAGTGCTGCTGGCCAGACTTGGATATTTGTGACTCCAAATCGATCGTTTCCTATCAGAGTTTGCTAATTTATTTGATTTCATTGTTGATACGGTTCCTCGTTGCATTGCCTAAAACCATCCTACCTACTATCTATCACCAATATTTGAATATTGGTGATAAATAGTAGGTAGCGTGGACTAGTGGTTAGCATATTTTGTTTCGAGAAGGTGGTCACGGGTTCGAGTCCCACTGTTGGTCAAACTTTGGTTTGTGACTGCAGGTCGGTCGTTTCCTTTCATAGTTTACCAATTTTTTTGATTTTCATTGAAACGGTTCCCGTAAATTGGCATTTCCTTTCCAATCTTTCTTGAAAATCTCAAGTTATTCAGCGTCTTGAGGTTCGCTAATTTCTATAATAAAATGCTACAAAAATTTCTCCGTAGATGTCACTGTAAGGATGATGTTTGTATAAATTCGCATTGTATAAAAATGCTTAATACATTATTGTATTGTATCTGTATTAGTACACTCATCGCTTTGGAGTGATCTCTAAAAGCGAGTGTACATGTTCGATTGAAATAAAATATGCTTTCAAATTTATATATGTTCAAGTTTAACCGTTTGCCCGCGTCTTCTATGGAAGCTTTGCGCGACAAGTCTGTAGCGCGGCTGTCTTCCATAGAATTTCTGAACTTTGCACGGGATTTTGAGCCTTATATGCGCCTATTTCAACTGTTTTAAGGTTCAAAATTAGTTGAATATATTACTGAGAGTTGAATGCCATCTATTCAATTTGCTTAAAATGAATATATACCAGTCAAAATTAGTTTTTTATGGAACCACACTGAAACCTCGTTTATGTGACGTCAGGTCTGTATGAAGAATGATTATTTGCCAATTAAGCCAAAACTACGAGGTCTATTATGTATTTTATTGTTTAAAATAATACTTTATGTGTTAATTAACATATCTGGTTACTTGAGTAAATATTAAAATCCGTATTTAAGGTCGAAAACTCGATTGCCAAATTCGCGAAAAAGGTGCTGTGTACATGGTTGTTCGCTATATTTATTGCCGCGGGCAAAGGGTTAATACCATAGATGTCGCTCAAGGGCAACACAAAAATGGCATCATGGAAAAAATATAAAATTGAGATCATCGGCTATGCGCATGTGTTATATTATAATAAACAACATGATTGAAAACCGAACGTGTTTGGTCTTCACCTCACTCGCCACATCCCAACCGTGGTCCTGGACAGCGGTATCTACCAGGATTCACATCCTTATCCTCTTTCTCAGCCATAGCCCATACATCAGCCTCTCGTTCAATACCAACCCAACATATATGCATAAAGTATATTTTTCACTTCACTAGATAGTTAATTATACGTATTTTAAAGCAATAAAAAATTACAATCAATAGAAAAAACTTCTGATTATCGATTCCGATACTCACTTTTGTCACAGCAATACTAGATTTTGAGTTAGTGAGAGTTGGAGTTAACGAAAATCAACTTAGTAGAGATGATAAGTTCCGCTCCGCTCTGGTATTTTTGTGTTGCTCATTATAATCGGTGGTATAAATTTGTACGATTTATATTTCAGTTGAAATCCATCGACGCCAACAAGCAGACTATAAAGGAAGTATCTTCAAGCAAGGAAACGTCAGCTGATTCGTCCGTGGCGTTGCCGACTCCGAGCGAAGTCCACAAACACTCGGAAGTCGTAACAAAGGGGATTCAAGAGTTGTGGTCTGCGGCACAAGAGCCTTCGCTCAACGGCTACACTTTCGAACCGAAGGCCAAAAAAATAGCATCGGCTGTGGATGAACTGGTGTTGATTTTCCCCAAGGTAAGTTGATTCTCGTTCATTGTATTCAATGTCGTTTTTTCAGCATGATCTTTTTTGTACATTATTAACACTGTTGTTAACAATTTATATTTTAGAAATGCGATGAGAGTGTGTCGTCGGTTCTGTGTCAGTTGTCGTCGTCTTGCAAGAGTTTGGTTATTGTGTGTTCCAGGTGGAATGTGGATAGTGAGGTCGTAGAGGTGGACGTTTCCATTGATAAAATACGTTCGGCTGCGTACGAACTCGCCAAAGCAACGAAAACGCTCGTGTCTAAGTTTCCACTCGACTCTACCGACAATTCATAATTTCGTTCCATCGTATACGTACTATCAACAAAACCACAATAGAAATATTTGTATTAATACGATAGTCAACTAATAGACTGATTTTTATGTGATGTTTGTTATACTGATGTATTAAATCGCTGTATTAAAAATAATCACCACACATTAATATAAAATGGGTATGCGAAGAAGACTGTTCACCGTGGCCTTCCGGACGTTGCTTGCTTTTCAATAATTCAATACATTTTATATATTATCATCGATGGTTTCATTTGTAAAAAAATATATACATACATATGGGGTGTGTTAAAAAATAATACATATTACATTTCCCATACATGTGTGCTTATTTTGACTGTACGAGTCTCGGAAGTCGGCTTATATTTTTTAAATTATTATTAAACTTGTTTTAAGAAAGAGCCAGATCTATTTGATACGATCAATAAAATATCCACAACTTCAAATTGCGTACATCTTCATTTACATTGAGTTTTAGTTGTTATCAAATATGTATATTATTATAAGTATTAATAAAAGTGTACTTATCTGTAATATTGTTAACGTTCTACTTTGTACTATAATTTGGATCAACTGGTTCTTTTGATTTGTACTCTTTACAAATTGAAAAAAATTATATTGACCATCACTCGAGCATCTTTTTTTGAATGCTTTCGATCTTTTTGACTTGAAAATAGCTTTTATTTCATCATATTTTATAAAAAAAACACTTCGTATGTATGTACATATATATTATATTAAATATGTAATATTATAATATTATCTACTAAGGTTTATTCATACTAGCACATCACGCACCGGCAACGTCATGTAACCAGCAGTACGAAAAGTATTCTTTGGTACATTTTATATGGACACATTCATGTCTAACGTGGTGTAGACTTAACAGCAGTAGCCGACAAAATCTATTCGTACTATACAGCAGTACATGTCACCATAACGTATCAAGCAAAACCGGTTTTCTTCGGCTAATATGGAAATATTCACGCACGACGTGACGTCATAGTAGCGAGTGCACGCATACCAACGAAAGTGCGCATGCGCACATGAATATTTGCGAAAACGCAAGCAATATTGCGCCGTATCGTCGCCTTCTGTAATGTAAATGTAAGTCTATTTTTCCTTGCACTCGGCCGAAACTTGCATAGACGTGGCGAAACGTGCTTTGCTGTATATAGTATGAATAGAAACTGTCGTTTATGTGAGTGCTGTAGCCGTGAATTTCTGGATAGTATGAATAGACCTTTATTAGTTTGCTTCCGTTTCCATTTATAATGGCAAATATCGCTCATTGTCTTTGGTGTGTTAAACATAGCTTTACAAATGTTAAAACAGTGCCAACGATGTAGTTTATAGTGACTCACACCACTGTTGTAGTCGATGAATGATTTTATCGTTGTAAAAAAACATAACTGTTACAAAAGGTGCATATTAAATATATCAGTACAAATATGTAGTTACTTGTCATTTTATATTCAAATGAATTGTATTAATCGCATTTATTAATGTTTAATATATATATATATATATATATATATATATATATATATATATATATATATATATATATATATATATATATATATATATATATATATACATATATATATATATATATATATATATATATATATATATATATATATATATATATATATATATATATATATATATATGTATTATGGAATTGTAACACAAATTAAATTATACATTTTACGTATCTGCTTGTTGTAATATTGTTGATTTATACACGTTGAAATGAATCATTTTTATTACCAATATGTAAATTTGTTCTGAGAGTATCAGTATTTTGATGGTGAGCTAAATTTGCATTTGTGTATTTTTATCATATGAATGTTATTCAAAGTGCCAAAAATATAAATTCTATATAGTGTTGATGGTTATCAAAAAAAAAAAAACAATGTATTGAACGTGCTGTTGGCTTTAAAAGATTTTTATTATTATTTTTTCTTATTAGAATCTCTTATGTAGGATTATATAGTTTAGGAAATGTTAAATTGACAGCTAATCGCTTTTGATTTTTCCTTTGAATGATCGTTGTTTTGTTAACCTTTAAGTATTACTAGTTGGTATATTACAAATTTCACTGTCAAATCTTAAAAAAAAATACTGTACGCATTTGAATACGGTCACAAAATATATATATATACGTACATATTTGTTATATTTAAATTATGGTACTCGTTACACACACACACACTTTTTTAATGATAGGATGTAAATAAAGTCTTCCGATGAGTGGATCGATTTAATTATTTAATCTAAAACTGTTAAGTTAAGTTTTTATTATTATTATAATATTAACATCAATGATCTTACTGACTCGCAATGGTGGAAGATTAATTGTTTAAATAGTGAATGTTGATTTAATTACAGAATGTAACAAATTGTTCTATTTAATTAGATCGTATCGCTTAACATTTATACTGTATTTTTATACTATCTGAAAGTTTAGTGGTGAATGAAATATGTATGTATGAATTACAATATAATAAGATGTATTAATGCGTTAGAAATATATTTTTAACCAAAAAAAATATCGCATTTTTATTTAATACATTTTCATTTTTATTATTATTATTATATACCTCCTTTACGTTTGACTTACGATTACAATTCAGGAAAAAGTTTGCCTCTTATCCGATCGTTTTCATACTTTGCTATATTGCTCATCTTGGTCATCAATATAAGTAAATGGATCCTCCGCCATTACGATGGTGCAAAAATATCGTGTAAGACGCGTTTGAAATCTGCCCGGCGAGATAGTCGTTGACGTTTGTCCACCGTTTGTTTATTAGTTTTAAACATAGATGGCGGTAGTAAAATAAAATTATTGGTATTTTTATTCAAAATAATAATTTTATATACAAATTATAGAAGAGGTATGTTTTTAAAAAACTTTTTTTATTGTTACTACGTACATAAAAAAAGTAAAAACATATTTATTAAATAGTATCGTATTAAAAATAAATGGTAGTAAAAGGGCTACAAAGTGCGATACTTGAAGTCATCAATGTAGTATTAACGTATGTGCAAAACCAAAATAACGTATGTGCAGCAGAATAGACTAGTGGTTAGCATATAATGCTTTGAACAAAGTGGTCACTTGTTCAAATCCTACTGGTTTCTGCTGGCCAGACTTTGGATTTGTGACTCCACATCGGTCGTTTCCTATCAGAGCCTGTCAATTTATCTGATTTTCATTGAAACGACTCCTACAAATTGGCAACCTTACCCATTTCGTCGCAAATCTCGAGTTTTCAGGGATCTCGGATTTCGCTGAATTGTTTAAAATGCTGCAAATATACATATTTATTGTTAATTGATATGAATTTACTTTGGGTGACCGTGAAAAAGTCGAAAATAATCGTTTATCATGCATACATATGAAAAACGGTTAGTATATATATATCAGTGGCGTGCGGTAAAACTCTCTCTCCCCCCGTTGTACATCCTCACTTAATTTGCGCGTGCAGGATACAACAGGAACAGGCTTTTCCTTCGGTATCCTGCGCGCGCACATTAAACAAGGCTGTATGACAAAAAGAGAGATAATTTCACCGCATGCCACTGATATATATATATATTATACATACATATATACATACATAGTACCGTGCACCCTTTTTTTTATATTTCGACTTAAAAGGGCTGTACACCCGAAACCTTAATTTTGTTGCCGTTCCTTTCTTCGATATATGTATATATTGAGTGAATGCGACAATATATATATATAGTCGCATTCACTACGGACCAGATAATACGTACATATTTTAAATCAGCAAAATCGAGGTTTCGTATTCTCCTATTTTCTCCTCCAAAACTGGACCAATTTTTAAAAAAATTTCATCATCGGTATGAGAAAGATATTTTCTGTGCAACTATGCGCGTATTTTTTTTTAAATCGACCGTTAAGAGGGCTGTACACCCGAAACCTTAATTTTGTTACCGTTCCTTTCTTCGATATATATATATATATTGAGTGTATGTATATATTGAGTGAATGCGACAGTTTCGCTTCGACCAGATAATACGTACATATTTTAAATCGACAAAATCGAGGTTTCGTATTCTCCTATTTTCTCCTCCAAAACTGGACCAATTTTTAAAAAAATTTCATCATCGGTATGAGAAAGATATTTTCTGTGCAACTATGCGCGTATTTTTTTTAAAATCGACCGTTAAATAAGCATACTGGACTCTTTTCGTGGGTGTAAAGAAGAGGCGATTTTATAGATGTTTGGCGGCTCCTAGCTCCTATAAAAAATAACTAATCAAAAAAATAAAACGATAGATGCATCCCAATGGTGGATATCCATAGCATATTAAAAAATAATTTCTCTAGTGCCATAATTGAGGAAGGGAGAAGTGTAATACGTTTGTATGGACAAGGCGCTGGTGTCCAGCCCTCTTAAGATCTTTCGATTTTCGATCTTTGCCTTCCGATATTTGTTTTTTCGACCTTTTCACTTTCGGTGCCGCGAGGTAGACCCATTTACTTTGTATAATATTATCTATGTATCAAATGTACAATGTTTCTGGCCAGGGAGGCGCATTGGGGTCACCTGTTAGGCCTTCCTGGTATAAATAAAAAAATAAATGAATAAATAAAATAAAATTAGATTTACCTCAATTGTTTTAAACTGGGTCGGTAAGTTTTTGAAACTATTCCCCTACTTGTCAGTTGTAGCGTTTTATCAACAATGAAAGATCTCATATGTTACTTCGTTACCTGTGGAAATTGTTCGCAAAGTATGCGTGATGAGGAAACGTGGTTGAATTCCACCAAATGATGTCGTCAGTTTTAATCAAAGACATGTGTAGAATGTCGGTGTTTTAAGCCACCAGGTGAATGTTTGCATTAATGAAAAAACATTTATTGTATTAATTTATTTTATATAATTCATATTGACTGGCAAATCATTATAATAAATTCTCATTTATGGATATAAATAGTACATAAACGATAGCGTCGAACATCACTTACACATTCTCACATATACAATTATATTTTTTTGTATAATAATAGTACACAATATATACATATAGAAAACATTTAATCAGTCATGTCATTAAGCTGCATTTAATTCATGGAAAGGCACTGTTATAGCTCGTTATTAGTATTTTAAAATGATTTTACAATTTGATTATTTTTTTAAGCACATACACACATACAGAACAATATGAGTTTGACAGCGTTATACAAAACATTCAACACTCTATAAGTTGGTTATACTTTTAAATAAAAATATTAGATATATTTGATATAAAAATATATAGCATTCTTTCACATACATTTGATATTTTTTATTTACCATACGAATATATCCAAGTCATCGCATTTAATTGAATCAACTCAGACTTGCTTGACGACCATAAATAAAATAAGATACAATTTGAGCTAATTGTCATACAAATAAAAGTTGATCGCCTACGTGAAATCTACGTACATTTCTCAACGGCAATCATTCAACATACATTAGTCTAAATTGTTACATATCAAATGTATGTACATATGTAATGTGTGGTGCGTATGCACAAATTCGTTTTCAATTAAAAAAATTCGTTTACATGTATATTTTATAGCATAATCTTTGGTTATATGTATATCGTATATATAGTATAGTTAAAACAAAAAAAAAATAACATAATTCAATTTACGTTTGGTTTTATTCAACATACGGAAATAAACCACTCGGTAAAATTTGTACTGTTCATCACCTGTTTTGAGTTTAATACTGGTTTTTAAAATTCGATTGTAAATAAATATATTAATAATCATTATGATATCAACGGCAAACATAAGATTCACGAACATTTCCAAATGCAAATGGCCTGATTGCCACCGAAGAACATATATAATATGTTTTTCACCTCGTAAGACACCTCAAATCCGTAGCCTTCGCCCACCACAACGTGGAAACTGGGTCCAAATTTTTTATCCATAGTTTCTTTGATCATCTTGGCTGCGTGCTCGTTATTACTGGCAAACTTTTCACAAGCCGTTACACTCAACTCCGTAGCTTCCAATCGCATCTCTTCCGGCATATCGGAATGCTGAAATAATAATTCATAGATTTCGTTCATTAAAAAAAGAACAATAGTATTTATTTATTTATTTATATAGCAAACTGCTAATGCATATAATACAAAATAACAACTAAAATTATAAATCACCTTCCACAAAGGTATCCATTAAAACCCTTCAAGAAAGCATCAATGTTATTAGCACTTCTAATGCTTTCAGGAAGGGCATTATACATTTAAGCACCTTTGTTAAGGATTGTAATAAATAGGTTTTTGAGCTCTTTTTCCTATTATGCTGTAGATTAACATTAGAATAATATAATACTATGATTACTAACCAAATTAAATTAAATTGTAAAATAGAAAATGATCAGTAGATCAGTAGCTATTAAAATAGATATAAGATGTATTGTGAACATAATTTCGTTATAATAAAAAGCATTTAAAAATCAAAAAATCAAAAAAACACCTCTTGCAGTTTTAGCTTTCTTAACTCTACCTATAATTAATTTATTCATATTTCTCGTTTTATAATTATGTATTTTTTTTATTTTTAAATGCTTTTTATTATACATCTTATATCTATTTTAATAGTTACTGATCTACTGATCATTTTCTATTTTACAATTTAATTTAATTTGGTTACTAATCATAGTATTATATTATTCTAATGTTAATCTACAGCATTATAGGAAAAAGAAGAATAATTATGTGTATCTCTATTCATAACTATATGATTATTAAAATATTTGGTTAATAGATTTTTATCTAGCTTATATATAAATTTTAAAGTGCTTAATTTAAGACTATTTCTAATGTACAATTTCTAATGTATGTCATAATATAATTCATTAAAAAATAATAATTAAAAAATTTCATTATTGACCTATTTTGAAACAGTGTGTATTATTACATTATAATGAATTACGCACACTTTCGTCATTGATGTTTCGTTTCGTATATACATAGATATGTAAATAAGAAAATGTATAAATTGATTTCTCACCCTCACTAATGGATATGTGTAGACAATTTTCTCCTTTTGAACGGGCTCGTTTTCAGTCATGGTGAGTCAGTTTTCAATCGAGAAAATATGGAAAAACCAAAGAAAAACGACGAGCGACGACATGAGCGCCGTTCACCGGAACGCGGCGAATTGATTTTTTGTTCATTGTTTGGAGAAACCAAATATAAATCTCCCCTCGCACATTCACTCTGTATACACACAACCATGTATAAGTACGCTAGTAAGCAACACGCCATTACAGCCGATAGTGTGTTGAGTATTTCAATATATAAACAAAACACGTCCAGAAAAATACAGTGTATGCACAATTTCAAGCAATTCGCTGGTTATAACTGAATTTTCTTTAAAAATATTGATCGGATTGTGCTGTCATCAGAGAAATGTAATATTAATAGAAGCGACTGCAGGTGTTCTTTTGTTGTCAAGTGACATTCTGTCCATGGACAGATCTAAATAATTTGATTTTATCGGATATATCGGACATTGGGGTTTACCTGTTAGGTTTTTCTGGTATATATATATATATATATATATATATATATATATATATATATATATATATATATATATATATATATATATATATATATATATATATATGTATACATCAGTGGCGGCTCGTCCATATGGGCTGCGGGTCTGCAGTCCCCCCCAGTACAGTACAAATGCATGCTATTTTTGTCGTTTACATAGGCTGCGGGCTGCAGACCTCCCAATATAGTACATATGCATGCTATTTTTGTTTTCATCTGATCACCGGTTTGGTTAACGAGCTACTACAGCCTGATTTATCTCTGCAGCCCCACCACTATGAATTTTCACGAGCCGCTACTGATATACATACATATAAACAGAGAAATATTATTAATAGAAGTGACTTTAGGTGTTATTTTGTTGTCAAGTGACATTCTGTACACGGACAGATCTAAATAATTCGATTTTATCGGATATATCGGACATTGGGGTTTACCTGTTGGGCTTTTCTGGTATATATATACATATATATAAACAGAGAAATTTAATATTAATAGAAGTGGCTTTAGCCGTCATATTGTGTTGTCAAGTGACGATTGTCCACAGACAATCCTAAATAATTTTAGCATCAGTCGTATTTGACGCTTGGTGGTCGACGTATGTCCGATAAAAACTTCTCTGTTTGTTTATATTACTCGCAAGATGGGCAAGCATCGGTAAAAATTGCACAATACATTCAAAAACACACAATAAACAAAATGGGATATATTTTTATAAGTAAATTTATCCGATTGTATTCCGTGCGATGTAGCGTATTTATAGAGACGTACCGCGTAAAATTGACAACATTTATTTATTCGCAAGGGCCCCTCTATTTTTATTACATCTCTCTGGCTGTCATTGAGATATCGACTTGAACCTTTGAACATGCAATTTATTTATATATTATATATGTATATGTATGTATCGTTCACGCATCAATCATATATGTATATGTAATTTTCGTTTGTGTCATTTTTAGTTGTCTCTATTAGAATAAATAATTTATGGGTGTGTGAGGTACTTTATGTAGCATTAATGGCAGCCTTCGAAATTCGAGAGGGAACTCAAGCGCGACTCAAATATACATACAGAAGAATTAGATAATACTGTGAAAACGTTTTTGCGAATTACAGGAATCGACATTCGATTTTTTGTGGAAAAAAATTAAAGAGACACGTAAAGAATTATAGTGAGTAATTTTATAAGTCGTGACTTGGTGAAGGTTTGTTTGAAGCAATTGAAAAAAATGGTTAACAATGTAATCTATGTTGAAACTTGATTCTTTTCGTTTTATTTATCTATTATTTTTTTTAAATATTATAATCGCAACGTTTCTTAACCAGAGAAATGTAATAATAATAGAAGGGCCCTTACGAATAAATAATTGTTGTCAATATTACGCGGTACGTCTCTATAAATACGCTACAACGTACGGAATACAATCGGATCAATTTACTTATAAAAATGTATCCCATGTTGTTTATTGTGTGTTTTTGAAGGCATTATGCAATTTTTACCGATGCTTGCTCATCTTGCGAGTAATATAAACAAACAGAGAAGTTTTTATCGGACATACGTCGAGCACCAAGTATCAAATACGACTGATATTAAATTATTTAGGATTGTCTGTGGACAATCGTCACTTGACAATAATATGACGCTTAAAGCCACTTCTATTAATATAATAACATTTCTCTGTTCTTAACTCTTTGAATGCCGTCCAACGCCGATCGGCGTTTTGCCAACAAGTCCAAGGGCCTGAAAAACGTCGATAGGCGTTGAATTTTGAGCATGTACAAAGTAAACAAGAACACTACCCGATAAGCCTTTCCAGGTAGCATTGAAAAAAAAAATGCATTGAACATTGGTCGTGTAATCCGTGTCATTCGTTTGTCGACGTTTATAAAGACTGGTTTACACCGGAATATCTCAATTTATATCCATAGCAGAATTACCCGATGGAAATACCTAATTTCTAAGTATTTTAGATTGTGGCTTGGCATTTAGATTGTGAGCATTACATTTTAACAACAATGAAAAATATGGAACTAGTTTTGGAAAAATACATTAATTAATAGACTTTTTTCGTTTATTTTATATTGTTGTAAGATATATTAGGGAGTCTAAGCACACCTTTAAACTCGAAATCCTCGGTGGTAGTTATCTAGGGTTTTTTTGGATTAGCTACAATTTTTATACCTGCTATCTATTGGATTTTTTTAAAATAATTCTAGTTGGAAATGTTGGCGAAAGTTTCAGCGTGCCAGGCTTTCAATAGAAAAGACGTCAGCATTCGAATGGTTAAGAAGTTGAATATGCATTTACTATCTGCTGAAATCGTATGAAAATTGTGTTGCAGAATGATAATGAACCAATCTGTTAGTATTTTTTTCGATTTGTACATATGTAAAATTGTAGGTTCGATTTGTACAAATGTAAAAAAAAATTGTTTTGCAGTAAATCTATACTTTTGTTATTGAAATGTTCATATTTATAGTAGAAATATGTAGGTTTTAAGTACTATGTAAAACAATGAGAATGAGAATGACCACACGCTTATTTGCAACGTAAAATAAACACGGTTGACAAACATCGAATATATTATAGATAGAGAATAACTTGCTCATTGAGGTGTACATTTGTTAATCGGACTCAAACCACCAGTTGATTTGCTATTAAATGTTACACATACGCTGTGAATTGTGATAATTATGTGTTACACATACGCTGTGAATGTAATCATAGTTTTTTACGCGAGTTAAACGTTTATAATCTATTTGTAAGTGTAATATTTAGCGCTCCGCTCTAGAGTGTATTCGATCGTTTGCTAGCAGGTTTAAAAATATGAGATCGATTTCTAGCAAGAAGTTATTTATGTAGTTACGAGCTAAGCAGTTCGATCACAAGTAATTATTTATTTATTTTTACATAGATATATACCAGGAAGGCTTGACAGGAAGACCCCAATGCGCCTTCCTGGACAATTAATTATGAACAATGCAGCATTTTTATTATTACATAAATCACTGTATTTCCAGAAGCCGAAGAACACGAAATAACAATTAATTAATTAATCACAGAATTAATCCATTGAAACATCTATGGATTTAGATTATTTACATAATTTTCAGAAATTATACACACGATATATACAGAAGATTTGTGACAACAGGAAAGACGATTTTTGTCAATTTTGAGGAACTGTTTCAACAATGATCAGATAAAATAGATCAGACAACAATGATCAGATAATACCCCCAAATCTAACCAGCAGTATCGTCACTTGGAGCTAAACATACATGCTACCATTAAGCCATACTGCTGGCTTAAGTAGTACATATGTACATACTGGTAAACGGATTATAACGGAGTAAACGGATTTTTGTGGCACGACATCGTTGCCACAAAAATACGACAAAAATAGGCACGACATCGCGGATACGGAATATCTGGTACTCGAGTTCTCGTTAATACAATATTTTGCGTGGATAGCTTTCGATTGATGGAGTTTTTGGATGCCAGATGTTCCGTGATCGAGATTCTAGTGACGTGCGCGAGATCAGTTTTTGCGGAATAATCACCGAACCGTACATACTAGTTAGGCGGCGGTTATTCTGGTAGCAATTTCACTTTGGCGATGTAATCACCGAACCGTATACATATATATATATATATATATATATATATATATATATATATATATATATATATATATATATATATATATATATATATATATTTAGAGGGCCCAAGAAATTTGTAACGCCTCGGACCCCTAGTGAAGTAAATCCGCCACTGGGCAGATTATTAAAAGAAACTCTATATTTATTCTTTGAAATAAAACTGTTTGATATTGAAGTATTATTTTCGAAGGACCATTTGATAATATGAAAGGATTGCGTTCAGGATCCAATGTAGTATAGTTAAACTCTCTCTCTTTTCTTTGTTTCAAATTTATTTTATAAGTAGGTACACTTTCCAGATTTTGCTCTATAAGTTGCGTGTGACGGCTGCCGTGTATGAGTGGGCTCGAGTGACTGAATTCACGTGTCTACCTGACTGTGCGTGCGCATTGCAACTTATAGAACATTACATCAATTGGAGGGGGAAATAGGTCATAACCGACACAAGTGTGTCCAAAAACAATGAATGATTTGTAGAGATATAGCACGACTTGTGATATCACCTATTTCTCTCATCGAACTTAATCTGTACAAATGACATCATCGCGTCCTCTTATCGTACACGAAAATTAGCCGTGGCCGAAATACTTCGTCCAGCTTACCCATAAAGGCGATTCGACTCGCTCCAGATACGCAATACGAGTACACGAGAAATCCCAAGGAGCTACGCAACTACGCATCAAACATCGAACACAAAGGAAGACCTCGACCCCGTCGGAATCTTCCAGAACGTGATCTCACCAGCCCAGCTACGCGTTGCTCAAGCAACACCTTTATAAACCAGTGCATCGTCCCCAGATGCCAGTGAGCTTCAGGAACTCGACCTAGCTCGTTCCAGTGAATCCTTTACCTACTTCGCTGTACATACAAATACACCTGTATTAATCAAGTAATAAAGATCCTCTTCAAAATTCAACTGAATTTCCATAGGTTGGGAAACGGTCCAAAACCTTCAACCCCCCTATAGATTTGACAGCAAAATAATATATTACTATCAGTGAGTAATGAAAATGAGCACCATCGAAGATACAAAAGATTCTCAGTAATGCTATGGAATTTTCGTTTTTTAACAGATAATCCAAATAGCACATTTTATTATTTTATATTCGGTGTATTTTATTCCATTTACACAACTTAAAAAAAGAACTACAAATTATAATAATATAGAAAAAAATAGCTAATAAATTGACGAAAATATTCGATATGTATTGGTTGTAATTAGTGTTGTTACGATGGTGTGTGTATATGTGTTGTCAAGTGACAGTTAGTGCCGGTCGGTGGTTGGCGGTCGGTGGTCGGTGGTTGAGACGATGAGATGGCTGCAGCCGCGAAAGCCGCTCGGAGTGGATGTGGGGGGAGGGTGGGGGTGGGGGTGGGGGTGGACGTGTTCTCCGTGTGCCGGCTTTGCGCGCAGATTCCCTCCTCGCCACCGACCTACGTCTTCTCAGAACAAGAGCCGAGACCGCTCTTATACCTGATCAAACAATATCTCCAAATCAACGTAACACCCTCCCTACCCGTGAAAATATCTTCATACTCACTTTGCAAACAAATTCATCTATCTCGTATTTTCAGATCAATATTCAAGACCAAGTGTCGTTGGTAGTCTGTAGTGAATGCCACGGGAAGATGGTGTCGTTCCACGAGTTCGCCATCAAGTGCAACAATATCCAAAAGTACCTGCTCTCGCTGCAAGAGCAGAGCTTGATCGTGAACGATAATGCCGTCAACGAGCTCAAGGCGGAGTGGGACAGTCAACACGTGGAGTTTAATGTTAAAATTAAAACCGAGGAAAATATGTCGGTCAAATCTGAAGACTTTACCGATCATTTCAACGCTGACGATGATCTCATACCCATATCAGAATGTAATAATATGTGTTTTGTTTTGATTGAACGATAACTTGGCTTTAGCTTACAACTAACCTATTTGCATTTTAAAAATATCGTTGACATAAAAAAAAGGCAGTTAACTGCATTAAAGTTTTGAGTAAAATATGATTCAACATTTTATGTGTGTACGTAAACACATGCCCTTTATATATTATACAGAAATCATCAGTAGAAAAATCTGACTATCGATTCCAATACTCACTTTTTTTTTCTCTTGTAATTGAATTATAATTTTGTTAGTAAAAAAAATTGTCAATAATATTTTGGAAGAAAAAGTACCATTTTTATAATGAAAAATTGCATTTAATGAAATGCATAACTAAAGTTATCGATATTCGATTCTTTCTACATCATGCAGAAAATTTAATGCATACATAATTTGTTTTATAGGCATTAAAAAGAAATCCAAAAAGAAAAAAGCTAAATCCTCCGACGAAAAACATAAGCGTCATAAAAAAGATCATATAGACAAAGAGAAGAACTATGATAGCATGTCAACCGATGATCAGAGCGGCCAAATCAAAGAGGAAGTCGGACACTACGACGGCGAAGTAAACAGAGAAAATTTAGATGGAGCTTTAAAACTCACAAGAAGATATAAATATATAATGACCAATAATAGTTTTATAAAGTATGCACACATTAATCTTATATTATGTCACATATGTACTCTACATATAAAAATAATTAATTGGTTTTTTTTTCCGACAGTTTCGTGTGCCACATTTGCCCGGCAGACTTTCCAAACTGGTGCGCTTTGAAAAGTCACTGCAAGCAAACACACAATTCTAAAGCCAAAGTCAAGTGTTTGTGTGACAAGTTCTTATACACTCGTCACGCCATTAGTAGGCATATAGTAAAACATGACAATACCTGCGGATATAAGTGAATATTATTTTTTTAACAGTATTCATATAGATCTGCCATTTATATCTAGAAATATGGTGAATAGTGAAAGTAGGCATTTTCCTTCTGCAAGCGCGTCACGGGTGACTAATATTGAATAAAATCAACTTGATAAGAGTAACTATATTTTGGTTCGGTGATTATTCCGCACGAATCGATATTGCACCCGAAAATTTCATCCGTCGAGAGTAACCGCAATTTTCGTGGTAATGATTGTCGTGTGCGCGGTCGCAATGTGCGAAATAATCCGATTACCCTATATTTTGTTCTGACTAAATTTTTCTTGAACGGTTATTCTTTCTTTTTTTTGATAATCTCAAGGAAAATCTTAAAGAAACAAAGAAATCCTTTATATGTATATTAAAACTCAAAATCAGACTACCCTTCACCCAGCGAAAATGGTCTGAAGGATCTCCCTTTCTCTTTTATTTTTTATTTATGATGCTATCTGTCTTTTTTAGGACATTTTTATTTTTATTCCTTTTATATTAGAGGTCCAGTTCCACAGTTCCAGTGACGGCTCGTGAGAATTCATAATGTAGAGATGAATCGGGCTGTAGTAGCTTGTTAACCATGCTGGTGACCTGTTGATATAAATAAAAATAGCATGCATATGTACTATACGGGGAGGGCTGCAGCCCCACACCCCATATGCATGAGCCACTACTGGTCCCTTTTCTTAAGCCTCTTTGTAGCATTAGTGGCCAGCTTGTTGGAATGATTCTCCGGTCTGTTTCAAAATTTAGAGACTGCTTCTGTGACCGTCAACATCCTTTTGGATTATACTATTTAGGACAAACCACAGGCGTCCAAAATGCCTCGCAACATTTTATTTTCAAATCTTTGAATAATTTCCACGTTAAAGCTACTGGCTGAGAGCCACGGTTTCAAGATTGATTTTCTATTATATATTAAAAATTTGTTCTCCGTGGCCAGTGTTGAGTTCTTTTTGATTATTCAATGGTGCTTCCTAAGTTTAAAAGTTAGTTGCTTACGTTTTGTCCATATATGTATGTATGTATGCCCTGGGGTACTCCAGACTAAATCTTGTCACGCAGTATTAATATTTTTTATTACCTGATTAACTTTTTATAATCTTGAATATATTTTTACTATGGTCACTAGGGCCAGCGATTTTCTAGATATAATGGGCAGATAGATGCTTGTGTGCACATATGCTTGTGCTGAAACAATCGATATTTTTCTTTCAGATGTGAAACTTGTAAAAAAACATATACGACACCGAAGGCTCTTAAGATTCATAGCTATACACATTTGCCGAAAGATCAGTATTCGCACGTGTGCAGCCATTGTGCCAAGAGGTTCCCCACGTCCATGTCACTGAAGATACACGAAAAGACACACATTCCTAAAGAACTGAGATACATTCATCCTTGTGATATATGTGGGATTAAGTGAGTGTCTGATTCTATACTTGGTTTGTGTTGTGTTGTGAATGATTTACAGAATGTTTGTCGTTTCAGATTTATTTCGAAGGGTAACGTCCGGGCTCATGTGAGCGCCGTGCATGAAAAGCACCGTCCGTATGTGTGCGATATATGCGGGCACGCGTTTAACAATAAAGGAAACTTGCTGGATCATCGAGTGTTGCACAGCGACGAAAAACTCTTCTCGTGTTCAATATGCTCCAGAAGGTAAATTACATGTTGTCTTACAGCCGCATACTCCACAAAAATATGCGTAAGCTAGAATTTTTTACTGCCAATTGGTCTTCTGTATCGTTTTCGAGGAGTGGAGATGAGCTTTCGCTTCAAATGATCATACTCTCTTTTAGTTTCAAAACGAAAGGCACTCTCCAACGTCACATGGACTGCCACAATGGAACGTCGTACAAATGTCCCGAGTGTCCGGCTATTTTAAACTCTCGTAGAACACTCAGGACGCACATGTGCATCCATGAAGACACTTACCGATACAAATGCGCTTTCTGCAGCAAAGGTTACAAAAGAAGAAAATCTTTGAAGGTAAAAATATCTATGTATTCACAGACTAGTGCACTGGTAGAGCTATTGCATACCAGTTTAGAGATAGTGGGTTCAAGCTCTGGCCAAATACGCTGCTGGCGAGATCTTGTGATTATTAAAACACAGGTCGCCCATCTCCTGTTAGAATTTTCCAATTTTTCTAGCTTAATTGTTGTGACGGATCCAACAAATAGGTATCCTCAGTTTCTCGAAAATTTGAATTATTAGCATTTCGATTTTGTTGAATCTTATAAAAAATATGCTACCTACATAGTGTATTTCTCGCAAATTTGTTGTGTATTAAAAATTTGTTGACTGACCATAGATGTCTTAGTTGTATTCTATGTACTGTTGCGTGGACGTGAAGAAGGATTCCCAGGATTGGAGAGTAAGACGCAGCTAGTGTTGTAGAGCTGTAGTTTATTGGTCTTCACTCGCCGGATCTATAGCTCCGAATGCTCTACAGTTTGAGAGCGCCCAATATTTATACTCATTGGGCGCTCCCCGTATACATATATTCGCGAGATCCTATTGGTCGATGAGTCGCGCGATCCTATTCGTCGTTATACACGACTCTTCTATATACGGCGCGAACGCGAGATCAGGTGATCAGCGCTAGTAAACCATTGGTCCACGAGTGCCACTCACCTAATCTCTACGTTACAGTACTGTTTGAAAAATTGTTAGTACCGTTGGGTAGGGGTGGGTTCAGGATCCAAATGAAAGGTCAAAGTCGCTTCACAGCATTTATTCAACGATTCGAGAGGTCCACACAGAACCACCACTCACTCCAGAATAATCTGATCTATCGTGTTTAAACTTGTTAACTTGTCCTTTATCTATCTGATAAAGGACAAGTTGCACGGCACAGCTTCCCCGATTCATTAATATCTCTATTGTTCAGGCACTTAAAGGTCTACCCTGGCTAGTGTATTGTTTACGCACACACTCGCTCAGGTCTTTTGTTCGGGCACTTATTGAGTCTCGTTAGCCTAATCCGGGGTCTCTATTGTTCACCCACAAATGCACTTAGACAGTGGATACTCTTTCTCATGTTCGCACGTTACAGTACTTATGTACAAAATTAATCTAAATATATATGTCGCCTTGGGGGCGATTCCTGTTATGGCACATATGATGAATGTATGTAATTAAATAAATAGTATTGTTAACTTCATATTATTTTAGTCTCACATGAACATTCACACCGGTGAGCGACCCTATTCCTGTTTGTGGTGTACGAGAACCTTCGCCGACAATTCGAACTGTCGTATTCATAAAAGACGGATGCATCCAACAGAGTTGGCGGAGTATGAAGCCATTCATGGGAAGTATCAAGGTTTTTAATTGCATTATTTTATGATTTTTTTTGTTATTATTTCATTATTTATTAAATTTGAATTGCTTCTTTTGTTTTTAGATATTAAAAACGATAACACTGAAGTGAAAAAAGTTATATATAATACAACATTCAAGAAAAAAAGTGAGAGTGCAATAATTGTAATGCCCGATATAGTGGAATTGATTCAAGAATCTCAAACGCAGACTATGGTTTAAATGTCGTTCTATCTAGTCACAAACGATATTATTGAAAGCTGTTGCGTTTTTGCCATTAGTTTTTTTTATAATAGAACATGTTATATAGAAAGCATTGTCCGCAAATCTTACGTACCTGTTATGCTAAAACATTTTATACTTCCGATTGAATAACCGCTAAACTCAAATGCTAATTATAAATAACGAATTGAACAATTGATTTGTTAAACAGGTTGATGTACTGTATGCTTGAACCTGAGAGTAAAGCGTTTAAAAATATAATTCATCTATAAAGCGAATCTACCTCTAAACGCTGGCCTTAGAAACATTAATTAACGTTGCCTTTTCATTGTTTTTCTTCAGGTTTATCTGAAGAGAATTTTTATAACTGAAACTGATTATACCAATGCAATAATACAATCAAGTACTACATAGTTTACCATGTACAATAGTTGGATCCCTGAAAAGGGCATTGATATTGTAGCAATAAAAGTTACATCTCTGTTCATTATCTTAATATTAAATGTTTTATTTATAAGTTTACATTTTTATGTATCGATATTTATTTGACGCTTATTGTAAAATATATACATTTTTCTATATATATATAAAATAAAAACATTCATTTACAATAAATAAAAATGCTATAATAACATAAATTATTATCATACGTCGTCGTCGTTAATTTTGGTATTTGATAAAAACGCACCTTAATCCTATTGAGGTTTAAATATTAACTTAAGTTATGGGTCATATGTACTCGAAAGGTATGTAGCATATTCTTCGGACGAGCAGAAGAGGTAGTTGCGGAAGACACACCACAAAAAACACAGTCAACGGACTCAGAAGGATGCACGTCGCCATCCAAATAAGCAGGACCCACAGCGAAGCCACAGCCATGTTATCAATTTTGATAAATTTCAAGTTGATCTCCTCGATGTGTTCCTTCTTGCATTATTTTTCAATATGGCACGATATAGTCGACGTTTTGTACGGCGTCTGTAAGAACAAGAATTTTCAGGTTATAATTGTAATTAAGCGTTGGAATAATGTGTGGGTTTCGTGATGGAGACGACGGTGAACATTTTGAAGGTGAACTTGTTTTATCGGGTTTGTATTGGCCGTTGTTTGTTTTCACTTTCTTGCAAATGTTGCATAGGAAATGAATATTGTACCGGTTGATAGGCATTCAATTTGCTAGTTTTGGGGTATGCAAATCTTAATGCTGGTGACCTTCATAATAGTTTGGCCGGAAGTTTATTTTATTGCTTAGTTGGCGGAAGTTATGGATAGAAATAGTATTACATAAAGTTTTTAAATACAATATAAAAAAATGCGTTCTTTTTTGCAATGTAAATTACTGATTATGTTTCCAAATATATTCGTGTATTACGGAACTTCATTCTACCAGAATCTTTAAATTATACGTAATATCATTTGGGTTTATTAACTATACATATATGATATCAATTATTGAATACGTATTTTTAAGTGTCTTGGGATGAATATGGCTCTTATGTTTCCTGTTATAATTCAGAGGTAACGGTGAGACTACGGGCGAAAACACAGAGATGGACGGAACGGCACGCGGTCTTGCACATGGTCAAGAAAAGGCGTTTCCAAATCATTGTTAATTCGTACGATCTTATTATTTCGACAAGCTTCTCCTACATTTCTTCAAATATGAGATTTGCCGTTATCAATCACTCTCAAGCTTATATCAATACAAGGACAAAATATCACCGAAAACACTCCAGGGGGTGATTTAGGGACGGTGTGCCTTGCATATGTGCTAGGCGTGCCGTGTTTTTTTCACATGTTTAAAAGTATCTAAAAAAAACCATGTGCCACGTTCTTTTCTACGTGGGCTCAGTAAGTATTTGAAATGTTTTTTTTTTTAATTTAAGACTAGAAATATTTATTTATTTAAAAATACATGGGGAAGGCGGCAAAGCCGATAGACCCACGGGGTTTGACTTATATAAATAATAAAATAAAAACAAAAATATTCATAACAATAATAAAATAAAGGAAAAATAGTAAACATGAAAAAAAATCAAAATAAGTGATAATACCAAAAGATAAAAAAATATCAAGAACGGTAAAATAATAACTAGAAGAAAACAAAAATATAGAAAAGATATTGGAAAAGAAGAATTACAAAAATTCTTGAAATTTAAGACAGACATCTAGCTTGTTTTTAAAAATATTAAGGTTTTCAGAATTTACTACGCTGTTGGGAGGACTAATACCAAACTGTAACCAAATATCCGATCTTTATTATGTACAAATATGTTCTATGTTGAATCTTTGTTGATTCTATATAATAAATAAAATTTACATTTACCATGGTGCCAATACGGGTTACCCCAAGGCTACACATGGCCAAATTTGTACAGCTTTCCGAACAAAATTTATAAATGATAAATTAAGGTGAAAAATGAGCGTAGGTGGCCTATTTGATAGGAACCGTTTCAACAATTAAATCAGATAAATTGGCAAACCCTAATAGGAAACCATCGACATGGAGTAGCATGCATAGATATATCCGAAGTCTGATCAGCAACACCGGGCTAGGGCTCGAACCCGTGACCTCTCGATTGTTCGCATTATATGTACGCTGACCACTAAGCTGTGTATGTTGCTGGTTGAATTAATGCTATTCTGCTTAAAAGATCTAAGCTATGTACACGCTGCGACTAAAACTTTTTCTAGTACATACATATAACATAAAAGCATTTTTATAAAATTTAATAATAATAAGTGACGGTATTCTGCTGCCTACTATTTTCATTATGAAATCATATCAATTATCCAAACTCGTGATTGTGTTTTTGGCGTATTTTATCTCACGATGTAACAGTGTACGCAATATCCAACGTAGATACATAATATTTTTACAATTATTGGTCATTAACACAGTTTCTATTTGTATTTATTAATATTTTATTTATAACCTGTCAATATGAAGAATTAGTAAAATATTCTTTCATTAAAAACAAAACTACATATCAAATTGTACAACGTTGTTTTTACATTGAGATGTAAGAAGAACAAATTTTACTTTTATCACTACCAGTGGCGGCTCGTGAGAATTCACCGGTGATAAAATGCAGACAAAAACAGCATGCATATGTACTATACTGGGATGGCTGTAACCCCGCAGCCCATATAGACGAACCACCACTTATCAGTACTAATTGATAGTATGTAGTACAAGAACCAATTACAGCATATACATATGTATGGTACGGTTCCCGGAAGAATGCACTGAATAATGGCGCAGGTTCGATAAATCTTAATTTTCAAAGTCGCAAAAGGGTTAGCACCTTCAAATAACATACAAATACCCCATTGACGCTTTTTTGTGGAATTCTATTGCGTTAGTTCTTCTTGAGCATCTTTGAAAGTTTGGATGTCTCGAGAGTGCGGCTCTCTTGAGTGCATTTATCCGATCACCATTAAGGTCTGACCGCACTATGCGCCTGCGACACGACACGGCAGCGTGCGGCAAAATATTTTTTGTATGAAATTGTATGAGATATAACGCACTACGCGTCACGCGACAGAGTTGCCTTTTGTATCAACTTTGCCGTGTCGTGTCGTGCTGCAGCGGTCCATGGCCGTATAGTGCGGTCAGACCTTTAGGCACTATATACATTATCCACCGTAGGATGAAACTTAGATAAAATGTCCCATGTGAGCATCCCATCTCGATCAATAGCATTTCACTCTTATAATTTTATATTGGCTACGTCCACACTACCGATATCTACACCCGATATTTACGAATTTTTCCATAACCAGTTCCTAAATAGCAACCACAGGTTGCAATATGAGAACTGGATATGGAAAATTCGAAAATATCGGGTGTAGATAACGGTAGTGTAGACGTAGCCATTGTCTGCACGAAATGCTATTGGTCGAGAGGCGTTGTAAGGGACAGCATGTACGTTTTTTCCGAGTTTTCACTTTGCCGGTAACTGTCGCTAGTGTTGAACAAACTTTTAGTAAATAAAATTAATAAAAGACTTTAAAAGAAATTAGAGGAGTCAACTCCGAGCTCAGTGAATTAGCAATATTATCGATTGAACATGAAGAAACTACTAAATTGTCTTTGAAAGATGTGATTGCAGAATTTGCGACTTTGAAGGCGAGGAAAAAGAACATTTAAATTATGTGTTAATTATCAATTTAATTTTAATAAAAAAAAAATTACTAAAGGGAGGGCCTTTTGCTAACATTTTCGTGTGGGCCCAATTTTTCTAGTTACGCCCCTGGTAACATCCCATAGAATTGTGTGGATGACAAAATTGAAATAAATGTAAGGAAATGTACGTAAGAAAATCACATTATAGGCAAACGCAATATGAATTGATTGAGAAATATGCATATGTTGCTGCTCACACCGAGGAAGTGGATATTCTGCAATCATATTTCGATAACGTATTCCACGATAATTACATACATATATTGCCATTCGTCATCTCACGGTCAATAACTTTTCGTTCAAATGTACTTTTTCTCACATCCGTTTGAACTTACTTATTCAATAATTTCTATCACGCACTTACAATTACTGTAATGAAAAGGAAAACTATTGTATACACGAATACGTAAAAAGATTACATATATATTTTTATGCAATGTATTCCATAACTGCATAGTTATGTATTTATGAACGAAAAACATTTGAAAGTTCAGTGTTTTGGGTTTAATGGAATTTGCGATGCATTTACGAAATAAAATATTTAGTAATCATTCAACCGAACAGTTTTGGTTCCATTGATAAGCTAATATAACAAGTTTGGTTACTCTGCAATCGAGAATGTAGATTTTTTTACCCAGTCGACTTTTGAAATGAGAAATATTTTATTTTATTTAAGGTGATCGATTTTATTTGAACTAGATAGTAGGGGTCCCAATCGAATATTCGAATATTCGAGTATTCGAATTATTCGTCTGATTTTTCAGCCATTCGTTATTCGAATATTTCATCAACTATTCGAATATTATTCGTGTATATATTTTTTTATAAATGAAATCAACACGAAAAGAGTGATGACGAAAAAGCCGACGATTATAAAGAAAATGAAATATATAATGGGGATAATTGTGATAAAAATGAAGAAGATGAAATGTCTACATGTGAAGATACGGATTTTTATTCATTAAATACGGAAATGTTTGAAGAAAATCACTTTTCGATCGATAATAATCTCTACGAAATTTTAGAAATCATCAGAAAAATAATACGAATATTTAAGAAGTCACCGGCAAAATATAAATTTTTACAAGAAATCATAATTTATCTTTACTTTTATTTTTATTTTTACTATATCTGTTATTATTAAATGCTGTTTTTTATGTTTATGTATGGATGTATTTATGTTTATGTTCAAATGTATTTTTTTTATGTATAATTGATGGGTGTATTATTTTCGTTGTGTATTGATTTGTGTTTAATTGTTATTTTGTTTTTTTTTGTGTTATGTTTTTGACCATTGTGGCGCTTTAGGAATTCCTGTTATGCCACAATGGTCTGTTTAGAATAAAATAAATAAATAATGTATAATGAAAAATGAAAATAAAAAATTGAAATTATTATTGGCTGTAAAAACGAGGTGGAATTCAATGGCAACTATAATAAGACGATTCATTCAAATTTATGCTTGGTACATACATACATATGTAATAACCGTTTTTTTAATTTTCGAAGATATTCGAATAGCTCTTGATTTACTATTCGATATTCGAATAGTTGAAGTCGACGAATATTTGGGATCCCTACTAGATAGGTTTGATGCGGCATTTTGTTTATAAAATACGTTCTTCTTTGCAACGACGATACTAGGTATTACTGAAATGTTTCTGTACTACAAGTCGTGCTAAAAAATTGTGCAATAATGTGCACTAGTACTCCTTTTGGTATAGCTCATTCAGGTCCAATATAATATGTAGACTTTGAACGATTCTTCTATAATGCACTCAGGACAATACTTTTGAATTGAAAATTAATTATTTTCATACAAGATATGTTATAGAAATATTTGTTTAATTTTTTTTTTGAAGTGCAATTAATTGTATGATTGAATACCGATTTGTGATATTTTTGCGCCCTAGGCATGTCATCTATTTATATATGTATATGGTAGTTCCCTTTACAAATGTTAATTATATATTAATTGCCAGTCTTTATCTAAAGTACGCCTCAAGCAATTGTTTTATTGTTTACCTATCATGATATGTAACTGCATGTATAATATATCAAGTTGATAAAGGGTAATTCTAGTTCAAATACACTGAAGCAAGTTTTGATTAACAATAGTGAATTGAGTTTTGCTTCAAATTACATACATATATGAATACATAGTTTAAATGTAGTTACATTCTTTCGATTTTCAACTTTTGCTAAATACAAATAATGCACCACCATACCCATCTGATCTGATACTACATATGTAATATATGACTCATATCCAGTGGCGTAACTAGAAAAATTTGGCTCGCATGCAAGTTACCAAAGAGCCCCATTTTTTTCAATGTAAAAATTTTTTTTTTCAATTAAATAAATCAATTTTAAATGTCCTTCTTAGCCTATATTTTATTTTGAAAATTTTGCAATCACGTCTTTTAAAGACATTTTATAAACATCTCCATGTCAATATTGAAAATTCGCCAAGTCAGAATTTTTTAATGTGTTTGTTTAAGAGGGATGGACACCAGCGCCTTGTCCATACAAACGTATTACACTTCTCTCTTCCTCAATTATGGCACTAGGTAAATTATTTTTTAATATGCTATAGATATCTACCATTGGGATGCATCTATCGTTTTATTTTTTTGATTAGTTATTTTTTATAGGAGCTAGGAGCCGCTAAACATATATAAAATCGCCTCTTTTTTTACACCCACGAAAAGAGTCCAGCGTGCTTATTTAACGGTCGATTTAAAAAAAAATACGCACATTGTTGCACAGAAAATATCTTTCTTATACCGATGATGAAATTTTTTTAAAAATTGGTCTAGTTTTGCAGGAGAAAATAGGAGAATACGAAACCTCGATTTTGTCGATTTAAAATACGTATTATCTGGTCGAAGCGCAACTGTCGCATTCACTCAATATATATATATTGATATATATTGTCGCATTCACTCAATATATATATCGAAGAAAGGAACGGCAACAAAATTAAGGTTTCGGGTGAACAGCCCCCTTAATGACTTCAGTTAGTGTCAAATTATATTTTTAAATTTTTTATAACTTAAAATTTTGATATTCTCCCAAGGCCCTACCGACCCCAAGGTCTCGCATGCACCGCATACTCCCGCGTCATAGTAGTTACGCCACTGCTCATATAACAATTTTAATTAACGAACAACCAAATCAAAATTGAATCCAGAGATCCAAACGGTTACGAGAGAATATCTATATAAAAGCGCTATCTGAATATGTTTTTATTTTAAAGACAACTTTCAAAAAAGACAAGATCATTGTATTGAGTATGTGTCCAGCTTTGAATATGTCTTTGAACTCAAATTGCACATAAACCGTATCATACCAGTATCCACATTCGGATTCAAGAGCACTGATTCGGTTGCCAAACCATTATTAATTAACACTAGTCAATATATCACTGATGTTGTCAAGATTTATGGAACACAAAAGATTCACTTTTACTTTTTTCCTAGACACAAAGACCGAACTATGTATATCACTAAAGCACTTCCATCTGATGTTTCAGAATGGAGACGCGTTGTAGGAGTTTTCCCCACCTTGAATGTTGATGTATGTAGACGTGTAACGAGTCACATTTTCCTCAAGTTTTGCGCAAAAAGTGAGGATTTGGAAACGGCAAACACACGACCGATCGTCGACAATACCAGGTGGTTTCTGGCTGATGAGGCCACCTTCGGCAGTGGCTGCTCAAGACGTCGCTGTCCCTTTCACTTGGCCTGAGCTAGAAAAGGATAGTGATTGAGGTGTGCTTTATGCAATACCTGGTAACCGCGATGTGATGCAACCGGTTTTGTTTATAAACGGGCCTCAGTCGTTTTCAAACATCTGTCATTGAGGTCATTTAAAATTGAAATTCATATGCATTTACAACTTTTAGCTTGCAGCTATGATTGCAACCTAATCTGGCGTCGACGAAACCACTTTATTATATGTATGTATAATACATACATAGGATAGAACCAGTAATAATTATTATTCAAAACTTGATCTCTAATCAAAACGGAGGATTACTATACAACGTTGATACTGTAGCATATATAATACTAAAAAGAGCCGCCGGTTAAGAGCAATCGGATTAAGCCGAGGCGCATCCCTGACACTGTGCGACCGTTGTAATTGGTTTCAAGGATTACTAAGAGCATGTAGGCTAAACAATGGCCATCGAGTTGGCCGTTATTGGTCCCTTCTCAGAAGTGACCGATACCGTGGTACCGTGGGACCGAATGTCGTAGGAATACATATCCGAGTGCGTGACCATAACAATAGGTAAACAAATCAGACGTCGAAGATGTCCTGAGAGACCTGCTGAAGGCTGTGACACCAATAAATGCTGTGACACGACTTTGGCCTTTTACTTGGATCCTCCACCCACCCCTACGCAACAATACTATAGCGATGTGAAGTATGTTTAATGGAGCATTGTGTGACAAATTTTGAGACTATCGTGTAGTGATCTTAAGTATGTGGACTCGTGGTTAGCCTATATACTTTCGAACATTGTGGTCACGGGTTCGAGTCTTACTAGTTGCTGCTGGCCAGACCTTGGTCTGTGACTCCAGGTCGATCGCTTCCTATCAGAGTTTGCCAATTTAGCTGATTTTCATTGAAACGGTTCCAATTAACAAGCGAGCAGCCGCCAGCCCGCACCAAAACATCAACGAGAGATCGATCTTATATAACACGTTAGATAGATAGGTCTAGGGAGTTTCACTACCAGAGGAAACTATCGATAAAACATTATTCATAATTAAGTAAGTAACGGTTCCAACAAATTGGCAACCTTTACCGATTTTTCATTATTTTCAAGTTTTCAGCATCTCGAATTTCACTGATTCATATAAAAATTCTGCAAATTTTTCTATAATCAGTATATCAATGACTTTCTAAGTAGCTCGAAATTTGACAATTAATATTAAATAAAAAAATGCTCCGAAAATGTAAGTCTATTAACAATTTGTCAAAATTTATCCATAAATGTCTCTATGATGCTTTGTTAAAAATTATTCTATATATCGATGTTTGAAATCGGCCAGGAATGCGCATTGAGATTTACCTGTTAGGCCTTCCTGGTGTATAAATGTATGTAAAAATAAAATGTCCCTCGAAGAGACTGTCGTAGCTACGACAAATGTTGTATCCAGATACCTCATGAAAGTTTCCATGTATCTTATCAAATCTTTCCATATGTGTAAGCACTTGGATGCAGTTGCTTTATTGACCACCATAGTTTATTTTTGCTATTAATAATAATAATTATTATCTATATATATGTAAGATACATATAATTAAATGTTTGTTAAAAGATATTTTAAAAATTTTCTGTCTCTTAAAAAATTTCTCTCACGAAAGAAATACATCTGAGGATAGTTATTACAATGTAATTTAAAACTACGATGAAAAATGTATGCCTCCAATTCTTATTGGATTTTATTTTGAGTTAAAGGTGAAAGTTGGAGAGCCGTAGTTTTATAGAAGCAAAGTTGGCTTCGAATTAAATTGAGCAAGATTATCTTTCGAATTAAGCACAGCTAGAGAAAATTACTGCATTGAAATAGTTCTAAATACCTCTATGAGAAAGATTGCGAAAATCATGGGGTTAAATGAATTTTCTTGGATGGGACAAATGAATCTATTCAATTTGTAATAATTTTCATGTCTTATTATGCATACAACTTTGCGATCGTTAAGACGCGTCAATGGAGTTGTATAATAGTTTTTTTTTATATTTTATTTGATAGCACTTTTTCATTTAAAAAATATATTGCCAAATCATTCGTGTGTCCAAATAAATATGTACTTAGAATGCATCGTTCTGTTTTGCTCAAAAAGCCATTTGAGCACTTCAAGGTTACGATTTCACCAGTGGTTGACCTTCTTGTCTTGAGAGGTATCTTGGCATTTTAAGTGGTAAACTTCACATTTCTTCAATTCAAGGTGATTCATAATTTCTATTGAAATGTTTCGGTAAAAGAAAATATGGACGTACACATTATGTACCTGTAACTATTTTTTTATATACAATTGTAAAATACAAAAAAAATATATTTTAGATTAAAGCCAGAAGTATGGCTCGGTGGTTGCGTTTATGTTTAGCATCGAGAGGCTACCGGGCTCTATCCCGTGCTTTATGCTGCTGGTTAGACGTGGATATTTGTGACTCCAAGTCGATCGTTTCCCATCAATCAGAATTAGCCAATTAATCTGATTTCAATTAAATTGACAAAATGTCATCCTATCCGCTATGTCACAAATATCTGAATTTGATTTATGTACAATATGTAAAAATTATGTACATCTCTAAATCTAAAAAGATTAATTAATTAAGTAATTAATTGTCAATTTCGTGCTCTACAGCCTTCTCGAAATACAGCGATTTATGTAATAAAAAAATGCTGCAATGTTTGAAATTAATTGTCTAGGAAGGTGCATTGGGTTTACTTGTTAGGTCTGGTATACATATATCTATGTAAAATAAAATAACATTTACAATTATCTTAATTTCATGCTTTGGATGGAACACGAAGAAAAGACATAACAGACTCTTCTTCATGTTGTCACATCAAAACTATGCAGAAAACATGCAACACGACCAATATATGAGCAGAGTACATTGGCACCCGAAAATTCCATCCATCGAGAGTAACGCACGCCAACTATCATACTAATAAGAACTCGAGTGCCAGATATTTCGTATTTGCGATTTTCGTGGCAACGATTTTCGTAATCCGTTTACCGTATGCCCAAAGCTGCCAAGAGAAAATTCGGGCCCTGGTGTAGTATTTTCCGTTTTTTTTCAATTAGTGCTAATTGCTATTTTATGGTTTATTGATTATTAGTTTTTTAAAAATACTAAAATATTTATATCCGTCTCTTTTTCTATTCGGGGTGTCATTATGAATATTTCAAGTATTCATTCAAACACTCAAATGGGTCCACCTTACAGCACAAACTCTGAGTTGATGAAAACTCAAAAAATGAATCAAAAGCAAAGTAAGAAGAGGCTAGTAAAAAATGAACTCGTACCAAAGCATTAAGATTAGGAGCGGGGGTAGATGCGCGTGGATGTATGAGATTCATGGGAGGAGCTGACGAAACCGTCTACTCTGACTTCTTATCTTAATGATTTGGTACAAGTTTATTTTTCGAGTCTTGAATCAACCCTGAGTTTATGCCATAAAGGCCACCGACTTAAAATATACTTCGTAAAAATCAAAAAGCAAACATATTTAGTAAAATTTGTGGAGATAAATTATCCTCAGGCTCATTGTTATATATGTTAAGAATATATAAGACTTATGAAATGATCACTAAATTATTAGAGTTAAATATTTTATTTTAATGACACTAAAAGAGACTAGAATTATGGAATTTGTAAATGTATAAAATACCGTACCAGTCGTAGTAGCAAGTGTTTCGGCCAAAAATTCAAACGTCTGTTTGACGTTTGCTTAATTCACTGTAACTTAGCAACATTGAAATGTGCATAAAACTTACTAATTGTCTATAAAATCTATTAAGATGGTAAGAATACACATTGAACATCTCAAATTAATCCATTTAATATAAATAAGAAATATTTTCCACTAGTTTTATCATATAAAAAACGAAATTTATCTTCGCCAATTTTGACATTGCTCATTCAATAAATTCAAAATAATGTATTCAAACCAGCAGTCTATTGTATCGTATAATATGTGTTGCTTTATAGGATTGTGGATATTCAGAGAAGTTTTCGTTCATCGGCGAGTGGTACGATCACAATACTAACCTAACCCAAAATTTTGTAGTACACTATTTCCCATCCGATTCTTCCATTGAGTTATTCGACGTGAAAAATCGAAAAACTTTCCTGAGACGCAGCATCGTAGAGGGCTTATCCGCAGACGAATTTCACATAGATGGCTCCATCAAAGTATATGCTCGGCTTATAAAACTGACCGACTATGGCAACGAATACACTAAACGAAAACTGGGAAAATCCGTAGAACGGCAAGTTTCATATACACCATTACATTATTTGTTACATTTCAATTTTTACGAATGTTTTTATTATTATTTTTTAGAGCGTTTGCAATGATCAAACCGGTATCCAACGACCACTTAGGAGATATAATCCAATGCATTCAAGATAGAAATTACAAAATAAAGCAATTGAAAATGTCACTTTTGACCAAAGACAGTGCACTTCAAGCTTGTCAGAGTATTAGAGATGACCAAAATTTAGAGTCAGCATGTGTTTTTTGTTTAAATGCATGTTATTTGTTTAGATTTAGTATGTGTAATACTTAAATATGAAATCTATTTTTTAGAAGCATACTGAATGATATTACAAGCGGACCGGTGATCGGCTTGGAACTTGTGTGCCAAAACGCGGTACAACGATGGAACAGTGATATGAGCGAAATAAATACGCATTTATGCGAAAAGTATAATCAAAATCATTCAGAATCGGCACCGAATAAGTATTTTTACGGATCGGGCAATTTAGACGACGCGCTTCATGTAAAATTTGTACTGTTATATTCGTATATATATATATATATATATACTTATCAATTTGTTTTATACATAAATGGTTTGTAGGATTTGTCTTATTTCTTTCCGACTGGAAAGTTGAAGTCGCTGGGTCCGACTATGGCTCCGTCGATGATAAACTGTACATGTTGTGTGATCAAACCGCACGCAATACGCGACGGAAACCTCGGCAAAATCATTAAAGCCATCACGGATGAGAGATTCGTAATAATGACTATGAAGATGTTCTACATGGACAACGTCAGCGCTGCAGAATTTTACGAAGTGTACAAAGGAGTCGTGCCAGACTATATGGTAAGTTTATCAGTCGTCAAACTTGTTCCGTGCGGGCGATTTTTCGTCTACCTTTTGCATTTTTACAGTTTGATAGGTGTATAATAAATGGTTTTGTATAGTCATATATAAGATTTTTGGTTGATTTTAGGGGATGGTAGCTGAGTTGATCTCCGGTCCGTGCGTCGCTATGGAAATTGTGGGTCCAGCCGATGTGAACACACCTGTTGAATTTAGGAAATTGGTCGGCCCGATCGATCCGGTGAGTGAAAGTCTTGGTCGGTGCACATACTAACAACGCTTCGGTTGTACTAACATGCTCTTGTTGATCTTTTTGTAAGGACATGGCCCGTCAAATACGACCGCACACACTTAGAGCACGGTTCGGAAGCACGCGAACTCAAAACGCCGTGCACTGTAGCGATTTGCCGGAGGATGGCGTCTTGGAAGTTGAATATTTCTTTAAAATACTAGATTGATTGGATGGCTAGCGATTTGTTTTGTACCTGTTATTCTATATGCTTTTTTTCGAATAAAAATTACTTTAATATTTTTATGATCTTATTTCTTTCTTGTCTTGTTCAATGCTGAGCGTTGTTGGCAATTTCTATCATCTGGGACCCGGTGGAAGATTCGTCTTCACTCCTCCAGGTCCTGTGCCAAGTTTAATGCAGCGTTCTTTGATTTGGTCTGACCATCTTGTGGGAGACCATCCTGCTCGTTTTACCTCTAGTGTTCCGGAAACTATCAACATCTCAAGATTCTCCACATTGTTTCTGAAAACATGGCCAAAGTAAGAAGGAATCTACATGTTATGGAGAGTCTCTCTGAAACTGCCAGCTCTTTGAGGATTGAGATGTTTGTGCGCCTTGCGGTTCATAGAATGCGCAATTTCTGCCTCCAGCACAATATTTTAAAGGCATCTAGCAAGTCCTCTTTTCTTTTTTTAGCGTCCATGTCTCGACTCCATCCATACAATGCTATGGAGATCACCAGAGATCGCATCAAACGGATTTTCGTTTTACTCATTATAGAAAAGTTTTTCCATATGTTTGTCGGACTGATCATCCCTCTAGTATTCTGGTATCAACTTCTCAGGGCTTTTTACATTCTTCTTGGCAAAATGGCCAAAGTAGCAAAATGGCCAAGTAGTAGTACATGTTGTCGAGAGTCTCTCTGAAACTGAAACCTCTTTGATGATGGAGATGTTTTTACTCCTTGCAGTTCATGGAATGCACAACATCCGCATCCAGCATTTCCGCATTTAGCACAACATTTGCATCAAAGAATTTTAACGTGTTCATTTCCCCCTTTTTTAGCGTCCATGTCTCGACTCCGTACAATGCAATGGGAATGATCGCAACATATGAATTTTCGTTTTCCTTATTATAGAACGGTTTTTCCAATTTTTTATCAGATTGATCATAGATATTGAAACGTTTTCGCCATTCCTATTCTTCTGCGGATTTCTGATTGGCATCCTCCTCTTGAGAATAAGGCGCCTAGGTAAATGAAATATTTGTCTGCCTCATAGTCTCTTGAAGCATTAGAATTTATGAGAGACTCGTATCTGTCTTATATACAAAATAAACTTCGACATAAAAAAGTCGTCTTTGTGCTGTTTTTTTTTTTAATTTTCTTATTATTGAAATTAAACCAATATAATTCAACCTAACCTATTCTAAATGGATAATTTTGGGATCTCCATTATTTATTAAACATACTCACACATTGAAAATAATTTCACAATAATATGTAGAATGGATAAATTAATCAAACATCAAAGTTTTATATATTAAAACGCAATATAATAATTTTAATCATTTTATGATTAACCTCCTCAGTCCTCCTACACTTTTTATTCTTTGTAGAAAAATTTATTTTTGTGTAATTATTTATTTAGTCCATTAAAGGTGCATGAAAAATATATTTCTGAATCCATTAATGGAAAATACAGCAAGTTATGTAATTGACTTTTTCATAACAAAACAGCAAACATAAACATGGCACACCTGGAGCGGCGTGACCGGGCAGCGACATCGACGAATTCCCATATACTTATGTCACATAATTATCTTACGCTATATTATGACAACACTGACAAAACCCAACGAAATAATATGGTGTACGATGTGATGCACAAAAGGTCCCTGTAAAAATAAATCGAAAATAGCTTCAATAACAAGCGATTGAAAAAATTTAAGTATATTATTGCGATATTTAGCATACTTGAATAGGATTTTTTATGGAATGGTTGTTACTTTTTTTTACTGCATACATATATCCTAAAATGTTAACCAGAATTGTACTTTTATATTAATATTTGTTGTTTATGTATTTTAAAAACTCATTATGTATATTCAGTGAGCTGATGTTTTTTTCTTGATTTCAACTATTTATTTGAAATAAAAATATTTTTTTTTAATAATAAACAAATTCAATAGATGTCGTCATTATTTATTCATAATTATACATATATAAAAAATACGTATGTATAAATATTGATGTGTATTATGATATAATATACTTTAAAGGTCAGTTTGGATGAATTAGAAAGGACAGGTAAGCGAATTAAGTACATATAATTATGCAAAGGACCAATTTGATGTTTTTGCATATCTGAAATCCACATCCATATCTGAAACGCTTTGTTCTCGAAACTTTGTTTCTCAAGCAAAATTTTGTCTATTGACTACTGTTCTACTTCACTCCGGTAGGAAACAAATAGATATGAGTTTCAATTCTATATTAAATGCTCAACGGATCTGAATCCGAATACGAAGAAAGTTTAGTTTCTTATACGTGCAAGGAAAGAATGTTGATTTTTTTCAATGACAGGATGCTGAATGTATAGATATAACTTTTTGAGCATCCAAGTTCATGGAGCACTGGTTAAGGACCCCTTCTCCACCGACACTCTTGATGGCTCGAAAGTACCGTCGACGTTCCTCTGCAACTGCAGTAACCGTCGAGGCCTCGTATTGCGAACGTCGTGTGCCGTTTTCGACATTTGCACCATTGTTGTTAATCCGCAAGTGCAACGCGAACGAATATGTTCGCGCTATTCGAGTGCAACGTGTGAATACCTTCAGTGCATCGCGAACGCATCTCTTTACCGTTTTCAGTTGACGTAAGTTTCAATTATTACTACTATATGTATTCGAAAATGGGTATGTGTTGTACATATGTATCTGCTCTGCTTCGGATCGAATCTTTGTTTATAGTCGCTGAAATTTTATCAAGTGTGAAGAAAAAAAAATGTCTATTTACATGAAAGTGTTGGAGTTGGAACGAATTTCCGTTGTATAATAATAATCTTAAACTGGAATACCGACGATAAGCATTTGTCGATTTATATTCATCCAATTGTACAATGCGAATGAAAATATATACACATACATACATATATTTTTTTTAAATATAAACTCATCAATTTAGGCTCGTTGATTCGAATATGATAATGAAGTTCGCTTGCACAATAATATTGATTTTTTTTTCACAAATATATTTGATAGGTTTATCTTCTTCCTGGTGCAATATGTTTCAAATTAAATACACAAAAGCAATGATATATTTATAGCATCCTTTTACATGTTGACTATGATGTCTGTATATGGCAACGATTTAACTGGTCAGTATTTTAATAATTTTCGGTAAGTGTTTAAATCAGTTTTCCGCCTGGTTTTTATTAACAAAATGGTCAATATTATATTATTAAATGTCAGTATAAATAACAAATGGACAGTATAAAAATCTGACGTACATTTGCCAGAACAAATAGCAATACCTGTTGGATAGAATTGTCCAATCAAGATCGTATCAACTTTGTGGTGATACCAAACAAATACTATTTTTGGCCATTCGTCAAAATAAAACTTATAAAATATAAATAATGACCTTCTATTTTATTTATACTGACCACTTGTATACCGAACGATGTATACTGGCCGTTTAATATAAATACTGACCTTTCATATTTGAATACTGACAAAAATAGACTAAAATACTTAACAGTAAAATATTAGCCTTTGTATATGTAGACCTACAGCCATTCTCCATCCATTGCTGGATGAATGCTTTGAAATATTTCTGTTTTGGGCAACTCTCATCTATCTCATCTCACGCATTTTTCATTATTTCATTCACCCATCTCCCTTGTACCATTTTACATTCTCTCGGGTGCCATTCGAGCACTTCTTTCGCCCATTTTTCTAGCCCATTGCCATTTCAATCTATTTACTCTCTCCGTTATATCAACTCCCCTTGTCATACTTCTCACCCACGTATACATATCCATTTTATGTAGATCTATATTTATCTGATCATTGAAACTTGACGCCATTGTGTCATGCGATGAACATATTCACATGATTATTTTCGATGCGATGCAAACGATCGACAAGCGCCAGCCAGACTGAACCACAGATTAACTGTACGTGTACCTCATGCGTGCGCACTGCTCGCACTTACACTAAGTGAAATCTACCCGAAGTCTCGACATACCTACCCTGTATACGTTCTGTGCTTCTGATACTTTAGTTCCGAATTTTGCCTTATTAAACTCGCCAGAAAGATCCAACTCAATTTTAATAATCACCATTTTAATAATTGCATCTGTGCACATCGAAAGGTTACTCGTCATCTGATGTGCAATCTATCATTCGTGAAGTCGAGAATTGCGTTTAAAGCAGCCATCCAGTTAATCTGTGGTTTATTCTGTCGGGCGCTTGTCGATCGTTCACACCAAACCCGATCATTTTTTGACTTCCGCAACTTTATTATTAGAATTCAATTAAAAAACGATAGTATATTGTGATTGCTTTGCCAAATTTTATAGGTTGAATTTATATATCATAAAAAAAATCATTTTTCAAAAATGTTTTGTGCTTTTTAAAATTAAATTAGGCTTTGTTAAATTTTTATTGTATTCGCTTTGGGGTTAAATCAAATTGACGTTTTTTTCGTGTCATTCTTCCTCATTGATAGAATAACACGTTCATCAACGGTCATACGTACAATGTTTTTTTTTTTTTTTATCATCATCATTTTTATTTTGCACGGAGACGTGCCAAACGAGTTGATGCATTCGATTTGACACACCAGATTCAAATTGTACGTATTATTATTTAATTTTTCGCTATAATGATTGACAGTCAAATACATACATACCTGTCTAATGCGTAAGAACATACTTTCGAATGAACCTCGTTCAATTGTATTTATTTATTTAGTATTTAGTACTTTGCGAAATACGCATTATATCATAGAAAATTTACATGTCCGTCAATGTTTCCAAATCGACGTTTTTTTCGTTAAATTATTTTTCACGTGACGATCGATCAAAATACAAACAAAGACATGTTTTTCATTAGCATTGCCATACATCATTTTTGTATTTAATGTTTTTGTTACTTACATATTTGGAAGTGCATTTCGATGTTGCAATTTTTGGGTCACATGATAGCATCTTTCATTACATATACAATATATGGATACATTCTGGTTTCGTTCTTTGAACTTTCCCTTTACATTGACGATGTTTCGACTTAAAAAAGATGACGTCGATTTTCATAGATGTTTTACATTTTATGCAACTCACATTTGCAGAATAAAACACTAACCAATGTTTCACAACAATGAAGCGTGAAATTGTAGAATCACACTTTGTCTCTACAGTTTCTGTTCCGATGAGTTGCCCGTTTCAGTTACAATTTCTACGGGTCGTCTGCTTTGATAGACATCTGGGAATGATTTCATGGGATGAATAATTAAGTCGATAAATCAATTGGGAAATTTATTCAGTAGTAGAGTTTAGTTAGTCGTGTTTGCGTTGGTTGCATCACTTGATCAAACTTCATGGCGAAGTTGAATTGTGAAAATTTGACCTAGAGGTCGGCTGGGTCGGTTCTTCTTGATCGACGATTAGATGAAACTTTCATAAAGTTTGAATCTACTTTCATTTATCGATGCGAAATTTATCCACGCGAAAGATTGATTTATACTCAATGTGAACGATTTTATACCTATATATGTAATTCAATTGGGTGATTCATCGACCCGCAGTTTCGATTCACCTACTTTTTTACGTGGCCTGTTTGGATTGGTTAACATCTATCTTTGAAACTGATGGTAAGAACACACTCAAAAGTGTGGCACGGGACGCGAATGTGAACTCAAACGGTGAGAGGCGTGTCTTCATGTCGTTATTAATTCGTACGATCTTATTATTTCGACAAGTTTCTCCCAGATTTCTTTAAATGTGAAAATTATCGTTATCGATCACTGTCAAACTTATATCGATACAAGGATCGAATGTCAAAAAAACATTCAAGAGTGTGCGGATTGCCAAGGAACGTGGTGGTACAGATTTGGCGTACTTCAGTACGTCTTGCGCTATTTTTGCACGTGAAATACTATCTAAAAAAAATACGTGTCGCATACCTCTCTGTGTGTCTTTACCTTAAATTTCCCCCTCTCGCATCTGTGAGGCATGTGTACAAGAGGCTTTCTGCAAAAATAATTATTTCTGTTGATATTGATCACTGTTTTTATTTCGTAATGACATAGTTCGAATAATAAAGGTTTTGATGAGGAATAAATAATATATGAAGACCCTGCATAGTATATTCAGTAGAAGACCCTGCATAGTATATATGTATATAGAAGACCCTGTATAGTATATATGTATAAACATTCAGTATATTTGAAGAAATTAAAGTCCTGGTCACTCGCTATCCATCACGGTGCGGCAAGTGTTAACAGCTATATGAGTAGGCTTTCTTCGATATTTTAAATCATGGGAGTCAGAGTAGACCCAATTCGATTTATTGTTATTTAATTTAATAAAACAAGTTCAATTGTGAATCTTATTAAGGCGCAAACACACTTAATTGAACGGCACGGGCGCGTTCTTGGCCTCCTGTTGTGAAAAAGCATCTCACACCGCATGGGCTTGTTTTTCGATAGGTTTTGACAAGTTTCTCCTAAATTTCATAAAATTTGGGAATCACCGTCATCGATCACTGTCAAATCTGTATCAAAACATTATGCGTGCTAGCGTTTTTATTACACGTGCAAAACTTTCTAAAAAAAAAACACGCACCAAGCGCTTCTCTGTGTGTTTGCTGCCTTACTATTATCATATTTTGATCGAATGTTATGTAATGTTTGATCGAATGTTATTTTATGCCCATTTTTTTATGAGATATTGTAGATTGCAACTAACTGGAAATTGCTCAAAGCATATGTGTAGTTTCTATATTTTATAATATGTATATTTTTGTTATTTGAAGGGATCTACATAAATGTTGACATACTTTTGTACAAAGATGAGTTTGCGTGCGAAATAAATATGTATATTTCTCAACAGTAAAAGAAATAAATTTTATATCTGTGTATGTGAAATTGTTCATCTGAAATTTCAATATCAGTTCTTGGCCTTAGTTTACCGGTTAAGCAACGGAAGCATGCTATTTTTTTTGTCATATAATCTTACACATATATTAAAAACAACCGCTTAACCAATGAGAAGAAGAGTATTGCTTTCTTTATTTGGAATCCTGAATTGTATATTTATTATATGATGACGAATTGAAAGTTTGTTTGGTTTATTTGTAATGATTTGTAGGACTCTTAAAATTATACCGCGCACTCTGGCGTGTCGAAATACGTTGTACAATGAAATGTTTACCTGATTATGAGTTAGTTCTGGGAAAAAAATCACATCAAATTGTGCAAATTGGTATCTGCCTGAAATTAGACAGTTTTAACACATTAGTGACCGCGTGATTGTTGTATTAAATTGACGAATGACGCCATATATTTATGTACATATGTACGTACATTGTACCTTGTCACCTTTGATTATGCATAAGCAAAGTGGTTTATTGAATTTGTTATTAATATTTTATCTTCTTTAACACATCCTCCAATTTAAATAAAAAATACAGAATTGACATTTTCACGAAAAAAATTCCCCTTTAGCGCATTATTATCATTAGTTTCATATTATAAACTTCAAAGTTGATGATATATGTATATGTTACAGTCCAAGTGTACGCTTCATTCGTTCATGAACAGACTAATTTGTTCATAAAAGAACCAACCTGACCAGTTTAAGTATACACAAAATGACTAATTGACAATCGAACTAGTTTGTTAATGCAAAAACTATTAAGCATAATACTAAATCTCAATTATTTTGTTCCATCCTCTATTTATTTATGTATATAATTTTAGCTATTTAGCTAATTTAAAAATACATTATTAATTACTTAACACTAATATTTTATATATATATATAATTGATAAGAACTGTCCTTCACAGAACTGTCTCTTTGCACCTCGCAAGAATACATCCATGGTCTTAGAAGACCTGACGCACTCAGGGAGGGCATTGTACATTGCACACCCCTGTGAAAGACAGCAACAGTCTTCTTTTTCCTTACACTACCTACAACTAAATTGTTCTTATTTCTATTATAATAACTATGAATATCACAATTTCTTATTGTATAATCCTTAAAATACTAAGGTAATAACGTATGATCTAACTTATAAACAAAATACAGTCTACTAAGATTTAAACTATTTCTAATACTCATCCATCACATACTTGTATGTTGACATATATGCTCACCCTGGGTTGCAATATTACATATATGCTCACCCTGGGTTGCAATATTTTTAATATTAGCCGAAACGGGAATTATAGTAACGTTGTAATGCGTTTTCCATTGGATTTCATCTCAAATGTTTTGACAACTCAAAAGTTTTGACAGCCAAAAGTTTCATGCAACACCTGGCGAGTCTATTTGAATATAGATTTTAATTTATAGTTGATCCGCTGTAGGAAAACACGTAGACATTGTATATACAACATCGTACGTGCGAAATGCTTTTGTTCGAGATGGGGTGTAAGGGATAGCATGTGCGTTTTACCCAAGTGTCATCCCATAGTGGATGGTCTAAAGCACTTCTTGTATGAATAAATTAGTATGTTCATGAACGAACCAAAGTGAGCACTAGGATTGTAACATTGTATACAAATAAAGGTACAATTAAGCGTATAATTGATATTCAGCTTATAAATACAGAGTACAATGGCACCATTACATCGGATTTTAATTCATTATACCCGATCCAATGATTCAAATTAGTATCAATCAAATACAATAGGTTCGAGTTTTAACTTTTACCATGTTTAAACGGTCACGTCTGCGAATTTTGCAAGTTAACATACCAATGTGCAGATGAATCCAAGGCAGTGAAAGTGCTCGCACACTATGTATTATAATGTACTACGTCGATTTTGCACTACAAAACTTTCTTTGGCAAACTCGTTAATTATCTAGTTCGTAAGATCGACGACTAGTTGATTTCCGCTAGCTATCGCTCACCTTATAATTTTGCAGCCAGGCGGTAACGGGTTAATCGAACAATGGGATCTAATCTGACAACGTCTGTTAAACCACTAAACGTCGTCAGATTTGGATACTACTTACCATATATATGTAGTTCATGGCTAAGACCATTTGTGGGTCAGCTATTCAATGCAGCTAGAAATATGTAAGGATTTAAAAAAATATATAACCAAAAATTATAACGAATTTTATCCTATGCGGATCCAAGTAATTTCGTTAGTTCGGTGAAAAAATAAAAACATACATATATTCAAGACTTTTAAAAGCTCCAGTGAATGAGCTCTAGATTCCAAATTGGTGAACAGATTATTTCACACAAGAAGATTGTCTAGATGAGTGTTGCTTGTGGTTTTATTTTTATCTTCAATTTTTATTGATTTTTTGTGTGCGGGATCTTATTGTAAGTAATGCTCATGTGGGTGATCCTCTTGTGAGGAATAATCTCAGAACCATTCCAATTAGTCTACTAGTTACAAGTTACATAATTTGTTACTAGTTACATAATTTGTCCTAACTTGTTATTGAATTGACTTGTGCGGGATCTTCGTGTGGGCAATCTTCTTGCGAGGAATAATGAAAAAACCTTTCCAAATATCCTACTTGTTTAATAACACTGTTCGACAAATGACGACTTATTTTTGGTTCAGAGACGAGATATGACTTTTCTTATAGATCTATGCCCAGTGAACACGAATCTGGTAATAAAAAAATGTTAATTGGCTCGAGATTCGGAGATATATGTATGTGTTTTTTAAATCGCGTGATTTTTCTATATCTTGGTGTTGTTCGGTTGAAGGCTCAAAATCTGTCAATTTTCTGTTCAAAATGAACATTGGAATCTATAGTCGAGTATTTTATCTTTCATTTGTAGTACTTTTCAGCTTTCAAATCTCTCTAAGTAGTCGTCCAGTTCAAATCAAAAGTCAAAAGTACGTATTTTCACTTGGGATTTTTTTCCACTGTTAATACTATGTTATAATGAATATTTTCTATTGAAACATGTTTATTGGGATAATGTTCTGGCCACACTATTTTTTGTATTCATTTAGAAGGGTTAATTGGAAGTGTGCTGAATTTTAAATCGGTAAAATTGCGAGCTAAAAACTCGTACTAGGGGAGCACGGTTTTGTGTGCGCTGTACGCACGATGACTCACTACGCTCGCATTCATTGTTCGAATCCTTATAAATGTACATATTATATGGTTAATTATTTTCAGTAGTCATTCTATACGGAATAGCAGTCAAATCGTTATGTAATATTTTCCTTTATTTCCATATACATACAACAGACGCTGACATCTGAAAGGAAATCTTTGATGAAGCAACAACGATTGAATAACTCACTGAACATGTTTACATTTTTACTCCCCGACCTATGCCATTATTTGGGAACCGATTGATTAGCATAATTCTGTTCGCAAACACGGATATGTGAGCAATTGCAAGTTCATATGTTTACGATCGGTCTCCGTGACGAGCCAGAATGTTAAATTACAGAAAACGCAAATATCGGAAGGCAAAGATCGAAAATCGAAAGATCTTAAGTCGAAAGATAAAAAAAGGGTGCATGGTAAACGGTACATACTCACTTAATTTGCGTGAGCAGGATACAACAGGAACAAGAGGAACAGGCTTTTCCTCCCGTATTAATGTGCGCGCGCAGGATACAACAGGAACAAGAGGAACAGGCTTTTCCTCCCGTATTAATGTGCGCGCGCAGAATACGGGAGGAAAAGCCTGTTCCTCTTGTTCCTGTTGTATCCTGCTCGCGCAAATTAAGTGAGTATGTACCGTTTACCATGCACCCTCTATTTTTGATCTTTCGACTTAAGATCTTTCGATTTTCGATCTTTGCCTTCCGATATTTGTGTTTTCTGTAATTTAACATTCTGGCTCGTCACGTAGACCCGTTTACGATAGGTACATAGTTTAATTCTTGAATAGAACTGCACATTAGTTTTAAGGTGTAAATCAAAAGATCGGCATTGAACATTAGAGAGTCATATCCTTTGAAAACTTTGACCGACTTTCACAATGCGTACGTTCGCGAACTGTAATTGACTTTGCGAACACTGTGCCGGGTGACTCATGGCATTTTACTTTTATGTACAATTTGATTTTATATTATTTTAACCCCGCAGTGCGGTGGCGCTAGTTACGCCTACTCAATCGATTTCGTCGCTGGATTGTTGATCGCTCTCTGCCATTCATCGGCATCATCATTATCATCAATGGATTTGATTTTGTTTAGCCTTTTTGCACTGCATGTTCATATTGTACAATGGTCGTGGACCTTGACTTCGACTGTCGTCTGTGAACCGCGATGATTTCACCCGTAGCCTTATTATGCTTTTTTTCATGGATTTTTCACATTTTTCGAACATTTCAATATTGGTCATGGATTTTTTATATTGTTTAATGTTTTGGCAAGCGTATTTTATGTACGTACTTGTGTTTTTAAATTGCCTTATGTACATATATGCGATTTAAATGGAGATTTTATGCAATTGCAACAATTGACAACATCTTTTAATATTCTTCTTACAATTGAACTGTTACGTTTTCAAAACTTTTGACAATTTGCAGGATTGCTTCCTTTGCATCCTATAATTAGAGGTAGTATAGTCACAGTGCTATCTATTGTTCGGCAAACCTTTAACAATGCGTTTACAACCTTTGAACAATACACGGCCCCCTCAGGCTCCGGTGACTACCTATAATTGTAAGAACACACTGAAAAGTGCGGCACGGGACGCGTATGTGAACTCTAGCAGTGATAGGCGTATCTTTACACCGCAGGGGTTGCCTGTTACAATTCGTACGATCTTATTACATTTCTTCAAATATAATAATCACTGTTTTCGATCAATGTCAATACATGGGTTAAATATCACCAAAAACACTCAAAGGGGGAAGTTTGCGAAGGGTCGCGTCGGTACAGATTAGGCGTGCCGGCGTTTTTGCATGTGCAAAACTATTTGAAGATCTGTGTGTCTTTATTTAAAGACTGATGGTATTTAGGGCAATATGGTTAAACTTACGTACACACAGACACGACGAGACGCGACTCAACCAACTTTCATCGAGTTAAGTTACGTCCACTGTAATGCTAAATATGTACTTAAAAAGATAAGAAGCTAAGATCTGTCCCCTTCTACTGATTCTGGCTCAATGACAGTTCATCGCTTGAGATTATTGAAGTATTTTTGTCGATTTGTGTCACGCTGTGACGAATCCATATATGTATACGCGGGCTTAATGGATACACAAAATCGTACGGCATGGCATGCTTAGGTAGACTCCAGCTGTGAATGAGCGTGTCGTATGTCATTGTTAATTCGTACGATCTTATTATCAAGACAAATTTATCCGGTTGACTCACTATTGGACGAATGGACATTTGGCCGATGGACGCTTGGCCGATGGATGTTTGGCCGAGCAAATATTAGGCGACAGGTTTTTGGCCGAACCGACATTTGGCTGATTGTGTATTGATTATCGAATTACTCAAACTCAATGAAAACAGATACATTATTTAGAAATCGTCTCAACCTGATTAAAATTTGATAAATTTGAACAATTAAAATTTTTATTCAACCAAATATCCGTCGGAATAGTGTCCACTCGGCCAAGTGTCCGTTCAGCCAAATTTCCATCAGCCTAAAATTCGTTCGTCGAGTTAGTGTCCATCGGCCAAGTGTCCATTCGGCCAAAAGTCCGCGCAAGGTTTCTACCACATTTTATCAAATATGGGAACCACCGTTTTCGATCACTGCCAAATCTATGTCTATAATACAAGGCAAATATATCACCGAAAACACTCCATGGTGTGAGTTTTGGCTTGACATAGATCAGGCGTGCCAGCGGTTTTTTTACATGTGCAAGACTGTCTAAAAAAAAAAAAAAAAAACACGCCGTGTATTTGTACCTTTATTTAGATACTAAATCCGATGGATAAATGCGTATAGTATGTATGTAGTTGATCATTCCATCATATGGTAGTCGATACGATTGAAGCGATTAGGGATTGGTGCAAGCGTTCGACAATCACCAGACAGACAAGATTCGATAAGTTCCGAATCTTACCTTATCAAACTCGCCAGAAAGATCCAACTCAATTTTAATAATTACCATTTTAATAATAGCATCTGTGCAAATCGAAATGTTACTCGTCATCTGATGTGCAATCTATCATTCGAGAAGACGAGAATTGCGTTTAAAGCTGCCATCCAGTTTATCTGTCGTTCAGTCTGTCTGGTGATTGTCGAGCGCTTGCACCGCACTGAAGCGATTATTATATAAAGAGGTCACTGTTGTTATTATATGACTATATCGGTTTGACGATTCTAGACTTAAGCTTGAGTTAAATGCACCGGTTTCAAAAGCCAATCATTAAATTATACTTAATACTGTTATAATACAATGTTAAATATAACATCTTGACAAATCGATAGCGTGTGGGTCGACTTTTTGTAGGCGTTCGTATGCAACCAGGTACCGAGCGTGATTTCGAATCATTCGGTGAAAATCCTTGAATTTGACCCAAAATTGAATTCATGACTTCACAATTCGTTTCGCAACATTGATTCAAAGTACGAAAGTGTGCTCTGACATCGTTAACTTACCAGACTGAGGCCCTTAAGAGGGCTGTACACCCAAAATCTTAATTTTGTTACCGTTCCTTTCTTCGATATATATATTGAGTGTATGTATATATTGAGTGAATGCGACAATATATATCAATATATATATATTGAGTGAATGCGACAGTTGCGCTTCGACCAGATAAAACGTATTTTAAATTGACAAAATCGATGTTTCGTATTCTACTATTTTATCCTCCAAAACTGGACCAATTTAAAAAAAAAATTTCATCATCGATATGAGAAAGATACTTTCTGTGCATCTATCGGCGTATTTTTTTTAAAATCGACCGTTAAATAAGCACGCTGGACTCTTTTCGTGGGTGTAAAAAAGAGGCGGTTTTATAGATGTTTGGTGGCTCCTAGCTCATATAAAAAATAATTAATCAAAAAAAATAAAACGATAGATGCACCCCAATGGTGGATATCCATAGCATATTAAAAAGTAATTTCTCTAGTGCCATAATTGAGGAAGGGAGAAGTATAGTACGTTTGTATGGACAAGGCGCTGCTGTCCAGCCCTCTTAAGGCGGTTTTGCCAACCTTCGACACCTCTCTATGCCAATTTGCGAGTTTGAGGACCCACTTTGATATCTCAAATCGTATTTTCGAATGTGATCCACCTGTTAAATTGACATATTTTCGAAATGCCGAAGTACTAATCAACTTCCAGGACATTTCCACGAAATGGAATATTTTTGTGTACTTTGAAAACGCGCGCGCGCTAAACAGCGCTAACTAACTTATCGTGGTCGTCGTCTGCAAGTCTTCACGTGATCGCAAAATCAATAAATCGATCTAAAATATTTGCGCAGAATCTATCGCCAGCTTTTGGCATTGAACGGCGGTCTCTGTAGCTTCCAGGTACACATCATATCACATATTCACATCCTATATTGGTAATTATAATTTGGATTTAACATTAAACGAAAAATTTCGCAATACATAATACGCACTTTTTGGCATTCATACATTTTTTCTATACCAACAAAAATCAATATTGTTCAATCAAAAGGTTACATTGTGTTTCAATGCTCTAGCTAATCATTTTGAATGAAATTCAATCAATTTTGTGCCATATTAAACACTTTCCATCATAATGGGCCACATAATTTGAATTTGCATACTACTTTTGTTTGAAGTCTAGTTATTCTAATCTAAATTTGTAATGGAAAAAATATTTACGTATATTATTTTATAATTGACGTGTTTTGAAACTTAATTAGTGTTTTGAAACTTAATAAACATGAAAAATGCGCACTGCCAGCTAGACACGTGATGATTCTAGAATATTTCATCGCAGGCATTTCATCTAGGACACTTCATCACACGAACATTTCAACACAGTGGCATTTCATAGCGGTGGCTTTTCATCGCACGACCATTTCATCGCGTGTTGAGATCTTTTCTGTTGAAAGCCCGCCACTCTGAAAATTTCGGCAACATTTCCAACTAGAATTATTTAGAAATCCAATAGAAAGCAGGTATAAAAATTGTAGCCAATCCAAACAAACCCTAGGTAACTACAGCTGAGGATTTCGAGTTTTGTAAATGTGTGTTTAGACTCTCTAATATATCTTGCAACCATATAAAATAAACAAAAAAAAGTCTATTAATGAATGTATTTTAGCAAAACTAGTTCCATATTCTTCATTGTTGTTAAAATGTAATGCTCACAATAAATGTGAAGCCACAATCTAAAATACTCGGCAGTTAGTGATTTCCATTGGGAAATTCTGCTATGGTTATAAATTCAGAAATTCCGGTGTAAACCAGTCTTTATAAACGTTGACAAATGAATGACACGGATTATACGACTCATGTTCAATGCATTTTTTTTCAATGCTATCTGGAAAGGCTTAGCGGGTATTATTCTTATTTACTTTGTACATGCTCAAAATACAAATTCATTTAATATATGTATTAAAGCACACAAAGTAATATAAACATAAATCTATTGGGCAATTGACATTTAAATCAACATAAATATTGTTTTATTTTATTAACGTAATTAATCAGCAATATATTTATATGTATTTTATATACAAGTTTTCTATTACTTTGTTCGCAACTTCGGTGTTGTTTACAAGTATATGTAAACAACACCGACATAACCGTTGCCTAAAGTTACAATCTCCGGGCTACCGAGGGTTGCAGCGCGTCGCAGATGCCTCACTTTGAGGCCATTCTTAGGATGAGAGCGGCCTCCCTACGTCGTCGTGTATTTGTATCGTCAAATTGTTTTCTTGCTGCCGCGTCTTCTCGTTTTCGTTCATTTCTGTATGTTCTGTGGATAGAGCTACTTTACCACCGCCATCAATTGACTTTTGATTGAATAATTAATTATTATTATTATTATTATATCTACATACATATATCTATTACTATTATATAATTATATTGTACTCACGGTTTTACCCGGCTTCGCTTGGTATTTGTAATATAAACAGGTTAAACATGGCTAATCCAATAGTAAACATTCATTTGTTCATATAAAATTTATTTGAATCGAAAAAAAAACGATACAAACATTCAACGATATCGATTTCGTCGTCATAGAAACTTTGATTTATTTTCGATGCTCCCAACCAAACCTTACATACATAGTTAGATTAAACCTAACAAAGTTTTTTTCGAAATTATATATTAGATTTATTTATTTTATCATTAATTTGTATTATCTATTTATATATGTATGTAATCTATATGGACGATGGGGATTGCACTATTCTCCCTATCGTCTGGAATAAAAAGTTATTATTATGCGCAATCAGTTATGTGAGAAGTTGTCAATGAGCAGTTGTCCGTTATAACTGTTCAACTATCTAATATGTAAAGATGCGTAGGGGCGGCGAAAAGGCGCGTCTGAATAGCCGGCTGTCATCACGTCGATCTGACAGATGATTCTAATGTAATTTTTAATGGTTAAAATCCTCAAGCGTTTTTGATTTATCTATTTAAGTATTATTTTGGACCGTTGTGGCATTACAGGAAGAACCCAATGAGTCACAATGGCCTACATAAAAAAGAGAGAAAAAAAATTCATAGAACAAAATAAATAACAGGCAAAAGCAGAAAAATAGTACATAAAAATGAACATAAGGAAAAAAAGAATAAAATAAAAGTTATAATATCCCTGCGAGGCCCAAATGGAAGAGAAAATATAAAAATTCCACTCATACATCACATTCAATTATGAACATAATGATGAGCGCAGGCTACCAGAAAAATCATGTCTAAGACATTTGATTATTTTATTGACAGTATGTCGGTAAAATATCAAAGCGATTGGAAGATTGGAAGTATGTATGTAATTATAAAAAATTCTAGCAAACAATTGGATCAACTATGTATGTACATACATTACACACTATCTTTAGTTATCATTTTTATATATTGTATTTTTATAATTATTTTTTGAAGCTCTGAGGTAGTTTTCAACATATGTAATTGTAAACCACGTAATCGTCTTTAGCATTTAACTTATCTAAAATTATATAATACAATAATGGTCTGACTCACAGATCCACACATAATCAATCAGTATAAATAAACATTTCGTAAGATTCATAGGCTGTAAAATTCTTCTATTGCTTCATAGAGACTTATTGCCTATATCGTTTGCACAGTTGATATAAAATTACGAGTTATCGGTTAATAAATTTGATTAGTATGGATGTGTCGTTGCATTAAATAGGACATTAATTTACTTCCACCTTTTGTCTCTTCAGTGGACATGAAGATGACCTCATCAGTGGTAGATTTGGCACGAAGGGCAAATGGCTCATGGCCTTCTTGGTTGTTTGAACTCTCCTTGTATGAATTTTAATCAACGCAATGATAATAACTGAAAATATAATTCTCACATTTGTATGTATGTATGTAGGAATGTTTTGAATAATGAAATGTGCTTATAGATTTTTGCAACTCGTCAAGTTGACCTGAATGTTTGTATCATTTTTGATTGATCATTTTGCAAGATCGTTTTTGACACTCATAACGGACATTGTGATTTTTTTCATGCTCACGTCGAGAGATTAATCGAGTGTACGTTTTACCGTTACTGCGAAGTTTAAATAACATATTAGTTCTTTGCCAATTGAGTTTTTTTTTATATACCTATTTAGAGTACAATAGCACGATTAATATTTAAATTTTTTATTTTATAATTTAGAGTCACAATTATTTTGCCATTTTAATGGAAAAATATTCCCCATATGAAGAGTGCACTTTAATCGGTCCGTTATTATTCGTAGTTACGATTAGAATAAATTGCTAAACTAATAATAATAAAATTGTCTTTTTTTTATATAGGACGATTAATCTACGCGAACATCCATTGTCATGGAATCGTTTGTGACTTTGTTTGCGTTATTTTTTTATTATTATTTTTGTTATATCTACACGGCACGTGAACTCGCTGAAGCTTGACAAAATGACGTTCGAGTAGGTTATACAATAATTGCTTACCCAGAAAGATGATTTTACTACTGTTGTTAAAGTGGCATCTGGATGGAAAATAAGTATCGAAATTTACCACAGTCGAAAGTTCTGTTTTTTACATGCATTCAATCATTTTCATATTTTGCAGCCGTTTTCCATCCACTGCTGAATAAAGATTTCTCCAACATATGTACTTCTATTCATCTCTTTCTGAGCAAAACTTATCCAACTACTAAATACTAATAATCACTAAAGAGTGGACCAAGTTTGCGCCGTTCTTTGTTTATTGTTCGCCGTGCATTGTTCATTTTTATTATGAACCTTTTTTTTGCACTCTAGCAAACTACAGTTTGTTCTATTTCCTGGAAAATAGACCCAAAGCGCCCTGTTTCCTGGAAAAAGCACGCTTCCGGTCCTACCACTAAAAATCACTAAGGATAGGCGCTCGAGTGCTATTTTCCAGAAATGAGGAGTTGCCTGTTGTCAATTTCTATTGTCCTACAAAGCTGGAGAGCAAAAAAAAAGTTGACAATAGAAATTGACAATAGGCAACCCCTCTTTTCTGTGCAATAGAACCCGAGCGCCTATCCTTAATAATTACTAAAGATAGACGTTGGATGGATGCTTTTCAGTAATGAAAAAAAAGCATGATTTTTTTAAGAAATTGACAATAGTGAACCATTTTTTGTGCGAAAAGCATCTTCCGATCTCTGATCACACACATTTTTACAAGGTTTTTATTCTTACTTTGTCCATCTGCTTGTGGTATATTTTGCACCCTTCTACACTCGCTTGAGTACCATTCGGATACGAAAACACACAGAGAAGTACGCGGTACGTGTTTTTAGACAGTTTTGCATATAACCAGCAACATATGTAAACATCTCAGTGACTAGCGTGTAATGCTTTTAACTGAGTGTTCAAGGATTGATTCCCTAACCCGATATACATATATGTACATATGTTTGATATACATATATGTACATATGTATTTACAATACTTTCAATCATATTTTACCATAGATATAATGAAGTAAGAAGAGGCTAGTTAAAATAAAAATGGGTGTACTATATCTGTATATGTATATAAATAAATATGAGAAAAAAATACGCTCGACCTACTCCAGCACGCCAAATCTGTATCATCGCGTCCTTTCGCAAACCTCACCTCCTGGAGTGTTTTGGTGATATTTTTTCTTTGTTTAATCCCACATTTAAAGAAAGTTGTACAATTAATTAGATCGTACGAATTCATAATGACATGAAGATACGCCTCTCACAGATGGAGTCCACGTACACGTCCCATGTCGCACTTTTTAGTGTGTTCTTACCACTATCCACCTTTCGTGCCTTCTTTAAGTTATGTCACGCTCATTATTGGGTATAAAATATTCCATACATATCTGAGTGCTTAGGATTTTATCTTATTTATTTTATTTTTAACTCCAAATAATCAATACTTAGTTAATTTGGAAACGGATTTTTTTCTGTTGACTGGCTTAAATATTCCCGACTGTACATATACATATTTTCTTTTATTATTCCTGGTGCGATTTTCCGCATTGTTCGGGTCAATAAATTAGTATTCGTCGTCGGATATGTTTTTGTTCAGGTCTTTTCCACCTCGGGCGTTTTGAAATCCCTACTGTGATGTCTGCACATCTCTCGACGGCGAAACATGGTGAACTTCCGGTGTTTGACCTACAATGACTTCCAATAGGCCCTCCGTTGTTCATTAACAGTATTCTTCTTGGCGCGTTGATGGCCACCGTTCGAATTAAAGGTCAATAAGCAATTCGTATTGTCGAATTCATCCTACATAATATGTATTATTGATGAGCGACTATCAAACAACTTTATTTATTATACGTGAGCTTGCAAAAAGGAGCCATATTTTTTTATACAAAATAAAAGCAAGCTTTAAAATTCGTTGGTTAATAACTTTTAAGATATTATAATCAAAATATCATGAATGTGGGTTGAATCCTTTTTGCAGAAATGCATTTATATAATGCGTTCATTTTTATTATAGAAGAACTCAACGAGCAGTCAATATGTAAACCTACCAATAAAGCGTTTGTTTTTTCAAATTTTATACATCTCATATCTTATTTTATTTTCATATCTCAAATATCGGAAGGCAAAGATCTTAAGTCGAAAGATCAAAAAAAAGGGTGCATGGTAAACGGTACTATGTATGTATAATATACATATATTAGTGGCATGCGGTGAATTTATCTCTTTTTGTCATACAGCCTTGTTTAATGTGCGCGCGCAGGATACGGGAGGAAAAGCCTGCTCCTCTTGTTCCTGTTGTATCCTGCTCGCTCAAATTAAATGAGGATGTACGACGGGGGCAGAGATATTTTTACCGCACGCCACTGATATATACATATATACATACTAACCGTTTTTCATATGTATGCATGATAAACGAATATTTTCGACTTTTTCACGGTCACCCCATTTTATTGTATCAGACTTAGCATTAGGCAAACTCTAGATCTCGTTATTTATTAGTTAAATAGCTTGATGAATTTTAAACAAACGTGAACATCACATATGTACATAGGTATTTTCATTCCTAATGCTATGCTAATTTAAATAAGGTGTAGTTTTTTGATATAGTTCTGACATATGCAACATACATTGTATATATGTACATATGTATTTGCTTGTTTATGCACAAGCGCACGGTATAATAGCATAAAAATTAATCTTACGTATTTGTTTGCGTGTTCAAACAAATACGTAAGATAAGTTTATTTATTATATTTATTTATTTTATAATATTTTTAATCAAACTATAGATATATGACGGTAGAAGTCATACCTGGACTAAAACGCTCTCCATCGATCATCTTGACTCTTGGACGAGAGTTATTCAAACAAACTTAGCCCGAAAGACTACGAAAAATCAAGATGAATCTCTTCAAATCATGTTGCAAGAGGGTGTCAGACGACTTCAAATTGAAAGAACTGTTGCCGATGAAGTTGCTTTTCTTCGCGCACGTTTCGAGTAATTATTCCACATTTTATTATCATATAATATAATATAGTAAAATATGTAAATTTTGACATTTGCACTGTATAAATAAAAACAAGGAAAGTTAATGAAACCATTCCACCTTGACACGTTGAAGACTTCAAATTGAATGTTGTATGCTTGTTTGTTTTTCAGCGTTCTATGTGTTTTATCCATATTTGACTATCCACATGCGATCGTTGGGTATTACTTTGGAAGAAACTGCAATAATTACTTCTGTGATACCGCTGATTGCCATCTTTATTCCCCCTGTTGCTGGACTGATTGGAGATAAAATAGGAAACTATAGGGTATAAAACTTGCAAATGTAAACTAAAAACTAATTTTAAAATATGCTAATCAAATTCATCATTTGTTATGACATTTTATTAAAATGTGGAGTCAAATTTGTATAATGCAATATCTTTAACTAGTTATATGTACATATGAAGATACAATAATTCTATTATACTCTAAAGATTATCGTAAGGATTGAAAAATCTAGTGTCAATTATATCTTGACTTTTCAATTACATATAGTGTTTATTTTAAAGTTACTAATCGTCTAATTGTATCCGCCTCACTCTCTACAATACAATCGATGCGGTGCAAACGATCGACAAGCGCCAGACAGACTGAACCACAGATTAACTGTACGTGTACCTTATGCGTGCACACTGCTCGCACTTACACTAAGCGAAATCTACCCGAAGTCCCGACATACCTACTCTGTATACGTTCTGTGCTTCTGATACTTTAGTTCCGAATTTTGCCTTATTAAACTCGCCAGAAAGATCCAACTCAATTTTAATAATTACCATTTTAATAATTGCATCTGTGCACATCGAAAGGTTACTCGTCATCTGATGTGCAATCTATCATTCGTGAAGTCGAGAATTGCGTTTAAAGCAGCCATCCAGTAAATCTGTGGTTCAGTCTGTCTGGCGCTTGTCGATCGTTTGCACCAAACCCAATACAATACATCCGTATAGATACCTACTTATTATAGTCATATAATGATTATGCAAATGTCAAAATAATAAAAATCTAGAAAAGTTGTTTCACTTTTGCACCGAATTTTTTTGCATACATCAAAATTTATACTTAACTGTCGCAATACATATTATTACTATTGTGATGTTGTGATTTAGCCTTCGATACGAATACTGAAACATCATTAATGACACAAAATGGTGTGCATAAATAATTACCGTAAACATTTCCAGGATGACTGTGACGATATCACGTGAATTCAGCACAATTAGCATCCATTATATTTTGTTTGCAAATGTCTTTCAGAGGTACTAAAAATAGCATTTTGTGTTTTCAGTTAGTGTTAGTAATAGTTTCTATACTGTGTGGACTTTCTTCGTTGTCGCTGTTGATGGTGCCCGTTGGAAGAGTGCACGTGGTGTTTCCGGAGCGAGCTGAGATGACCATCGGATGTTCGTCTGATGTTCTCAGTTTGGATGCCAGCGAATATTCGTGTGAACCACTGCATCCATATGCTTATGACGTGGATATGAAGTAATGAACAAATCTTGGTTATATTCGTATACATATGTATATTGTTGATGTTATGATAAAGTGTGTTGCAAAATTTATCAAATTAAGTCCATGAAACAGGTCCTATGATTGTCGTTCGATGAATATCTGATATTATCTGCTCTAATGACCGACTTCATGCTTGCTAACCGGTTAATCGTGTTTAATAGTTTCGCATTGAGTTGATAGCAGTTCGTCCTAAGGGTTAACAGTGTTAAATGAAAGGGTAGCTCAAATAAAATAGTTTTAAATATAAACTGATAAATAAATGAATATTTATCTTTATATAAGTACTAAATAGAAAAAAAGATGAAGCAATTGATTTTAATATTTTAATATTATTTATTAAATAAAATACGTTTTTAATTATGATTTGATGGATAATAAATGAGCAATGACAAATTATATATCTATGTATGTAATGGCGTCACATATGTATGTTCATAAGTTTTAATTATGTAATTAAATCAATTTAAAATAATTACTCTTACTTGTATTTAGTGCTAAAATTATCAGCACGTAGTATGTGTATAAGATGTTGATGTATTTAAAAATTTTTAGACTCGAATCGTGTGGATTTGTGTGTAAATGGTCTTCGGACGACGAGGACAACTCTTCAATGCCGATACACAAAGCCCTGAGTTATGCTGTGAAGATAAGAAATCCTATCGAAGGAGCTACTGAAGTGTTCAGATATCCTTTGGGAAGCCACGATCGTCCTATAGAATCTACACTGCTTTATGAAAACAGTGTTAAAAATTTGAAAAGCAACATCCGCTACAAGACGGCCCTGAGACAAATTTCAGTCACATCTTTATTCTTTCCCACTAATGGAATGTATGATTTAGATTGTAAAAAGTCTGTAGAAAATTCTACAGAGTTCAATTGTGAACTTGGAACGAATGGAACATCTTTTACAAAGAGCAGTTTCACTAAACACTCGTTGAACAAATTCTTAGCGAAAGTTATGCCGCTGAACGATTTGCATGTTGAAGAAACTCTACCCCTATCACACCATGCAAGATCTATAATGCTTAAACAGTTCAATGTAAATGGATTTTCTGAAATGAAAACTGAGTCTGATTTAGCAGATAAGAATGTTAAGCCGAGTTTTGCTAAGCCTACTTGTGTCGACAACATCGGTGTGGTTAGTTTTTGTAAATTGACTTATTTAATATTAGATTTATACTGTATATAATCTGTTATTTTTAATGTACAGGACGATGAAGAGGTATCCATCGAGATTTTGTTTCAAGAAATGAAATCTAAGGGCGAATCTATATCAACTACGATTCAATTAGACGAATGTACTGCAAAATGCTTAGTTACTGCACCTAGAGAACAATTGTGTTCTAATAAGAATGAAGAAATAGATATCAATGTTCAATTGACGTTTTGGTCCTATTTAACGGTACGTATTAATAAAATTCAGTGTGTGGAGAGTTTTGTGTCAATGTCGTATTCATGTTTCGCTTCCTGCTCTCAATATACATAGATGCTTCATCAGCTAATTGCTAGTTACCGATTACTCATTGTTTCCAAGTGAATAAACACACTCTCATTGTTCATTAAGATCAATGGAAATTGTAGACATGTACTCATATGAAATTATTTTAGGGACGCGTTTTCCTCTCCATAATCAGCAGCACCGGAGCAGTCATGTTCGAAGGTGCTGTAATTGCATTGTTGAGAGAATACGGAGGAGATTACGGCCTGCAAAAACTCTATGGAATAGTCGGAGCTATGATATCATCACCCTTATCTGGGATTTTAATTGATTATATAAGTAGAGATAAAGATTATAAGGATTTCAGGTATTATTTACAACACAATGACTTGAAAATTAAAATAAAATTTTTAGCATTTTAAATTATTTGTATAAACTTCAGGCCTGCAATCATTTTGTATGCAGTATTAAAAGTGTTATGTGCATTTTTGATGTTGACTATCAATTTGGAATTCAAACCACCAGCTAAAAACCTAATGAGTGATGTTATAAGTGTATTAAAACATTTCGAAATAATCGTACTGTTCGTTGCAGTTTTCATTTTAGGTAATGTAATAATTTGTTATTAATTTGTTTTTAAATTTGTATGATAAGAATTCATGATTTAATATGTAATATAGGTATGGCTTGGGGCTACATTGAAAGCTTCTTGTTTTGGCTGCTGCAAGATCTTGGAGCGTCTAATAGTCTCATGGGAATAACGGTGACTGTCGGTGGCTTTGGAGCAATACCCGTATTGCTGTTTTCAGGTCCTCTGATAGATAAAATAGGACAAGCTAATGTACTGTTTATAGGATTCATATTTTATTCTATAAGATTATTCGGTAAAACATTAACCAATAAATGGAATATTTTTTAGTAAATATATATAATATTACATGATTTGTTATGTTGCTTTTTAGGATACTCATTAATATATAATCCATGGATGTCACTCATATTTGAAGCTTTGGAAGGAATAACAACACCTTTGACTTTCACCGCTGCCGTTACATATGCAGCTCGCCTTTCAGGAGCAACTACTGATACTACAATTCAAGGATTATTAGGTGGACTCTACCATGGAGTTGGTAATGATTGTTTTAGTTATTTTTTTGCTTTGGAATTTGTGTATGCTGAAATTGTTTGTGTCATATTCAATTCTTAATTTTAGGCAAGGGTGCGGGAAGTTTGGTCGGAGGTTATATGATGAACGCAATCGGAACAAGACTGACGTATCAAATATTTGCAGGTGTTTCTATGATCACCGGTTGTATATATTTCTTGTTCAACAAATTCTACATTGCTAGGAATACTAAGCATCAAGATAAAACGTGGCAGAAAAATCCGAAAGGTAAGGACGTTGAATCTTGTCCGAAGGCTGACGCCGCCAACGGAAAACCACAAAACGAAAAGATGCCATTGAAAGACTGCAAAAACAACGTGTCTCTATATATGGAGACCAATCCTAACAACAGTATTAAAGGTGAGGAGTGTCAGAATGAGCAGATCGCCGATGATTCAAAACGTTCAATCATAACTAAAGAAATTGAAGTTAAAAAAGACGGCGTCGACAATCCAGTGTTTGAAGAAATCGATTTGCCAGTAGAAGCAAATTGTAAAGATGAATCGAAAAATGTGCCTGAATCTAAACAAGTAGAAGACAAGAGTAGCAAGAAATTATAAAGTAGTTTAATGTACATGTATGATAGTTTCAAAATGAGAGTTGCTGGGTATATCAGTATTGGCTACTGAAGTAAATTCAGGTTTTTAATTTGCTCTTATAGCCAGTATTGTATTGTAAATCATGGCGAAGATGAACTTTATATGTAAATATTGATGCCGAAAGGTGTGCAACCTATTTTATTATTATTTTACTTTGTGATACTATTATTGTTGATATAAAAAGTCTTATATTTGTGACATTTGTGATAGATTTATACAAATTGTAAATTGATTGAATGACTTCGACATTTTACTGTTACTATTGTTATTTGAAAAGCTGCAAAATATCAATACGGCAATCCCAAAAGTGATGCAACGTGCGTTTTCATTTAATTCGACGTTGATTGTTTGAAAGTCTATTTTTAATCTTTTCATAGTACAAACGTGTTTTATTTATTATAATTCTGTAAATGCAACTATCATTAAAACAAATTTTGCCATTTGAATTGAATTGAATTGTATTGTATAATAAAATATAGTGTTGTGAATACTCTTATGCTAACAAGGTTCGTCACTTTTGAGACTGTCTGTATTCCTATATTAAAAAAATACAGTATTTTATATGTACAATTATTTATTATGCAATGTAATATTGATACATATTTAGATTAATTATATTTTTGTAAAAAGTTAATAGATATATTTTATTCTTGTGATTTGTACAATATTATAAAAATATATACATATATATAAATCGAATTTATTGTTTATTTCTATCGTTTGTATCATTTTTTATGTTGCTGCATACACTCATTTAGTTGTAATTATTATAATACAAAATCAATGAAAGATTATCACAATAAACCATCATTCAAAATTTTATCATTTGAACAATGTCTAGTTGATAATAATTCCACTTAATATTTCACCATTTATTCATATCTGGAATACTTCTCAAATGCATTTGTTAACATATTAGTCCAATAATATATAGTCTCCGATGACGGTTTCCAATCTATAGATCTACGATTCTTGTAGTGTTGAGGAAATACAATTTTGTTACGCACAATTGAATTGAAGAGTAACCAGGCTACATAACCAACAATGAATACAGTTGCATACAGAGGCGAATACCAATACTTTTTTCCCAGAATGTAACCATACGAATGGGGTCTGTGTTTGTGAACTACAGGAGGTGGAGTTGTCGGCGGTGGTGGAGGTGGTGGTGGAGGATGATGTTCATGATAGAACTCATGTAAATCATGGTATTCGATATCGTGATGGTGGTGGTGGTGATCGTCAAATGCTGTCGGATAAATATCTGTATCTGGTTTTGCATCCGACGGGGGTAGATTGAAATGGTAGCTTGTAAAGTCGTCGGGTGGGTTGTCCGAAGGAGGTGAATCTGGTGGTGGAAGGTCAGGAGGGGAGTCATATGTAATTGTTGGTGGGCTTGGTGGAGGTGGAGCTGGAGCTGAAGGTGGTACTGGAGCCGGAGGAGGTGGTGGTGGTGGAGGTGGAGCCGGGGCCATCATAGATGGTGCTGCAGGAGGCAGATAAGGAGGTGCTGGATTAAATCTGTCTTCGATTACTTTTGTGACAGGGCGTGTGTTATATTTATATCCATTTCTATATCTACTATCTTGAATGTAATTGTAAGAGTTATATGGATTGTAATAAGAACGTGGCTGATACATCCTCCTATTCACTTGTATGTTAGGGTTGTGTCGTTGGATTGGTGCCGTATTCGAAGCACTGCAATGCAAAACGAACACAAATTAGTTCAACGGTGATCACAGTTCTTAAAGGGCAGGTGAATTAATTTTCATTGACCTATTCTATTGTTTGGAGTTGTACTAAAAATGAAAAGCAATAAGTTTTAAGTACATGATCATTTAATACTAATTTTTAAATCGAATGTACAAGTTATTATTTTAATAGCTTAATATTATACATATTATGGTAGAGTAATTGTATTCTATTAAATATACAAACTCTATCTAAAATATTTGTGTAGTTGAAAATTTCTACTCCAAATATAGTAATATATATTTAAGTAACAATACCTTAGTTTCAGAAATGTTTTATTTTGAATTTATTAAACGAAATTCAATATAAAACTATGTATTAACAATTAAGTCCCTATCAGTGATGAATATGTTGTTTGAAAATGGTTTTTTTAATACTGGAAGAAATTACGACGTATTTTTTGTATAGGGGTATTTTCTATCATAAAAATTTGATAGTAATGTTTGTTATCTGAAATAAGCATTCGATTAGAATGTGTAGTAGTTATTACTGAATTCAATAATCAAAGCCTAGTAGATAACATTACAAATAAAATAAAAAAGTCAACATTTCAAGTTCAATCACGCATTTCCGTTAAAGTATTTTTCAGCATATTTAAGAGCCGCATTGCTGAACATTCTCGATAAGTTGTGCATTTGTTCGTCAGAAACTCGCCAGCTGGAATCATCAGTAGACCTTCGAGTCTTGTAATGCTGAGGATAGGTAATTTTGTGTCTGGCTATCGATTTGACGATCAGCGTCGACACGTACACGATGAAGTACACGCTGAAGTACAACGGCACGTACCACAGCTTCTTTCCTAAATAGTAGTAACTGTAACGATTGTTGACACGCTTTTCTTCTGGAGCAGCTGTCGTCGTGGTCGTCGTCGTTGGGGGAGGCGGTGGATGATGTTCAAAATACTCATGGTAGTCCGAAAAATGATGGTGGTCGTGGTGATCGTGATCGAATTCGAGCGGAGGATAATTGACGTCTCCTGCAGTGGGTGCTGGACCAGAAGTATCAGGAGCAGTCATGTCTGAAGGCGGTGGATGATCGTGGTGATGGTGGTGATCTTCTGGAGCAGAAGGAGGAGGTGGATGGTCGTGATGATGGTAGTGATCTTCTGGAGCAGATGGAGCAGATGGAGCAGAAGGAGGAGGTGGATGGTCGTGATGGTGGTGATGATCTTCTGGAGCAGATGGGGGTGGAGGTGGTGGTGCTGGCATGCTTGGTGCTGGATAGTCGTAAGGTCCCGAGTCAGAAGGTGGTGGCGAATCAGGAACTGGATAGCTGTAAAGCCCTGAATCAGAAGGGGGAGAAGGTGGTGCCGAATCAGGAATTGGATAACTGTAAGGACCTGAAGAAGGAGGTTTTGAATAGCTGTAGCTAGCGTACGAATCAGGCGAATCATACGTCATCGGTGGTGGATTCATTACTTTTGGTGGTGGTGGTGGAGGAGGAGGTGGTGGCATTGGAACAGGTGGTGGTGGCATTGCTCGTGGTGGTTTTGGCGCTGCTGGTTTTGGAGCTGCTGGCGGAGGATGAGGAGGTAGGTAGGGCTTAGCTGGATTATACCTTTCTTGGACTTCTCCAGGTGCTGGTTGAAGGTCGTACTTCGCGTCGTCGACGGTAGTGTATAAGTTATCGTTCTGGTAATTGTAACTGTTTATTGGGTATCGCTTGTTGCTGCTGCTACTGCTTGGGGTTCTGGAGCTGGGGAATGCCCAGTTCGAGTTGGTACCGCTGACTCTGATGGCTCTGGGTATATCATCAAGGTCTTCAGATTGAGGGCTCTCTGTGCGTCTGTAATTATAATTATATGTCAATTAATTAAAAATTCTCATTTAAAAAATAGTCACAAATTAATTTAAAATGAGGTTTTAAACAATTGAATTTTTTTAAGATTTTATAATTTTTTTTAAAGCTAGACTAACATTATCTAAGGTGTAATTTTAATATGAAATATTTTTCTAAGCGAACATTGTAAACATGTCAACCGACAGAATAGACAACCAGCAGAGTAGACTAATGGTTAGCATATAATGCTTTGAACAAAGTGGTCACGGGTTCAAAACCCACTGGTTTCTACTGGCCAGACCATATATCTGTGACTCCAGGTCGACCGTTTCCTATCAGAGTGTGCCAATTGATCTGATGTTCATTGAAACGGTTCCAAAAAATGTCTCTGTGGATGTTAATTGGTATGTATTTACTTTGTATAATACTAATAATACTCGTAACAAATACATATACAATGTTTCTGGCAGGAAGGCGCATTGGGGTTACCTGTAAGGCCTTCCTGGTATAAATGAAAAAAAATGTCGAATTGCCCGGCGTTGCTCAGGTGGGTGAAACAAACATTTATATAGTAAAAGATTGAGCTACTGGAATACATGTACATACATATGTATGTAGGCGAATATTATTTCATAATATAATTGAAATGAATTTGAAGGATTAGAAAGGAATATTCATATGTACTACAGTATAGATTAGTATTGTGTAAAAAAATGTAATAGTGAAACAAATATCTTACTTTGGAACCGCATTTTCTTGATACGAGGAGTGCTTCTCTTTGCCAGAAATCGAAGAAATCGTTTCAACTGCATAGTCTTTGCCTACATATGAAACTTGAATAGCTTTTTCGGTAGTCGTCTTCTTTTTTTCCAAATCTTCGTTATGCCTTATTATATCCCACACATCCTTCAACTGCGTCTCCTGCTTGGCGACAGTCGGAACAACAGGCTTCCGTGGTACCTTAACTTTTTCATGATTCAACATATCTTTTACGGACAAAACTGCATCTCCAGGATTTTTCGAGGCTTTGAAATCGGCAAACACCAGATCTGAAGCCGGTCTGGAGTAGATTGCACGGCCCGTTCCATTCTTCTTATCTTCTTTTTCTGGAGGTAGGGGTGTTGGCAGGAACGGTGGTAGAGAGTCGTCGTCTGAGCGAGGTTCTGGAGTCACCACGTAGACTTTGGGTTCTCGGGCAGCTGCTGCTTCACAGGCAGACGCGCAGTATAGGGCTAGGCAGATAGATAGTAGTTGGGTCCTCATGGTGGAGGAGGTGCGTCCTCCGGGAGGACACGTCTCGTTCTGGTCGCTTTTCAGTCAGTTCATCTCTCACGTGATAAAGACTTTTACCCCAAATCACACATAGCGGTATATCTGTCGGCTACCACCACAAATTAAGCTGTGTTTGTTCACGAGCCGCTACTGACGCTAAAGCCTGAACACGTAAGACCACGAATTCGCTACCGAATTTGGTGTTTATCTACGACACACGTTCGTTGGTCAAATATATCGTTTTTTTTTTTCAAATTGAACGCAATACTTTGACATACATTTATTACTTTCATAAATGCTGATGGAATTCGCCGTCGATGTTGATTCAATTCGGGAGCTCTGGGTTGAAGAAGAGCGTAAGTGACTTGAGGTGGTATTTTAAAATCCATTTTTAGGACTTTTTGATTTCATTTAAATAGGATTTATGAAATTGAAACGGGATTATGACTACAAAATAAACAGAAAGTGATTTTTTAGAAAATATGTATTTTCCAATTTAAATATTTCATGTTTATAAATAAGTACACACATACCTACTCATTTCTAAACAAAATGCTATGTGATGACTAGAGGTAGGACCGGAAGCGTGCCGTTTATTGTTCAATTGTTGTAAATACTTTGTAAAAAAGGTTCGGCAAACCTTTAACAATGCATTTACAACATTTGAACAATAAACGGCCCCCTCAGGGTCCGGGCTTTAGTGATGACTAGGCAGCGAAGGGTGATCAGGGCAATATGCTCAATTGCATTCAGGACTGTTGGATCGTGTATTGTTATTTGGGATTGCTATAATGACCATCCGCCTTATAGTGATTATCAAAGATCGGAGTTTGATGGATGAGCTTCACACAAATAATGGTTCACTATTGTCAATCTCTTTTGCTTTGACCACTAATTGAGCGGTCTATTATTAAGAAAAGCATCCATCGACCACCTAAAACTAGTGATTACTATACAGCGGATTATGATTAGGGCAATATGATTTTGGGTTGTTATGGCTATTGCTAACTTCGAATAAAATCTTTTTTTGCTTTCTTGCATTCAACACTGTTGGAACGTGTATTGTTATTTTAGGACTGCCACATGACTATCAGCCATATATGTATGTATGTAGTGATGACTAGACAGTGGATGGTGATTAGAGCAATATGCTTTTGTAATGTTATGGCTATTGTTGGTTTTATTGCTCTCTAGCAATCAGCACTGTTGGAACGTGTATTGTGAATAGCCTAATTACCATCCGCCCTATAGTGATGACTAGAGGTAGGACCGGAAGCGTGATTTTCCCAGGAAACAGGGCAATCTACAAAGCTAGAGAGCATAAAAAAGGTTCATCATAAAAATGAACAAAGCACGACGAACAATGAACAATGAACGGCGCAAAGTAGATCCGCTCTTTAGTGATGACATTTAGTCGTATTCGAGTGAGCAACTATGCGATTAGATGCCACAATTTCAAAAAACATACCGTTAAAATTATTCTAATTGATATATTGCATAACTTGGTGAAGATTTATCATGTTAATATAACATGTCTTCTTTATATATTCAAATTGGTATCATGTACCACTAAAATCATTGTACTTTCTTTCCTTTCTGTCCTCTTTAGAAGGAAAAAACCTTTCCCAAGACCATTTAACTGTATATATGTAATCTATATTATATTATATATAGTAAAATATATTATATTATATTTTTAAAACTATATTTAATACATATTTACGTTCTTCTTCAACCGAGATTTCCGATGACGCTTTGAAGATTTGTTTATGACATTCTATGAACGTAACGGAAAACGTGTGTTACGATTCAGTGAATCACACATTGCAACATATTATATGAAAAATATTATACAAAACTTAGAATAACTACATACATATATTACATAAATATAATAGCATATTTCTGCCATGAAGCGAATCGTATACGCGCGCGCCCTTAGATCATGCTTCGTCCATTATTTCAGTCGATAATTGATAAAATTAGAGCAGAACTTTTACAGTTGGAGATGTCTACGTATATTAATATATACAAATCAAACGGCCCGTTAAATCTGGTCGATAATGGAACAAGGAATCTGTGCGGATGGTCACGATTCGTAGCCACGCTTTAATTTTCCAAATTATCCGACGTGTATTGTTTAGCACGCATTATAATATAGAGTGTACACGTATATGGTATGATTTAATTCACTGATTTTTTTCGGTTGGATGTGTTATTATTTGTTCGATTTTTCTACGCTCGGGTTTGTTTCAGCGGGTGTAATATCGTTGAAAAATGAGGCCGGGCAAATAATGTAAACGGATTGTCACGACGAAGACTGTCCGTTATGTGGTCTTCGTTCAGCACAATGCGGGTCGTCTCTTTCAGCTTCAGGGATGTATAATATCGTCAGTTGGTGGTGTCATGATAATCTTTCAGGTGCTTTTGATTTTTCGATTGAGATTCATCATTTAAAACTTTTTCGTATTGATGTTTTAATGTCGTTAACTGATTTGCTATGTTTATATTTAATTGCTTCTGATCGTTGATAGTCATACTGTGGTACAGTTTCGTTAGTATATTTCGTTAGTAGTTAGTATAGTAAAGGTGACCGGAAAAATGCACTCGAGATAGTTGCACTCTCGAGACATCCAAACTTTCAAAGATGCTCAAGGACAACTAACGCAATAGAATTCCACAAAAAAGCTTCAAGGGGTATTTGCATGTTATCCGAGGGGTACCAACCTTTTTTTGTGGAATTCTATTGTTGATTGATTATGTTTGACACCTGAGTATTTTTTTACACAGTGAATCACGCCATACTCACTATTGGTATTTTACGCATGACATCTATACAGTGCCGGTTTTAGGGGGGGGCTAGGTCGGGCGGCGCCCAAGGGTGCCAAATTATTTGGGGCGCCGCTCGATGCGCCAAAGGCGCTTTAAAATTTAAAATTAGAGCGCCAAAGGCCCTACAAAATTTTAGATTATAGCGCCAAAGGCACCTCTACTTTCTAAACTCAGCATTTGTACTCGGCAAATTCTATTCATTGGTTGAAGGCGCATTCCTTTTTACCACAATTTAAACTTGACCTATACGACGCTGCGAAATCTTCTGTAACATCGCATACTTTTTTCGATATTCTCCAAAGATTTTTTACACTATTTTCCGCTTTAATATATTTATGGAAGATTCTAGCTGATAACGTGTAATTAAATTCCTAAAAAAATTTCTTAGATTTGAACAGTTAAACGAATATTCAAAGATTGGGGGGTTTTTGTATTTTGAAAACAATCTACTGGAAAGAGCCGATCTTCAAATTAAGCTCACCGAGAATTCAAAATCTGATATTATTAGCAATGAAAAATTGAAAAGCACTTCTTTCAAATATAGTTCAAGGTAAAATGAATCCACTCATTGTAATAAATTTTATAAAACAGCATAATTTACAATAATTATATCCAAACATTTGTGTTGCTATGCTTTTGCTGTCACTGCCTGAAACTGTATCAAGGTCCTAAGCCCGGATAAAAGAGGATGGTAATCCAATTTTTATAATTTTTTTCTAAGGGTGTAAGAAACAATTGCCCAAGGGCGCCATTGCGTGTAAGCCCGGCACTGCATCTTTAGCGGTAAACCTCGAGCAAAGGGTTAAATTTTAAGGGTATAACATGAGGGTTTAATAAAAAAAAATGTCTCATTGCAAAAATGGGAAGAAAAAGTTGTACAAATGCATATATATATGATTTCACATATTAAGTCAGTTGAGTGAAATGTTTAAGGATTCAAAGTAATTTGTATATGTAAAAAAATATATACGTATTTACAATATAATATGTGAGTGTAATAGCCCTGAAAGTGCCATGTGTTGATTACACATGTTTAGAGCTCATCCGCGAAAGGCATGGTGTTTGAACAGAGCACCTGTGGCAGCCGCCTAAACAGTGATTAGTTGACACACGCCAATGCTGTTTGCATATCTCATCATCCAGATCACCAGCCACTCGCCTGCTGCCATCCACCGTCATCCATCGGACAGTCATCAACGTCCCTCCGTGACAACGGTTGCACACAATCGCGTCCTGTGTCCGCTCGACATGCTGCTCGATCGCAAACACTACCAGTCTTATCGCCACTTCTGATTACGATGACACATGTGAACCACCCCCTATAACTTCGAATATATCATATCATATAAAGATAGTTTTGAAAATTTGTGCTTGTGCTGAAACGAATCGAAATTCTAATTTCATACACTTCGACAGAGGTACGAGTATGCTCAAACTTTATTCTAAATGCATAACATTTGTATATGTGATAACTAAATCCCGAATAACCAGCGTTCATTGTTCAAATGTTGTAAATGCATTGTTAAAGGTGTGCCGAACCTTTTTTACATAGCATTTACAACAATTGAACAATGAGCGGCGCGCTTTGGGTCCGTACTCTAGTAATAACTAGAGACCGGAGCCACTTTGCGCCGTTCATTGTTCATTTACTCTCTAGCTATGTAGTACAAAGCTAGAGACCAAAAAAAACGTTCACCATAAAAATTAAAAATGCACGGCGAACAATGAACATTGAACGGCGCAAAGTTGCTCCGGTCTCTAGTAATAACATTATCATTCAATGTTTAATTTAATTATTTTTTTATTATTTATGCTATTCATAAGGTAGTCATTCAAGCAGATATTTGTCTGAAGGCAATATGAAAGTCTTAACAATTTTTCTGTCGTGGTAAAAACATTTCAAAGCCCGACAACCTACATATCTATCAATATATGTATAATTTCACTGCGTCTTCTATAACTCTTTGCTTCTTATTTTGGTCTTTTTCAATCTCCTCCATATTTTACTAGATCTGGTGTACTTCAGGGGTGCACTTTAGGCCCTTTACTACTTATCATTCTTATAAATAGCCTCCCTAAAAGTCCTATCCAATGCATCATCTCTTGTTTGCTGACGATGTCAAATTATTCTTTTCGGTTAAGGATGTGAAGCAAGTTTCTCTTCTTCAAAGCTGATTTTAACGCTGTCCTGGAGTTCAGTTATATTTCAGGATTAGAACTTAATATTAATAAATGTGGAATCATGAGTTATGCACGTCCACATTTGCTCCATTGTTACGAATATTCCATTGGGTCCGTCTTATTGGAACGTGTGGAATCTATGGTTGATTTGGGTATCACTTTTGATCCTCAACTCTTTTGATCCTCAATTTTTGGTTATGAATATACAGTGGATAGTAATTATGGTGATTTGCTTTTGATGCGTTCTGGCTATTGTTAATTTTGTAGAAAAGCTTTTTTTGCTCTATTGCATTCATCACCGTTGGAACGTGTGTTGTGAATTGTCATTGCCCTAATCACCGCCCGAGCCATAGATATGAAAGAATGGAACAAATGTTATAATCACGATTTCTTAACAATGATTTTAATTAATTAAGTATAGTATCGTATGTAAAAACGAGTCTTTTAACAATTTTGTCTCTCAATGTATGTATCTTTTGTAGACTCTGTCGTAGCTACGACAAATGTCATAGATTGACACCCTACTAGAGATTTATCTGCAGACAAATCTCTATAAGAGAATGCCTACATATGTATAAACGAATTGAAAGCATTTCTTAAATTTTTCTCTACAGATGATGTTTTAAATATTTTACATATTCGATTTTGACGTTTTTAAATAAAACCAAATTTCAGAGTTTCTTCATCTTACAGATCTGATGAGATACTTGCATTAGATATATATTAGTATATACATTTATAGATGTATTTTGTTATTACAATTTCATTCAAAAAAGTATGAATAAAATGTGGCAACCATATTTTTACTCTATTGTTTTATTTTATTTGAAAAAAAAATGTTTTTGTTTGTAAATATAATCATTGTTTATTCTCATTATTATAATATTGGATTTTTCTATCCTAAAAAGCATATTCTACATTATAAGGACTTAATTTGTAAATAACCATTATCCAGGAAGAACTAGGTAAATAAAATAGTACATCATTGTATAGAAGTAATGAACTGATTAATGATATTGTATGGACATTGTACTATTTAATAATGTATGCAATGCTTATACGGTCCACTATTTATTTTTCAGATATAAATAGCATATATAAAATGAACGAAAATGCTTATCAATATCAAAGATGGCTGCGGTGGTTAGGAAAGTGCGCCATGTTGTTTTTATTATTCCATTGCGCGAATGGAGCTCCACAACAATATCGATCTACAACTGAAGCTGGAAATCCTCTGACTACCATTCAATATTATGTCACACCCAACAGGTTTACAATATATAATTCGATAATCTTATGTTTTTTAATGTAATCATCTCGCGATGTATGGATATAATTTATCAAAAGATTGATCGATTGATTGAGTTTACGAATATACTTTACTCACTTTCTCTTGTGTAAGTTTCATAAAATAGATTGATGTTTTCAATTTGGATTGTTTGGAAACCTTTATCGTATCGTATGATTTACGTATTGAACTAATATTGAATGTTTTACAACGTAATTCATAGATGTCGTGACTAGTATTCAATGAAATATACAGATAGATTCAATAGTAATTTTTTTAGAAAATTTATTACAAATGATTTTATAAATATAAAGTAGAAGACGGTTGTAAAATATAGTGCGTTAAATATTCATGCATTAGTGGATCTTAGTGGATTTATTGTAATTAAATGAGGCGACATACATATAATATGTTTTCATTCTGATTCTTATTTGATAATTTGATAATAAATATTATTAAATTACTAAATATTAGATACCGGGTTATTTAATATAAAAATAGCAATACAAATATTGCATACAAATAAAAAATATTGGGAACTGAAATTATCTTATGAAATTTATGTTGTAAAATCTACGTATATTTGAAAGTGGTAAAAGACCAATTTTCAGTTCCAAAAACACTATTTCAGTTAGACTTAATTCGCGAATTGTTATCATTACTTTTAATTTGATATGTCTAAAATATGGGAAAGCAGAATAAACTTATTACTGGCCACCGGTATTTTTATCTCACAAAACATTAAATAGAATGTTTTGTGAGATATTTCTCAAAATGAAGAAAAGTGGACTTACTCCCAATTTTAAATGTAACGGCTATTATATTAAATGATTCCATAAGTTCATGCCCGTTTATCCCCAGTAAAGTTATAAATATCAGGCACGAACTTATGCAATTATCCAGTATATATCTCATAATCTTATTTATTTTTATTATAAAAGTTATATAACAAGTATTCATAGTATCTAATTCAAAAGCCAATAAGAAAGTACACATTTTTTATATGGTGGAGTTAATTTTCAATGCAATTTACAATTTTCTTTTTCAAAATATATGTATAATATTTGGTAAATGTATACATCAACAAACAAATAAAACAGTAAATTGCAGTAAAATCGTGTTTCACACTATAGAAAAAAAATGTGACGATTTTAAATTGGTTTTTGTAATTAGAAGCTTCGTTTACAGCCAACTGAATTTCGGATTGAATCAAATTTTAGACCTCGTTCAACGACGGAAGCCTTCTACGATTACGAAGAAGCTAAAACTCCTAGACCACCGTATCCAACTTTAAAATCGGAGCCGTTTACACCGCCCGAGCTGATCATGACTCTGTTCAAGACGGCTGTAGACATCGTTAGGAAAATGAACAAGAAAAAGACTAGCACAAAGTCAAACAACAACAGCACTACATCATCAACGCCAAACAATGTAACAGCGGTCCAATTGCACGACCGAAGTTCGGCAAGCAACGTGAGTAAAGAAGACTTGGGAAATAGGAACGCCTCTGACAGCCCCAGAGGGATGGACCACGAGCATTACACTTTCGAAGATCACTATCCTCACTATTTGATAGCCGACCATCCTCCGGAAGATGCGACGACGACTACGGAAAAGCCAGCGCCTGTTGAAATGATAAAGCAGTCCCGATACTCGGATCCTTGGACTGGTTATTACGATTTCATCATCAACGAGGGCTCCTTCAAGTTCTGGAGTGGCTTTCAGGTATGTTATTAATGCATAATAGTGATTTTTCTTCACCAAAAACGACGAATGAAATCGAATTACGTATGAATGCTGTCATCTATTTGTTTGCTAATACAATTATATGAGATGTGAGCTAGCGAAACTGTTATAGGATGTTTAATGAATATTTTAAATAGTATTAGAGGAGCGGAGGTGTTATATTATTAATAACATGTATGTAGGTCAATAAATATGAATATTATTTAAAAAAAAAGAATGAAATTCTGTTGCCCCTTATTTTGTGAAAAGTTTTTTCGACTGTTTGAATTATATTTGATTTGTTATATCACGATTTCATTACGAGTGTTTCAGCGTTCTGAAATATCGTAACGGTATCATAATGCTAATACATAGATGCGGTCAAGATTACGATAAAGCTTTTATCTATTTTAGCACCGTCTTAGCCAAGCGTATCAGTACTAAACGAAAGCGTTTCACACCGTTTAATACTATTTAGGATCGAACTGGATCGAAATTTTTCCTGAATTTTCATTGTTGTTACGGTAAAATTACAGTTACGACTAGTTTTACTAACGGTATTGTCGAATATTGATATCGACCACGTGCGTATGCGTGTAATTGTGTGTAGATACAACTATGGGAGTGGTGGTCTCACTGTGAACTATTTGCAAATCGTGATGCTTCAATTGGGAACTGTAACCATTTTCGTTCACGTCTCGCTCATCTATGAATGCATTTAAGTGTGTGAGCTCTGGCACGTACGGAATACACTATAAATATGGGTGAATCTATTTCTAGGTTGTTATTTGTTGGTGTTAATATAAGTGTGTTATGCGACGTGTGTGTAATTGTTATATCACGCATTATTTAATGTTTGAAGCTGTATTATGTGAAAATTTATTTGGAAAGTTCAACGCGCGGGTACTAGCGAAACCCTATTTACTCGATTGAGATTTTCGTTCCTAAACAAAATTTAGGCACATATTGATATTGATATAGTGTTATAATTTTTCTATTATGTTAGTCAGTATTTGGAAAGGTATTAACACGATTAAATAATAGTCTTAAATTCATTTTCAATCACAAATTGATTTCAATACTGCCGTATAGATTTAAGGCACTGAGCCCGATTCATTTCTCTTTAAGGTCAAACATTGCATTCAAATCTATATTATACAAAAAAAAATTGCAAATATATTTTGTTTTATTATTTTTTACATGTGCTATGACAGGAATTACTCCAAAGCGACTCATATGATTATTTTTGGACATAAGTACTAACAATTTTTCAAACATAACAGTACATAGTATGCAATATAGACATCTATAGACCAGTCTACAAATTTTTTGATACACAGCAAATTTGTGAGAAATGCATCATGTAGGTAGCATTTTATAATATTGAAGAAATTTTAGATGCTAATAACTCGAATTTGCGAGGAACTGAAGTGGAGGATACTGATTTATTGGATCCGTCACAACAATTTAGCTAGAATGAAAATGAAAAATTCTGGTCGATCTGTGTTTTTAATAACCACAAGATCTCGCCAGCAGCGTATTTGGCTGGGATTTGAACCCACGCCCTCTCTACTGGTATGCGATAGACCTACCAGTGCACTGTGCTGTGGCTGCATACATATGTAATAAAAAAAAAATGGTTTCTTTGTATAAATCGCTTAGTGAAATTCGATCAAGAAATGTTGTACTATATTATTTAAGTAAAATAATAATAACTTTTTAATCCAGACGGTAGGGAGAATCGTCAATATAATCGTAATATATAGACAGTAGAAATTAATGATAAAATAAATACATATAATAATATGTAAATAATCATAATAATAATAATTAATTAATCAAAGTCAATTTACGGTGGTCGGTTAAGTAGTTTCATCCACCCAACATACATACAGTGATGAGTGAAAATAAGAAGACGTGGCTGCAAGAATACAATTTGATGTTACAAATACCCGACGACGTAGGGAGGCCGCTCTCATCCTGAGAATTGCTTCAAAGCGAAGCACGTACCCTTTACAAATATCTATGAAATTTCATAATGTTATTTTTTTTGTCAGATTTTATCGCATTGACGTAAATCTGCAATACACATATGTACATCTACATATATATATATATATATATATATATATATATATATATATATATATATATATATATATATATATATATATATGTATATATAAAATTGAATGTTTGCCTGTCTATCTGTCTCGAATATGCTCCTAAACCACTGAACCGATTACGATGAAACTTTCAGGATTTGTTGTATACATGTCCGGAAAGATTACTAAGATGAAAAAAAAAATGGGAAAAAACGGGAAAAACGGGAATGAGTGTCATTGCAACGCAATAATTTCAAATGTTTTCGCGTCGCAACCTGCGTTATTAGGGTAAAATAAACGGGTCTACGTGACGAGCCAGAATGTTAAATTACAGAAAACACAAATATCGGAAGGCAAAGATCGAAAATCGAAAGATCTTAAGTCGAAAGATCAAAAAAAAAGGGTGCATGGTAAACGGTACATACTCACTTAATTTGCGCGAGTAGGGTACAACAGGAACAAGAGGAACAGGCTTTTCCTCCCGTATTCTGCGCGCGCACATTAATACGGGAAGAAAAGCCTGTTCCTCTTGTTCCTGTTGTATCCTGCTCGCGTTAATTAAGTGAGTATGTACCGTTTACCATGCACCCTTTTTTATATTTCGACTTAAGATCTTTCGATTTTCGATCTTTGCCTTCCGATATTTGCGTTTTCTGTAATTTAACATTCTGGCTCGTCACGGAGACCGAAAATAAACAAATGAATAATTTCAAATGTGTTCGCTGCCGGCGTTTTTCCGACAAATGGGAACGGGAACTGTAACACTTTAAAATGCTATAATTTAATCATTTTGTTTAATCAAATTTGTTTTATGAACAGTGTTTTTGAGTATAGGTATATATGTACATTACATATGTATAGGTATGTAAGTTAATGTTTCAAAGTATCGTAGGAGATTCGGCAAATGCTTTGCTTCACATCTCCAATGTCCGATGAAGTGATACGCAGCTTTCGGTGGTTCGATTGTCCGACGACTTCGGGGAAGTCGGGTTAATAAACTCGTAATGTTTAATGAGCCATTCAAGAGTATAAGATCGCGAACGTTCCGGGCCGATAGGTTAAAGTCGTCGAATGAGTGAGTCCCTCTCTCCCGGGGTGTTCTTCTGTCCGTCCGATGGCCAGATAAGGAAGACTATGCACCGTAAGTACATAGCACGGGGGGACCGCACAATAATCGTAAAATTTAACGATTTTTCCTTTGGGTGTGTCCGCTAATGTTTATGATTTTGCACGAATTTTCCCCGCCTCGGCTCTTTCGCGTCGGCTACCGCATAACTCTCTGTTCAGAGGACGCTCGTGAATCGCGTGTTTTTTCAATTAATTTAATAAAAAAGTGTGTGTGTGTTGTTAGCGATCATGTTGGATGTACGTATGTATGTACTTGTGTATGTTATAAGTGGTGGATTGTGTTCAATGTGAATGCAATTATTTGCGGTGAGTTTGATGGTCGTACGGGTGAAAATTCAAGGAGCGTCTTTTGAACTCTGACAGCACTTGAAAAAAAAAATGATTTCATATCGTTATTCGAGTTGTTATTAAAATGGTGTGTTGTATGGTTTCATTTTGAAAGGTTTGGAATTTAAATCCTGGTTGAAATTGAAAATATAGATGTACTAAGATCTTCGTCTTGTAGCTTCTGGCAAGATTTTGAAGATATTCCATACGTCTGTCTCGTGTCAAAATTTGCTGATTTTATCTGTTGAAATTATTTGCTTGTCTGGTTGATTGAAAACAGAAATATTCATAGTACGGATTTGAAAGGTTCATAGTCAAATTAATTCGATTTTTTTGTTGTTTTTCGAGTGTTGAAAATTTTAGTACGATTTTTTTCGACTTGATTATTAAAATGAGCCATAAAAAAATCAGAAACATCAATGTTTATTCTTTAAATGCAATATTTTTCTATTGAACGGTTTTCAAATGAAGCAGAGACAATACAGATAGCTCTCGATGAATTTTGTTCGAAATCTAATAAAGTAAATAAAGTAAAATTCCAACTAAGTGTCTACATCTGAATGTAGAACTTATTTATCATTTTTTATTTCTTCAAAACCAGGATTAAAATCATGATTTGATCATAAATTGAGTGCTTAGTTTTCATATTTGGTAAGTTTGGATATTCTGCTTTCGAGCAGAGTGGTCCAGGGTTTGACTTCCACTAAAGTCTCACTGCTAGCCAGAACTTGGTTAGTGACTCCAGGTCGATAGTTTCTTACCAGAGATTGTCAATTTTTCTGATTTTCATTGATACGGTCCCTGTAAAAATTGGCATCTCCTTCCCTATTTCTCTCGCTAATCTCAAGTTATTTAGCGTCTTCAGGTTCGCCAATTTGATTTTAAAATGCTGCGAAAATATATCTATTTTAATAGCTACTGATCTACTGATCATTTTCTATTTTACAATTTTAAATTAATTTTGTTAGTAATCATAGTATTATATTATTATAATGTTAATATATACAGCGTAATAGGAAAAAGAGCTCAAAAACCTACATATTTACAATTCTTATAAATGCTCATAATACATCTAATACATACAATTAATTAAAGACTCTCTAAAGTCGATGACCTAAAGCAGATTGTGTTTAGGTAATCTGTGTGTTATACCTGAAGGGTATAGACATTTTGTTGTAATCACCGAGATTCTTCACAAGTGTGTTAGCATGCTTATTAGTGATTCTGTCATAGAATCTACTGTTTAGTTTGTTAGTAATGTCTGTAACTAACGGAATATTATTTATGGCATGCAGTTTTTTCAAGTTAGTATATATGAGTGTATTATAAATTATTTTCAAGTTAGTATACATGGATGTTTACTTGAGCTGTGCGTGCATTTGCACGGCACATTTCAGGTATTATTTCTTAACGCATGCGCGCTTTATGTGTTCATGCGTTGTTGTTTATTTTGTACTTGGTTATGTACAGCGTGGCTTTTTTTTATTAGAACAACCGTCTCGTTCTTCGACGAAAGGGTCTCTTAGACTGTATTCGTTGGGGGGGGGGGGGGGGTGGTGGCCTCATGTTGAGGGCTTTAAGGGTCAGATTCCTTGACCTTTAAAGTGGGATTAGTATGGGTGTATTATAGATTATTTTTAGGGATTTATTTTGTATTATTTGGAGTTTAGAAAGGTTAGTATTCGAGGCGTTATTCCATACAGGTGAAGCATAGGTTAATAAATTTCTGCCAAGTTTGAATCCAAGCAGAGTTTATAAAATTAATCATTTGGCAAAGTCGTGTGAGGAACACGGAGAATTTCAACTTAAAATATATGCATCAAATCATTCTCATACGAATTTAATATTCGAACAGGTACGGTCGTTTACTGCACAGGGGTGGATCCTCGCCGCTTAATAATTAATGCATTTCGCTGCAGCTACGCATAAAACGCATTACATGCATTACGACCACGACCATTAAATCGCAGATGCAACAATGTTAATCGCCGCTTAAGCTGAAAATGATTGGTCACGTTTAATTTTTTTACTTTCAGTTATTCACGGCTCTGTTGCTTTTGTACTCCGCGCTGGCCGCCATTTACTATGCCAAGTTCAACCCCATCCAACCGGACTATGACACAACTTACGATGACTACTTTTTCGGGAGATCTTTGGAGGACAGTGCTCCTGCTCCATCGCCAACTTCCGGGTCTCCGGCACCAGGTTGGATCAGCACTTTGGCCGGTATGGGGACTCAGACGTATCAAAGAATCATGGACACCATACATTCGGCTGATAAGAAGTTCAACTAGTTGGTTGCTTATCGATGTTGAATTGGGTTTTGCTCGTTCAATAAGACTATGATGGTTTGAACATTGTTTCAAAATTGAATTATACCTGATGATTAAAATGCTACGGATTAATAAGTGTTCAATTGAAAGTGATTCAAATCCATTTTAATATCAATTTTTTTTATGCAAATATTTTTACAGTTCTGTTGCCTCATATTATATATATATATCTTTTTGTATGTTTATGATGTGAAGAATACGTGTTTGTTAATGAGTGTGAGTAATTAGTCCAGTCTGATTGTCTTATAAAGGTTTCTATCATTTGAATCAATAGATATGTATTATAGATAAAATTGTGAAACTAATCAGAGTAGCTAATGTTAGATAGACATGCCAAATATTAAAGTGTATTAAATTGAACTCAACACTTAACGTTGCATATGTATTGTTTTTGTCTTGCCATATATATTTTTTTCACTTTCAAATATGTATGTATTGCAGAAAAGGAATCGATATTTATATATTTTATTTTGATTTTGGAAATTGATTGTTTAATTTATTATCTAGACGTAATAGTATTGTTAGAATGTTTATTGTTTTGAAATTAAGCGCGTGTTTTGGTGACTCACAAATCGTGTTTATTAAGGCTTTTCCTTTTTCACATTGTATAAAATAAGTAGAAAAGCTTTTTTGAACATTTTTTTGCCGCGTTTAAATATTATTCTATTTCTGTATCGAGATTTTTGTTCAATAAAATATAATAAATTTTAAATCCATTTTTGGGATGTTTGTTTTTATTTGGTTTCCATTATAAATACAGTCAATATTTGACACTCACTTATATTCGGAAGATTGTTGAACATATTTAAGAAAGATGATCATTGGTTTTCAATTGTCGTAAATTGTCGGAAATTACTCTAACCCATTTATCTGGTAGTCTGCGCTCATCATTGTTTTCATGATTGATTGTGATTTATGAGTGAAATTTTGATTAACTCTCTTCCATTTGGGCCTTACAGGGATGTTTTGTATTTGTAGTTGTTTCTTACATATTTATTGAAACTGGCTGTAGGTGCAAGGCATTCCTTATGCTATATTTTATTTGATATTTTTTCTTTATCTGTTATTATTAAATGCTATTTTTTATGTATGTATGGATGTATTTATGTTTATGTTTAATTGTTATTTTGTTTTTTTTCTTTTTTGTGTTATATTTTTTGACCATTGTGGCGCTTTAGGAATTCCTGTTATGCCACAATGGTCTGTTTAAAATAAATAAATAAATAAATAAATATGCCAACCAAAATTGGTAGAAAAAATAATTAAAAGTGTAAAATTAAACTTATTGTTATTATAATACGAAATTTTTTATACAAATAGTTTAAATGAAAATAAGTTATGTTTATACATATGTATACCAGTTGTTTTACCCGGCTTCGCTCAGTATTTGTAATTATAAACAGCTTAAACACGGCGAACCTAATAGTAAATATTCATTTTTTTTTTATTTAATTTATTTGAATAGAAAAAAAATAATATCGAATCGTCGTCATAGAAACTTTGTTTAGTTCCAAACCGAAAATACTTACAAACACTCAAAGTCTCTTTCGAAATTATATATTATATAAATATAATGTACATATATAAATAAAAAAATTAATATATACATACATATGTATATATATGAGCCGTTATATTTGAAAGTGGCGGAAGTCCAATTTCCAGTTTTTCAGTTTGACTTATTCACATATCGTTATCATTTATTTTAATTCGATTTGTACAGAATCTCGGAAAAGCAGAATAAACCTACATATTACATACCACCAGTATTTTTAAATATTATATTTTATGTTTTGCGATATATTTCACGAAATAAAGAAAAGTGGACTTACGAAAATTTCAAATAAAACGACTTATATATACCAGGAAGGCCTAACATGTAAACCCCAATGCGCCTTCTTGGCCATAAAAATCGTAAAACAATTTATAGAGCAATTTTTCCTAGCATCATAGAGACATCTATGTATAAATTTTTGAATTTTTATAAATCGGCAAATTCGATACGCTCAAAACTCGAATTTTGTGAAGAGTAGGACCAGGTTGCTGATTTATTGGAACTGTTTTTTGTGTATGTGAATGAAATCAGATAAATTGGCAAACTCTGATAGGAAACGATCAACCTAGAGTCACATATCTAAGGTCTGACCGGCAGCATTGGGTCTGGGATTGAACCCGTCACCACTCAGGTGAAAGTATAACACGCTAACTACTGATCTATGCTGTTGGTTATTATTATATTATACGTGTTTTGTGTTCTAATCAAGTACTAGTCGTTATACTTTAATATGAATTATTTCCAAAGTTTTTGAACCATTGATTATACATATGTACCTAACAATAGCAAACAAAGGCCTAAACAAACAAAAGTTGAGAAGACAAATAATTGAGAAAAAATCAACTAAATATGTAACTAACCTCACAAATTTTGTCTCAGTACTGAAAACTTCAACTTATAACTTACTAAATACATATAAAATATTAACCGCAAATAAATATCCATTGATTTTTACTGTGTATTATATTTACGAGACAAGATTGTAAAGCTAATTATAACCGAGTATCATCATTTTCAGATTTTATCACATTTCGCAAGTACTACTGCTGAATTCTAAGGACGACAAGGATACTTAGTTTTTGTATACAGACAAGGTTTAATAAATTAATGGCATAAAGATGATAAAGCACCCTTACTTATACATTCAACAATATTAATATTAGAATTGTCGGTTTTATCTGACAGTTGCTAAGATGGACTGGATGGATGAACATACACTTTGAAATAAATAAAATGTTTGGTATTACCTCATTTTAATGTTAGAGTATAATACATATGTTACAGTCATAGTTTATATAAAAGAAATTGACAACCGAACTAGTCATTTAGATAATCTGTATTTATACCTGAAGAGTATAGTCATATTATTTTAATCACCGAGACTCTTCACAAGTGTGTGAATGGTAATTGATAATTCTGTAATATACATATAACCAGTAGCATATATCAGTGGTTAGTGTGTAATGCTTTCAACTGAGTAGTCACGGGTTCAATCCTTGGATATGAGATTCCAGGTCGAAAACCGGAGTATGTAAGACTCAACGATTTTTTATACCAGGAAGGTCTTACAGGTAAACCCCAATGCGCCTTCCTGGCCAATTACAAACAATACAGCATTTTTATTATACAAGTCGCTGAATTACGAGATACTGAAAATTCGCAAATTAACGAGACATCTGTGAATTATACATAAATTGTATTGTACATTAATCATACTCAAATAGTGGTGACATAGTAGGTAGGAAGGATTTTAGCCAATTTTTAATGGGGAACCGTTTCAACAATGAAATCAGAGAAAATTGGCAAACTCTGATAGGAAAAGATCGACCAGGAGTCACAAATATTCAGGTATGATCAGCAGCACTACAGATATACTCAGAAAAATTCTTTTCAATCGAGGTCAGCTCGTGGGATCGAACCCGGCGCCTCTCGGTGTTAGGCAGAAGCTTAACGACCGAACTATGCTGCTGGCATAGCTATTACTACATAGTGTGGATTACTAGTCTTTAAAAACCATGACGATTTATGTGAATTTTTTTGACATACACATGTAAGATTTTTTTGTTCAGTGTCAAAATTATTTCATTTTATGTATATGTACTTGAAATTCTAGTAACCCGGACTTTTATAGCGGGTTTGAATCACGAGTCCCGAATCCGGGTTTGGGGGAAATTACGCGGTGAGTCCCGAGTCCGGGTCGAGTCGGTTCCAGAAACCCTAGTTCTAACAAATTGGTTACCTTGTCCTATTTCTCGCAAAATTCTAGTTTTCCGTATCTCAAATTTGCTGATATTTTAAAAATGCAAAAATGTTTTTTATCATCAGAAAATTTCTCTATGCTGCGCTCTAAAATTGTTCTATAAATTGTTGATGTTTATAATTGGTTAGAAAGGCACATTGGAGTTTACCTGTAAGGCTTTCTTGGTATATTTATTTATTTATACAGATATATTTTAACACGACATATATGTATGATCAAAATTCTACATAAGTATAATTCAAGGCCAACATATATCATATTCAGGACAAGTATTGATCATCAAACATTAAAATCATCATATAGACATCTATGGACAAATATTTGCAGTATTTTTTAAATATCAGGAAATTATGAGATACTTCCCAGATATAGGACAGGATTGTCAATTTGCTGGAACCGTTTTCAATGAAATCAGATAAATTGACAAACTGTGATAGGAAACGATCGCTCTTGGAGTCTCATATCCAAGGTCTGGCCAGCAACAAAGCCAGGGATACAACCCAATTGAAACCATAATATACTAACCACTAATATATGTTGAATTATTCTAGGAATAGCACGTGCATCACATTTGCAATTTTAAGTTAAAAATTTCATAGCAAATTTGCAAATAGGTAAATATGAAGGATTTTATCTTTATTCTCGATGTAAAAATGCACAAATCTCGTACTTTTAACTGTCCGCTTGTTACCTGTTTGAATCGGCCAAGGATTATTTTACTAATTTTTTTTGGATATTGTGACGAGGGAACTGACCATTCTGAACACCAGAACAGATTTTTCCCTAAATTTTATTATGCCATAAGTAGGTAAAATCCGTCACTCGAAAACAGTTATACCATTTTGCTAAGTGTCCAAAAAACCCTAAGAGTATAAAGGCCAAATAATGCTTTTATACTTTTGCTAAAAATGTCCATTTTATTTGCGGGGGCCTCGGGCCCCTTTCGAAAGCCGGGCCCGGGTTATTTGCATACACTTTCCCCCCCCCCCCTCTCATCGGCCCTGGCTGTATTAAATAAATAAATAAATATAGTTGCTTTGTTAGGAATGGAATGTTATTTTGAGACTAGTCTTTTCATTGACATCGACCGTGACATCGAAAGACAAAGAAGAGCTATTTGTGTAAGGGCTAATATTCTGTCAAGACGGTTTTACCATTGCAGTGTAGAGGTTAAGAGAGAATTATTTATGTCCTTTTGTACTAGCCTGTATACTGGAGAATTATGGACCAAATACAAGCGGGAGACGATGAGAAAGATAAAGGTACAATATAACAACTGCTACCGCGCTCTCTTCAAGCTACCTAGGGGCTGCAGCGCGTCGCAAATGTTTGTGGAAGGGTATGTGCCTCACTTTGAGGCCATTCTCAGGATGAGAGCGGCCTCTCTACGTCTTCGTATATTTTTTTCTTCTAATTGTCTTCTTGCTGCTGCATCTTATCATTTGAATTCTTCACTATATGTTCGATGGATGGATGGATAATCCATCGACCGCCTTAAATGGACAAAGAATTGATTGATTGGTCTTATTATTATTATTATCATTTATTATTATTATTTTTCAATAATGTTATTATCTATATATTATTTATATGGGCGTTGGGGATTGCACTATTCTCCCTATCGCCAGGAATAAAAAGTTATTATTATCATTATTATTATTGCAGTACAAGTGGGCATTGTCGATGATTTTTCGTGATTTTAGTGATTTTTCGTGATCTCTCGGAGTGCGAAAAATGTGAGAAATCTCGCAAATGATCATAGCAATTGAGGCTATTGAATTAACTCAAGCAAATTTACAAGAAAACGGTGGGTGACATTTTCATTTCAGCAATAAACGATAACCGTACTCAGTTCTACATTTAAGCATTTGCATTTGCTTACTACTACAGAATATTGACGATCATTTAGATCATAGGTTCCCAAACTTATTTTCCCCGTGGACCCCTAGCCCAGTATTTTATCCTTCGTGGACCCCCTCCCCCAGGATGCCTAATAGTGAAATTTTATAATATTTTTAAATACAAATATATGAACACACTGTGATAGATTTTTTTTGTATAGCGGACAATTGTAAAAAAAAATATGTATATATTTTATTCTTATCTTTATTGAATTTTTTTTAATGAAAATGAACAAATCAAAACACAATAAAATTCTTACATAAAATAATTGGTAACTGCACTAAAACCTCTTTCCATGAGTTACGAAGAAGGAAATGCTATCAAAAACTTTCTTGCGATAGCCCACAATACAGGATAAGCAACAGGGATATCTTTCTGCAGCCAGAACTGCTGGTAACCCTTTCTAAACTGTACCTTAAGTTCTTCGTTTGTGCTTAATCCAATCAATTCTTCTTGTACTGTGTATTTAAACCCGCATTATTTTGATTAAATTTGATTCCATTGATTCCGGTCCGTGGACCCCCCATTTACATCTCGTGGACCCCCATATTTTTTTCTTCCTGTCAGGGACCCCCTGGCAGTCCTCACGGACCCCCGGGGGTCCCTACGGACCACTTTGGGAACCTCTGATTTAGATATTCGCCAAACTAGGGTAAAATCGGCTCCCGGAAAGACGCACTAAATTGCACTGAATAGTAGCGCAGTTTCGAGAAGTCATAATTAAAGAGCGGACCAAGTTTGTGCCGTTCATTGTTGATTGTTAATTTTAATGATGAACCTTTTTTTTTGCACTCTAGCTTTGTAGTTTGACTTGTTTCCTGGAAAATCGACCCAAAACGACCTGTTTCATGGAAAAAGCACACTTCCGGTCCTACCTCTAATAATCACTAAGGATAGGCGCTCGAGTGCTATTTTCCAGAAAAGAGGAGTTGCTGACTAGAGAGTTATAATTTTCAAATGCGCTCAAAAAGAACTTACGAAATAGAATTCCACAAAAAAAGGTTAGCACCCTCGGATAACATGCAAATAAATACCCCATGACGCATTTTTGAGGAATTCTATTGAGTTAGTTCTCCTTGAGCATCTTTGAAAGTTTGCATGTCTCGAGTTTGCAACTATCTCGGGTGCATTTTTCCGGTTCACCGCCAAAATCAACCCAACGGGTGCTTCATCGTATTTTTGAGCACACTTTAAGAGGGCTGTACACCCGAAACCTTAATTTTGTTACCGTTCCTTTCTTCGATATATATATTGAGTGTATGTATAAATTGAGTGAATGCGCAAAATATATATCAATATATATATATATATATATATATATATATATATATATATATATATATATATATATATATAACAAACACTATATATCAAAATATATATCAATATATATATATATATATATATATATATATATATATATATATATATATATATATATATATATATATATATATATATATATATATATATATATATATATATATATATATATATATATATATATATATATATATATATATATTGAGTGAATGCGACAGTTGCGCTTCGACCAGATAAAACGTATTTTAAATTGACAAAATCGAGGTTTCGTATTCTACTATTTTCTCCTCCAAAACTGGACCAATTTTTAAAAAAATTTCATCATCGGTATGAGAAAGATATTTTCTGTGCATCTATCGGCGTATTTTTTTTTAATCGACCGTTAAATAACCACGCTAGACTCTTTTCGTGGGTGTAACAAAGAGGCGATTTTATAGATGTTTGGCGGCTCCTAGCTCCTATAAAAAATAATGAATCAAAAAAATAAAACGATAGATGCACCCCAATGGTGGATATCCATAGCATATTAAAAAATAATGTCTCTAGTGTCATAATTGAGGTAGGGAGAAGTATAGTACTTCTGTATGGACAAGGCACTGCTGTCCAGCCCTCTTAAAGGTTCACATTAGAAACAGCCCGAGACGCGAATGTCGCCATTGCTATTTTCCAATCGATGCGTCACACATTGACGATGGTCGGGTACCACTTTTGTATGACGAATGGCAGTTGTCAGTTTCGGCATGGCATGGGGTTGCAGCCTTGAACTTGACTACCCCACCTGGCTGCGGACCTCCACTTCCAGAGGTTGCCATCGTCTCGAGAGTGGCATTCGCGGCCGGTTCGCCACCTGCTGAGGACGTGCTACCATCGTCGACGGCAAACGCAACACTTCTTGCAGCGGCCAATAGCGAGTCGTTTGTACCGCTATGAGGCCTGGAAGAAGCCACAGTCACAGCTCAACGGTATATAAGTTAAACCTATATATATATATATATATGTATATGTATATGTATACAAATATAAAAGATATATATATATATATATATATATATATATATATATATATATATATATATATATATATATATATATATATATATATATTAAGGTTCTTCGATTGACTTCATGATAAAATTCCGTTGAACTTTTTTCGGTACGAATTGATGCGACTTGTGTGATGAGTTTCATTTCGAACCGTCGCAGCAAAGAATGGTTGTTGAATCAATCGGTTTAATATTTAATAAATAGCCAAAGTTTTTATCATTTTAATTTAAATAAAAAAAAAACAAAATGAATCAGTTTTTCTTATATATATTTAAAAAAAATCTTTTGTTTTTGTTTCAAATTCTTCATACCATTTGAATTGAATTTATATACAATTGAAAATTAGTGTCAAAATGTTATAGATTTGCTTTCTATACGATCTTACGAACTTCTGTAGTGTTCTTGAGTGTGATTTTGATTTGATTTCGTATCAATATATGTGCCATTTCATAGTCTTATTATTTGCATGTGAGTGAAACATTCAATTGATTGTTAATTAGCAACGAAAATGAACTATTAAGCTTTTTTGTTAATTTTATGCACCTGTTTAAAGGAAAAGAAAGTGATTTTTTCAGTACTATAACGTCTTGTCTATTCTAAAAGTATATATGTACATATATAATCGTATTTTCTTCAATCGAAATTTTTTTACATCGATAAAATGTGACTAATATAATTTCAATGCATGTATACAAATATATTCAAATAAAATGCTATAAATTTGTTAGATAAAATCCCTCTAAATAATATATAGTGAACAATTGTAGATTTATTTCATACGATCTTGGAAATTTCGTAGTGTATTCGTGTGTGACTTTTTTCTTATTAATTATAAAAAATTCATTTTATTGTAATATATCATAATTTAATACAGGCCCGGTTCGAGGGTATATGGCGCCCCTAGACAGAGTGCTTTTCAGTCCCCCCCCCTAATTAATTTTTAAAATTAGGGACATGCTCAAGATAATATTAAGAAAAAATGTAAAATTAAATTTACAAATTTTTATTCATAATTAGCTCGACTTATGTTTAATACATAATATTAATAAAAATGAATAAAATTTGCAAAAGGAATATGTTATTGTGGAACATATTTTAAAAATTACATGAAATTAAATTTATAAACAATCAATTGAATGGTTAAGATATTAAATTTCGTGAAGCAAATCCATCCCCGATACATGTATGTATATATATTTCGTTTGACGTCACGTTTCAGCTGTATTTAATTAATATACAATTCCAAGCTACCATTTGTACTGACGACAGTTTATTATTTGACAAGTTTAATTCGTGAATCGTTGATATTTGACAGCTGACTTCCTGCGTTCCTCGTAAATTATAATATTTTATTGTCAGTATTGTTACTTCGAGTAGAAAAATTACCTAGTTTGCTGTACCTTTGAGGTAGCCCTGATTGAATATTAGACTAAACAGCTATTTTTTTTTAAATTCAATAATGAAAGCAAAACCTAGTCCGAGCGTTCGAAAAGTATCGTTCCGGTATTACGAAATTTTGACTCATTTATAACACAATGTATTGACAAGATGCAAATTTTGTCAAAATCTATTGTTTCTAAAAATGGTACGAAAAAAAAAACAGTACGAAATTTAGCAGTCGACCATTCAAACGCATCAATATAATAAAAATTAATATCAGGAAGTCCATCACAAAAAGTGGAAACAATAGACGCGCCGTTTAATGCGATCGCAATATTCCACCGATATGATAATACAATAGCCATTGAATAACCGTAAATTAATGTGTCGTCACTTTTTCATTCATCCCAATGACAGATAGATATAACTTGCAATTTAAATGGAAGTGCGTAAACTCGAACTCGACGTCTTCGATGGCATTTAATTTAACTTGAATTTCACGTTCACATTACGGTTAAACCAGTTGAACCCTGCACTGGTACCATTGAACGTCATAAACGAACGCAATTTACTTGCATAATTATCATTATACATACATATTTAACCGAATTGTTCGTTTGAACGATTTGCACTGTGGTCTGTGAGACAATGTGTACGCGTGTACGTGCGTTGTAAATCCGCGAATGGGAAAAAATTGTATGGATACGTGATAAATTTTTAACGAGTCTTTATATGTAAAAACTCAATGTTTCAAGGATTTTATTCTATCTGCCTATCTGTTTGTAAATCCTTCCGGCTTAAGTCGCATCGACACACATTAACATAGTTATCCGTTTCCGTTTCCTAATGTACATACCTACCTGAAAAAAATGAGAACTGGCAGTTTTTTTTTGATGGAATGTTAGATGCAAATTTGATTTAGCCTCAATTCTATTCGTTATTAATGTTTGTACGTATACGTATTGATTTGATGAATTTATTGAATATATTATATTCGTACGAAGTGTAAACAAATTACATGAACTATTTGTTGGTCATATGTATGAAGTAAAGTTTTATTTAAAACTTAGGATACTGCATAAGATTGTTTTTGGATACATTTTCCGGCAAATAAGCCGTATTGGTTCATTTTGATTTTGAAATTGCTTATAAATTATGTTAACGATATATCTTATATCAATTATAGTATGATTATTGTCGTAGTTAGAAATGCTATGACAAACTCTATTAGAAACATGTGGAGAGATTTGATCATTTGATTTTTAAGTCATTCATATTGTAATTTTATCGTTATATGCTATTCATACATTTGTGAAGTATGGAACGCTGTTTGCTTGGCATAACGATTAGAGATAGAAGACGGAATACGTTGGTGAGAAGTATGATAAAGGTGGTTGATATAATGCTGAGAGTAAATATATTAAAATGATCACGTAGCTAGAAGAACGGACGATAAATTGACGAAAGAAGTGCTCTAGTGGTACTTGAGAGAATGTTAAAAGGGTGAAAAGAATGTTACAAGGAAGATGTTGAATGAAATCAGAAAAGTATACGGGATGAGATGGACGAAAGTTGCCCAAAATTAAAAGAATGGAAGCGTGTTGAGAGGTCTTCATTTAGCGGTTGAGAGGTTGTAAATTGTGATGATGATTTAGTTTGATACTGAAATTTATATTATTAAATATGCTTGAAAACGGAGTATGTTGGTGAGCAGTATGACAAAGGTGGTTGATATGAATAGGAGGGTTAAGAGATTTAAATGTTCACGTAGCTAGAAGAACGGATGATAAATGGACGAAAGAAGTGTTCATATGGTACCCAAGATAATGTTAAAATGTGAAAGAAAGGCTGTTAAGTGAAGAAAGGTGGATGAAATCAGAAAAAATGTGTGGGATGAGAGTCTTCTAAGAGGTCTTCATCTAGCAGTGGATTGCGAATGGTTGTTTATTATGTAATTGTAGGGAGATAGGTTATAGTTTTTTTACTTGGATTTTAATGTTAATAACAGCAAGAAAGCCTTGTGTGCCACAATGTTAAATCTTATATATGTATGTATATAGATTAGGCCAATTCTTCGATAGTTACATATATACATACCACGTGGAATTTAGAATTTCGTGAAGTTATTCTAAGTTTTTTGATATATTGATGATGTTTCTGTTTTAGCTATTGTATCGTTTTAGCGTAAGTGGCCAATAACTATACACTGGCCAAAAGCTGTAGCGTCTCTCTTAATGTATGCAGGTAATTATTCAATACCTAGGTCAAGTTTACTACTATTAGTCACATGCGTAATGTTAGAGAATTAGAAAATGTTATATGTATTACAAAACGCAACTTTCTATTGTAAATAGTGTATTATTTGTGTAGTTTAATAGAAATATTATATTTTTTATTTATTTTTACATATATGTATATATGTACATACATTTACCAGCAAGGCCTGACAGGTAGACCCCAATGCGTCTTCATAGACTATTAATTACAAACATTGCAGCATTTTTATTACATAAATCACTGTATTTCGAGAGGCTGAAGAACACTTTTACAATTAATTAATTAATCTATCGAGACATCTATGGATTTCGATGTGTTCATAAATTCTTACATATTGTACATAAATCAAATTCAGATATTTGTGATAGCGGGTAGGATGATTTTTGCCAATTTGATGAACCGTTTCAACAATGAAAATCAGATGAATTGGCAAACTCTGATAAGAAACGATCGACTTGGAATTACAAATATCCAAGTCTGACCAGCAGTATTAAAAATTAGCACGGGATCAAACCCAGTAGTCTCTCGGTGCTAAACTTAAACGCCACCACCGAGCCATACTGCTGGCCTGCTGGAGTTTTATATTAAACCGAAACGGCGTCTGTAATTCGTTTCAGATTGGTCAAAGACGTTTGTGATTGGTCGGTCGTTAAATAATATTAATTTATTTCGATTCAAATAAATTTTATAAAAAAACAATTTTTTTCATGGTTTTCATTTAATTTCCATTTACCGAGCGAAGCCGGGTAGCACCAATAAAGTAGTCGGTAGAGTTAAAAATCAAATCAAGGAAATATATCAACAGAAGTAGTATAATGTTTTGAAATTCATATATATGTATAATATATAATTTCGAAAGAGACTTTGCATATATGTATGTAACCTTCGTTGGTTGGTTCGTAAACAACATATTCGATTTTTTATTCGATTCAAAGGCGCCGATTCGATTTTTTTTCAATTCAAAGGATTCGAAAGCTTCGGGGGCGCAGGCGCGTTTAATTTTGTATAAAAAATATTTAAATGCAGTTTTGGGACTTCTAATATGTGCATACATACATAAGAGCTGTTATATCTGAAAGTAGCATAAGTCCATAACAAAAAGCAAACATTTCTCTTGCATGTTTTCTTTTTCCTCTCATTTTCAATATTGTTGTTTTATTTATTTTTATTTTTTTGTCATATATTAATTAATCTAATATATAATTTAGAAAGAGACTTTGTATGTATGTATGTAACCTTCGTTCGTTGGGTCCGTGACGTCATCGAACAAATAATTCGATTTTTTTCGATTTTAAGTCCCCGGGGGCAAAGGCGCCGAGGGCGAAGCCACCTTCGCGCCGGGGGCGCAGGTGCTGGATTCTGGTATACATATAATTTTTTATAAGAGACTTAATATATATGTTTGTTTGTTCGTGACAATGAATTTAATAAAAAAACAAATGAGTATTCAAATAAATTTATATAAAATAAAACTATTCAATTAAATTTAATAAAATGTTTACTATTAGATTAGTCATGTTTAAGCGGTTTATATTACAAATACCGAGCGAAGCCGGGTAAAACCACTAGTTAGTATTAAATATAACATCGTGAATATTCGTTTATACAACCAAATTAAATAAACAACTGAAAAATATTTTATTTTTCAAATAAAAACTTTACAACTCAGCTGTGAATAAAAACGAATACACACACATTGAATCTCATTTTGTACCAAAATGTACGTGTGAAAAATTGTGACAATTGTTGCTGTTACTTCAGAGCAGTCAACGGTCGTAGACTTGGCTGTTTCACTAAATTTACATACACATGTATGCACAATAAATGATGCAAACTCGAAGAGACCACAAATTCGGTCCTCGAGAATTCATAGGACGTCGTCCAGCCTGCCAATTTAACACTTAACGCGTACAAAAGATGCATTTTAGGCAAACCAGTCGCGTTGTAAGGCATATAAAACAGCGATTTGAATCTAGGCGTGTTGGGTCAGTGGAGCAATGTGACATTGGCATTGGCCATCGACTCCCACGTTACGAAACACCGACGAAGAAACGTTGACTCGCAACACTTCCTTTTGACGTATGTCGGACCTCCGATATTGAGTGCATCGCTGTGTGCAATTCCGAGTGCAATTTCACGCAATAAACCCACTATTGACGGCATTAACCCGTTTTCGCATCGGCGATATTTGGCGCTAACTGTTTCTGGCGTGACACGCAACTGTCGCGAGCACGCTTGTTGACGATGGTGTTGTGCTTAATGTTTTGGATTATTTAGATTAGTGGCTATTTTTTATTCGTTTGTACCTGAAATATCCTCAATGTGTACCAACCACCTTTTAGCTTCACTTACGATTACAATTCAGGAAAACTATTGCCTCTTATCCGATCGTTTTTATACTTTGCCATATATTGCTCATTTTGGTCATCAATATAAGTAGATCCTCCGTCATGATGATGGTGCAAAAATATCGTGTTAGACGCGTTTGAAAATTATCCCACGAAAAAGTGCCTGACGTTAATCGCCCAAAATGTTCAGTGGCATTGTTCGCCTACTACGCTCGCCTCGGCGTTTTCTTGGTAAATATCCGTTTTAATTGCTTAAACGCCTATAATGATTTATTTTTTTCATTCTATATTTTATTTTTAATAAACACAACATTCAAGAATATATTTGAAAGTGGCGGAAGTGCAATTTTCAGTTCCAAACACGTTATTTCAGTTTGATTTCATTAACAATTTTCTATCACTACTTTTTTTTTTTATAAATATTTATTTATTTACAAATATACCAGGAAGGCTTAACAGGTAAACCCCAAATGCGCCTTCCTGGTCCACATAATTATTACATATGTAGATACATGTAAATCTAAACAATATCTGACATCTATGGTCAGATATTACAAACATCGTATTAATACGATAAATAACAATGAATAACTTACATGTAACAATACGAATTTTTATATTCGATAAACAACCACAGAGACATCTATGGTGAGCAATATGGCGAAACCTAAGATATAACAATAACTAAAGGTTCACAACAGAAAATTGGGAAGGAAACGCCAATTTTTACAGGAATCGTTTCAATGAAATTCAGAAAAATTGGCAAATTCTGATAAGAAACGATCGACCTTGACAAACCAAGGTCTGGCCAACAGCGTGACTTAGCGGGAATCGAACTCGTAACATCAAGTACGAAATAATTCAACATTCACCACTAGACCACGCTGCTGGTTAATATTTTTAATTCGATGTGTCCAGAATCTCGAAATAGCAGAATAAACGTATTGTTGGCCATCAGTATTTTTATTGCAAACTTCTTCTTACTTCAGAAACGATTTGGTTTTGTGACAAAATTTGGGTTCTTATCCGATCGTTTTCAAACTTTGCCATTTTGCTCGGTTTGGTTTTGGACGGTGAAAAATAATCGTAATAGATCGTTCATTTCGTTCGTTCATCAACATACAAGTTTGTTGTTGTTTTGTATACGGCCAATTTTAGGGTACGCGAAAGAACAAATTATGCATGAACAAACGAACTAGTTTGTTCATGCACAAACTATTAGTCTTAAGTTTAAGTAATCTCAATCGTATTCTGTTATTTGATATTTTTATGTATTTTTTTTTCTTTTTTATTGTATGTATTATTATATATTCTTATGTAGACCATTGTGGTGCATTAGATTCTTCCTGTAATGACACAATGGTCCAACACTATAAAATAATTGGTCAGACAAGCACATTGGGGTTTACCTGTCATATATTTTATAAAATAAAAATAGAAGAACCACCCTCAGAGGTAGTTCATACATTTATCAAGACCAATATACGCCAAATTGAATTCAACACATGATCATGTGATAATTGAAGACTGACTGAACTACCATTCAGTCATTGAACCATATGACAGCTTGAATCCATTTATCTTATGCTTTCAATCGAAACAGTAGGCAACTTATTTACATAGCAACCCATATATTATACACACAATAAACACAGTGAGAGTCAATTAAACTAACAAAATCAAATTGTATACCATCATCTTTAACGGTCACTAATTTTGTTGTATTTTTTTTTGTTCACCACTATCAACTGCCATACTGTTTGCATGTATGCCGTATATATGTGTGTGTGTATTAATTTATTCAAATATATTCGTCGACTAGGCGGTTAATGAATATATTTATAAGCGATAAACTTTAGGTAACACATGCTAATGTAACACGAATACCGATCGAGCACATAACAGTTCTTTCACGTAGGTAATCAAAACACTGAAACGACCGGTGAAATTGATTTATGTTTTGTTTTTTTTTCTGTTACAGGTGTGATCGCGCAAAAAATAATACTTTCAGTGGTGATACTTGTGACAGTGTTGTGTGTGTGTGTGTGTTTTTTTTCAACGATTGGTTGTCAGTGATGAACTGATCGTTTGACCATGAAGACGATGGAGTCGGTGTGTGTTGGCCAGAAGAAGTTCAGACCGGGGCTGACTTCCGGTAGCTTCTACCAGCCTCCTCTGCCGAGGATGCCTCCGATGAGACCACAGGTAAAGGCTTTTTTTTATAATTTTTGTGTTTAAAATTCGCATAAAAGGGTTGTTTTAATATGGGGGTGTGTGTGTTGAGTTGGACGGACGATGCGGTCGCACGTCGATGTATTAATATATTTGTTTATGTTTGGGTGATCGTAAATGTGTCATTTGTAAAGATGATAGGCAGACTAATTGCTGTTTGATGTGGTGTTTCTAATTTAGTGTGTTGTGTTTTAAATTGTGTCAAATTTGGTGTGAGATTCGAGCGTTTTCTAGACGTTGACGTTTGGAATTTATTATGCAGCTTTAATTGATGGTGTTTAAGTTTGGGTGTTTCTTGGAATATCCTATTGCTTTTATAGTTGGAATTTTGGTATCAAAACCATTTATAAAGTTATTTATTTTGATTTCATCATATATAAGAAACTAAGACGTGTATTGTAATAATTGGAAGAAGGGCTTTAGGATCTTCTATATCTGCTAGATGCATAACATTCCCGAGAAGCTCTATATTTAAATTTATTGGCAAGAACTTATTTTTTTAAGTGGAATTTTATTTTTTTATTTTTTTATTTTTACATATGTATATACCAGGAAGGCCTTACAGGTAAATCCCAATGCGTCTTCCTGGACAATTACAAATACAAACACAAATGCAGCATTTTTATTACAAGTCGTTGAATTGCGAGACACTGAAAAACTCGCAAATTAACGAGACATCTATGAATTGTATATAAATTTTATTGTACATCAATCAAACTTCAAATAGTGGTGACATAGTAGGTAGGAAGGATTTTTAGCCAATTTTATTTTCCGGGAGCCGTTTCAACAATGAAATCAGAAAAAATTGGCAACCTCTGATAGGAAACGATCAACCTGGAGTCACAAATCCAGGTCTGACCAACAGCATACTCTGAAAAATTCATTTTCATAAAGGGATTGAACCCGGCACCTTCTTGACGCTAGCTTATGTATTTATAGCAGAAATTTCAGCATCATCGAATTGAACGTAGTGGGCAAATAAAGTTTTACTTTTTTTTTTTTTAAATATTGCAGACGGTAGCATAATTCAATGCGCGCACGTACACATTTCCGAAAACGATCTTAGCATGCCTTTCGTTTTCATTCAGTAACTGACAGAAAATTTTTGAATTCAATTTAAATCAAAAATTCAAACTTCCTCCTTCTCGTAGTCTGAACACTGAACAGATTTGTTAATACAAAGTTGCTTTTTCTAAAAATTTTATTATTAATGTTTCTGAGAGAGAGAATTTTTATTATATTTTTAGAACGATTTCTAATACAATATTAAAAAAAATATTTGTTCTAATTGGAAAATATTTTATGGGTAGTAAGAAGGGGGAGGGGGGGGTAGCTTTGAAACTCTGCCTTGTATATTCGTATATACGTACATATATACGAATATGCCCATAATTTTTTAACGCTTCGGACTATTTTACATCATCAAAAAGTACTTAATTAAACTTTATACCTACGCGTCATCATCGTCGTAATAATGATGATAATGGTAACACACAGCACATCTAGAAAAACAACAGTGCGAGTTTGCTTTGTTTCATTACGGGGATAACCACACACCGAGGGGGATAGTTACAGTTACATAATTGCATTACACGAAAAAAATTATATTGTATACATGTATAGCCTCGGACTGAGTAAAACGGTATTTTGCGATGATGCTCATTGTTGTTGTTTAATTTGCTATAGTTCTCACGCAATCTCTCAACCATAATAGCGCACAGTATCCACACATGCATATATTGTGGTAATGTTGTTAGCGACTTGTCACTGTTTTCAGGATGTTGAACTTGAGCTTATCGCATCAATTGGTACTCACACATAAGGGCTCGTTCACACCGAAATTATGACACTTATGGCATAATTGGAGGTAGAGTAATATTGTCTAAAGAAAAATTCACAATGATGTGTCTGTCGTAGCGGTTTCTCAGATAAAGGCAAGCTGTCTGTTAATATGTACATATATGCGATTTTTTATAAGGGTTTTCTATGTTTCACTTCGCTTTGAAACTTTGCCATTTTCCGTGGTTTGGTTACCGTTAGAAATTTAAATCAGCAGCATAGCTCGGTCGTTAAGCTTCTGCTTAGCGTCAAGAAGGTGCCGGGTTCAATCCCTGAATGAAAATTAATTTATGAGTATGCTGTTGGTCAGACCTGGATTTGTGACTCCAGGTTGATCGTTTCCTATCAGAGTTTGCCAATTTTCTCTGATTTCATTGTTGAAACGGTTCCCGGAAAAATAGGCTAAAAATCCTTCCTACCTATTATGTCACCACTATTTAAAGTTTGATTGATGTACAATAAAATTTATGTACAATTCATAGATGCCTCGTTAATTTGCGAATTTTCAGTGTCTCGCAATTCAACGGCTTGTAATAAAAATGCTGCATTTGTATTTGTAATTGGCCAGGAAGGCGCATTGGAATTTACCTGTAAGGCCTTCCTGGTATATACATATGTAAATAAAAAAAAAAAATAAAATCACTTCTGATAGTGGACAAGTTTCTTTTGCCCACAAAAAATAGTTCTTTTTTTTGCTCTCTTGCTTTGTAGGATAATAGTAATTGACAATAGTGAACCATTTTTTGTGAGCAAAAGAAACTTGTCCGCCGATCTCTTGTAATTACTTAGAAATTGTCAATTACTTAGAAAAACCATGCTTTTTTTCTCTCTTACTTGAACACCAATGAAGCGGTATGTTTTGACAATAGTGAACCATTTTTCGTGCGAAAAGCATCCATCCAACGTCGATCTTTGGTTGTAACTATAGATAGGATGGTCAGTTCCATTAGTGTTCAAAATAAAAGAGTAAAAAAACATGGTTTTTCTAAGAAATCAACAATAATGAACAGTTTTGTGTGAAAAGCTCCTGCACTTACCCTAAGACTGATTAAAAGGGCAATGGCCGGTCACAATACACGTTCCAACAGTGTTGAATGCAAGAGATTAAAAAAAAGCTTTCTATGAAGTTAATAGCTGTTATAATTAAAGAGCGGACCCAGAGCGCGCTGTTCATTGTTCACATGTTGTAAATGCATTGTTAAAGGTTTGCCGAACCTTTTTTACAAAGCATTTACAATAATGGAACAATAGACGGCGCACTTCCGGTCCTACCTCTAGTTATAATTAAGCTTCGGCGCTAGCGTGTTATTTTCCAGGAAATAGGGTTCGTTACTATTGTCCTACAAAGCTAGAGAGTAAAAAAAAGGGTTGACTATAGAAATTGACAATGGTGAGCCCATTTTTGCACGTTGGCGCCGATCTGTAGTTACAATGCCTCAAAAGCATATTGCCCTAATCACCATCCCCTGTATAGCTATATCACTGGAATCGTGTCGAAGAGGCTTATTGGCTGATAGGTTATTGATTTCTGAGAAACCGCTACGACAGACAAATTTGTTAAATACGAATCTTTAACAGATATCTTCGTCGGTTAATTCCACGATTAAATTAAAGTTTTTTTCAATGCACATATGTACATAATCCCAAAATTGTACTTGGCAAACGATTCTTAGAATCTCTAGGAGAGAAATATCCTCTCCAGATACCTTACGAGAGACTTGTCTGTCGATTAATCTCTACATGAATGCCCACCTTGAGGCTCATTCACACTGTCTGAGCATTGTTCCGAAAAATACTTGGCATAAATTAACTTCGCCGATTTATCTGCATATTTTACACTATGCTAGTTTCGAACGAAAAAAATATGTTTTAAGTTTCAAAACCGGTCTTCTTGTGTGCAGTGTGTGTATTTTTTTTATATTTTTTAATGTTGTATGCATATAATAAAATCGTGGAACGGAAACACATAGTTCGAGATTTTACAGTTATAAAGGTGTGTTAGCCTTTATGAGATTTTTACCCTCTAGAATTTACGTAATGTAATTTTGTATGAGACTTGTCATGATGTTATGCATTCGTGGTGGTAACTGGCCACGTCAATTATTTTGCGCTTAAGATCTAATATAATATAAATTGCATTTTTATAACTATTTTTTGTTTGTTTGTGCGTGTGTGTGTGTGTGTGTGCAGGTTGAACAATCTTAACGATGTATAATTTGTCAGTGACAGACAAATAAATGTGTCTGTGCCTACCGAACGAACGTTTGATGATGATTTTTGTTTGCTTACATTATACATTGTAGTATTACGTGTATGTAGGAGAACCAGTTTTGGTCAAGTTCAAGTTCAAAAATGTCTATTTAATCGATTGGATAACAAACGCGTTGTGAACTACATAACTCTCTTTTGCGCGTGTTTTATTTTGTTTATGTTATCGTTTTCGGGTTCTTTGTAGTCGAAATGCACTTTGTATAAGATAAAAATGTTGGTTTTTATGCCAATTAAAATAAATTCGATTGACTTTTATGCGCAACAACTAACGCATTTTATTTTATATGTAGTGCTTCGTTTGGGAATTACATTTATATACATACATACATACATATATATTATATGTTACAGTTGAAGTGTGTCTTCCAGTTGCAATGTATTTTAACATGTTGGAATTTATTCCATCTAACCTGGTACCAACTACCGTTATAGTTGAAGTGTATTTTCAGTTGTAATGTATTTTGACTAGTCGGAATATATTCCGACTAACCCATGTAAGTTGATTGATATGGCGAATTACATTCCAACTGGTCAAAGTATATTACAACTGAAATTACAGTTCAACTATAAGTTGGTTCCTGATTAGATGGAGAGGTTAGGTTTCCGTGAATCATATTTTTGTTTTCAACACATTCTTAGAGTTATCTTAATACGGTACTCATTACTTTTATTCGTAATATCTAGCAAATACTAGCACATTACTGAATTCAAAAGTATTCGGAAATACATTAGAGCTGTCAAAACTGGCGCACATTGTTGAAAGTGTATTTCTGCTTGTAGAGATATAATTTACTAGTTGAATTGTATTTGATTAACCTAAAACGCTAGTTAGAATATATAACAACTGAAAATACACTCTGACTAACATATACAGAAAAATGTGTGTGGAATTAATTTTTTTTAATGATTTGTTTTATTAAATATCATTATTATCAATTTGAAAAAATTTTTAAAATAATTGTGCGTTTTAATAAGCATTTGAAAGTTTATGTCGAATTTTGTCGAGGAATTCGTCACCGCTGGGCAGACGGGAAATTGTAGGTCTCGCTTACATCGCTTACGAGGCTCTTAAAATAGCTGGGCACCGGGAATTTGTATCGTTTCCCCTTCCTCCTCTCATCGGTTCTGATCTTTATCATCATAATCATATACAGTCTCTCCAACACGCTTCCATTCCATCTCACCCCACACATTTTCCATTCATCTTCATTGTGGCTTTCTTTACACCCCTTTACATTCTCGGGTAGGATTCCAGCACTTATTTTATCCATCTTTCGTCTATTCTACTAACTGCGTGACTCATCCATTGCCATTTCAATCTCTTCACTAGTATATCGACTACCCTTGTCATACTTCTCACCCAGGTATTCAGTTTCCTATTTCAATTTCATACAGCGTTCCATACTTCTATGAGTGCATTGGACTATTTTTTATGTTAGTTAATTCAAATATATTACATTTAAATTTTTATAATTAAAATATTTTCTAAAAAACGTTAATTCAAAAATGAAAAAGACGTACTTGCACTACTTTTTTTTTACAATTTCGGAAAAATGCTATGTGATCTGTTTCTTATCGCAATATGGTAATTAGGATTGTATCTTTAACTGACTGTTTTTAGAATTCGCATAAAAGTGTTAATTTAATGTGTGAATGAACTTTTACACGTACAAAATGTAGCTTATTTTTCGCACAGGAAAATTCACTTATCAATTTAAAAATCTAATATAAAATCGTCTAAAAGACCAAACTCCATGAAGGTTTTAACCTTAGAAACAAATTATATATACATATATAATTTCCGGGTCTACGTGACGAGCCAGAATGTTAAATTACAGAAAACACAAATATCGGAAGGCAGAGATCGAAAATCGAAAGATCTTAATTCGAAAGATCAAAAAAACAGGGTGCATAGTAAACGGTACATACTCACTTAATTTCCGCGAGCAGGGTACAACAGGAACAAGAGGAACGGGCTTTTCCTCCCGTATTCTGCGCGCGCACATTAATACGGGAGGAAAAGCCTGTTCCTCTTGTTCCTGTTGTATCCTGCTCGCGCAAATTAACTGAGTATGTATGTGAGTATGTACCGTTTACCATGCACCCTTTTTTACATACCTCCTTTACGTTTCACATGGCTTTCGTGTCAATGGTCATTTTTATCTCTTATCCGATCGTTTTCATACTTTGCCATATTGTTTTTGATATTTCGACTTAAGTTTTTCGATCTTTGCCTTCCGATATTTGAGTTTTCTGTAATTTAACATTCCGGCTCGTCACGGAGACCGAAATTTTACATAGGAAAAAATTCAATGCTTTTTATATTTGTTATATAGAGTTCAGAAATTTATAAATTAGTGTAAATAAACGTCAAAACAACGAAATGTTAAATTGTCATCTAACTCCAAATGATATGTACATAGATATATTATACTTAGTTTTGTACAAACAAAAGCTCACATCGTTGTGGACAGACAAAAGCATTCAATCACACATTCATACAATAAAAATAATTAAAAATGCGACTGCAGGGCATTGTGCGAACATCCGCTCATCCCGAATGCAAACATAAATAATGATAATACATAATAATGAATTAAGCGAAAACGAAAAAAAAAAAAGAAAGAACAGGTTGGGAAGCGATCGCACCGAGATCTCGCGAGCATACGGTTAACGACATCCGTTCATTTAAAATGGCCCGGTCGGTATTCAAGATTTGCCAAATTACTTTTTGGAATTCACACACATACACAGGTACATATATTATATATAAAAAATATGCATGCACGTCTCTTCCTCTTCGTACATACCGTGATTGTGTGTGCCTACCAATGTTGCGGGGTTTTCCGTGTGAATTTCATTCTTGTGTCACGTAAATGGTCCGAGTGATCGATCTCGGTATTAAAGTGGAAGCAAGTGCAGTAAAATGGACATTTATATATGTGTGAATGCGTGTTGGAATTTGTGACTTTGTGTGTGGTTACAACGTGGAGGAAAATTGGTGCTCTATTTGTTAAATTGCAATGTTTGAGTCGACTGTGGATATGTTGCATGAACCGTTACGATTTTATCGGATTGACCATTCGAAGAACTAGCGGAATATTGGACGATGATTTTTCCTGTTCCGAATGAGTATTTTTTTCCGATTATAATTGGGGGGCATTCGGTGGAAGAAGGGCTTAATTGCAAAGTGTGGTTTCATGAAAATATATATTTATCGGAAGTTGATTTGTACAATATAGTAATATGTGTAAGACTAATTAATAGCATACGAAACTGTGCATATATCGAAAAGTATGTAAATATTATTAGTGCTATATTTGAATCAAAATTAATTAATGGAAAAATATGATATGTAGGTTTTACGTGTGATGGATATGATGCCAATTTCCTTTGGAATCAACTCATCGGCTAAGTGAGATACAATCAAAGGGAAATGCCCAGTCTCCGGTCGTTTCTTTCTAAATCAATGGGTAAACAAACGGCTTTTGAAGCCTCGCTAGTGTTATTTGAATGATTGATCCAGAATTTCCGTGTTGAAATGTGAGCGAGAATTTTGGCTCATTTAGCTCCCCATAACTCTAGTGCAGCACGGGACGTGTACGTGGACTCCAGCTGTGAGAGGTCTATCTTCATGTCATTATTAATTAAATGAAAGCCTCGGGTGTGGTATATGCACCAATTACTTTCCAAAATCATGCGTTGAAATATCAACGGACACAATACTACATAGTATAAAATATTCTTTATACAGCGGTACTTTTTGATTTGAATGGTTTAAAGTGCTCTGTTTGTGAATAAATTTGTTTGTCTCCATATGTTAAATTCTAATCGGCGTTTATATGTATATGTATGTACATATGTATATATGTACATACAGTGGCGGACTGGGACTGAAATTAGTGCATGCCAGGAGTCAAAGGGGGGCCCCCTTTGACTTTGACCCAGGGTTAAAAAAATTTGTCCCCCCCCCCCAAATATCAAAATTTTCTTCTTTCCATCACACTAAAAATCAAGGGTAAAAAATAAATAAAATTTTCAAAAACGGGAATAAACAAATTTAGGTACAAGAAAAATGGCAAAAGCAAAATAGATCCATAAATTACATTGTATATTTCGTTTTAACCCTTGTCCTAGGTAAATAGAATGCATCATAAAAGAATGCGGCATAAAAGCGGCTTTTACTTTCGGTAGAAAACAATCAGAGACGTCATTTCAGCTTTTTCTTGGGGGGGCAGGCAAAGATTGGTTAAATTGAGTTTTTTTCAAAAAATCTTTTTTATATCGTAATAAAAATGGAAAATATTCTTTGTACACCTTATTGAGTTATAAAATATGAAAAAAATAAGTTTATTTTTAAAAAAATATTATGTAAAAAACCAAAAAAGCACCGCAGGCTAAAATTTTTTTCCAAAAATCTTCACATGGTCAACAAAAATCGACCATCAAACTGTCACTAAAAAACTATCAATTAACTTAATTTCTACCGACTATCTATGTATGTACATAATGTACGTTATAACAATAAATAAAGTTTTGGGATCATGCGATAATTCGAGCTCGGAATCGACCACTGATCACGTTTACATAATATAGAAAAATGTGTGTGGCTTTGTGTGCCTGAGTGTGTGTTTCTGTGTGTCTTTTTATTATTTTATATATGTATATTAGTGCTTCCAATCCAGGAAGGTTACTTCAGCATCGGGATTGCGGTGCTAGGAATTTTCGATCCCGGGATCCCGGTGCTATCACCGGGATTTCAAATGTATAAGAAAAAAAAGCTACATTCTTTAAATTTTCGGTTCGCATCCACACCCCTGAACGTATCAAGCTGAAAATTTTGTTTTGTATTCTTTATGTACTAAACTTGATAAGGTTTTGGTCAGAAAGCAATTTTATTAAATAACTAAAACTTTTTTTGGACCGAATTCGTTACACATGAAGTTTAAATCCATCTCATTCGTTGTTTAGGGAGAGAATGGGACGTCTGCAAATAAAATAAAAATACGAAAAATAAAATCATTTGTTATTGAACCGATAAAGTAAAATATTAATTTAAAACCTTTCCTGAAAACAAAAAATATAGTTTCGGAAAAATAAACGTTATACATCTGTTTTTGAGACAAAATAAAGTAAAGGGGACCTTTCTAACGATTCGCTCCATAGGATGAACAATTTCTAAGAATTTTACCCGAGGCATACCACTTAAAAACCAAAATATACTTGCTTCGAAATAATAAAATTTTTTTTTTTCAAAGCACATACATAGCAGCGATTATTTTATTAGTTTACCCAAAAGTAACATACATAAGAAATAAACGTAGCATTCATAGATTCGTAGTATATCATTAATCATTAAATCCATAATATTTTCTAAATTCACACTATTCCTTAATTTAGGAATCCCCCCCCCCCCAATTACGTCCCTGAAAACAATGGAGGGGGCCCCTATCGTATATTTATTTATTCATGGATGTGTCTACATAGATTAGGAATAGATTTTATATTCGGAAACTGTTTAAAATTTTGTATTTAAATCTTACTATATCGTCGAAGTATAATCAAATGTTATTTTGAAAGTATGTAGTAAATTTAAATCGAATGTTGATGATGAATCGTCCTATCAAAATTGTTTTAAGCAATTCAGTTTATACTATTCACGGAAATTTGTTTATTCCCATTTTTATTTCAGTAGGTAGTTGTTACATAGATAATATATACATAATCTTGAGGTTGGAAATGGGCCCAGCAAAAGGGCCCACGCAAATATTGAAACTTACATTTCGAGCCTAATAAAAAAAGTTAACCGATCCTTGGTATGTATTAGTTGTTTGTATATATTGTAAGAAATTTGTTTTGTTGAAATACCCAAACTTTAGGTCCCAAAGTGCAATATCCTATAAATTTTTACACACATGAAATAGTTACAAAGTTATTTAATTTTACTGAGGGCCCATATTTTCCAACAGATAGTGGGGCCCACATGCCATCGGGCATGTTCGCTTGTATGGCCAGTCCGCCACTGTGTACATACATATGTAGGATCAGGATGAAAGGAATTTCAAATTATGCACGTGGATTAGATCAAACGGCTTTTCTTTCTGTTAGGTCCGCCAAAGGGCTAGTGCCTTATACACAGTTAGATGTTTCCAAACACTGCCCATACACACCATGCACTATGCACGCTCCGTAACCACATACATATACTCTGCACGTTCTTTCCTAAATGTATATGTAAAGATATATTTGGAATTTTATTTAAAGATTTATTTATATATTGAATATCAACAATGAGCAAAAAATATACCTCAAATTTCACTCCAATTGGTTTAATTTAATGCTTACTATGTATTTGATGAGATTTTTGATGTTTTTATATCACTGATACTGCTATTTTCTAATGTTGCTAAAACAGTGTAGTTTAGCATAATGAAACTAATCCATTAAGGTCGTTTTTTGACGTTTACAACATTTTTATGCAATGTAAAATGAAATTTAGAAAATTAGTATTTAGTATTAGTACCTATCTATGTATGTATAGTGTATATAAAAGAAGCAACGTTATATCGATATTTTGTATTTAAAATGCTTTGAATTTGTTTTTATTGTATAATAGTGGCGCTACCCGGCTTCGCTCGGTAAATATAAATTAAATTAATACCAAGAAAAAAGTTTTTTATTCAATTTATTTGAATCGATAAAAATTAATATTATTTAATGACCGATCACAAACGTCTTTGACCAATCCAGCCAATCAGAAAAGAATTACAGACGCCGTTTCGGTTTTATATTATTGTAAGATATAAGAAAAGAAATGATAAAAAACAGTTGCTTTTTAAAATACATCCAATTATGTATATTTGATCAGACATCAATGTCAATCTTCTGTTAATTTTTAATTATCTTAAAAATGTTCACATAGAATACAACTCGTACCTATTTTTGATGAGCAGAAAATAAATGGATATATGTATGTACATATGTACCACGACTTCAGTATAAAATTCTTCAAATGCAAAAAAAGTTGCATATTTTACCGTATAAAGACAACCATATAGCTCCATTACTAAGTATGCAAGTATACTTGTTTTTTTCTACACCAGTTCAATGCCACAGTACATACGATAATTACCATCATGGCTTGCATCATCAAAACAGCATAGATTCTTAAACCGATATAAATTCATAATATCATCGAATCACTGAAACTAATTAGTCGGGTCGAATTACCTGCGTTTTATGTATCAGTCGTAATCTTCTCGACCATCTGCCCGAATATTCTATAATTAACGACCTTTGCTTCTTACATAGATGGAATTTTATTCGAAAAGACAATGGCTAGGTCACAGTTCGGCTAATTATACACGACACGCACTTGCCACACTTGCTTTACTTCTTTATGTACAAAATACACCTTCGTCTTCTTCTTGTATGTAATTTATTGCGTGAGCCGTCGTGACTCGTTCGCTACACAGCCTTCGAGATGAGCTCGTGTCCATTCAATTCCTCTTATATATTATATTATATTATTATAAAGCGTTGTTCGAAAATAAAAATCGTGTCGGATAAATTCGTAATAAAGCAAAGGCGCCATTGAAATATTTCGATATAAATAAGCACACCGAACAGTGTCGGAAAGTATTGTAAATATTTGCAGGTGGGGAATTCGATCGGTGGTTGAAAAAAATTGCTGTAAAGCAGCTCTGAATACATTTGCAGAATCATGTGTCTGATCTACACGAGTTGTAGTATTAATTTGTTCATAGTAAATATTTTATTAGCCGCGCGCGACGAGCTTTTCATATCTGACTAATTTATTTAAATATTTGTATGCAAATAAAAGGACGTGTTTATTAAAATGTAAATAAATTCATGTGTGTGTATGTGTGTGTGTGTGGGTGCAGATTTTTATCTCGGTAATTGCAATTAGGATTGTGCATCATTTTTATATAATAAATCAGTTTAAATATCGGAGCTTATGATAAAACTGGTTTACTTGCGCGCGTTGTTCGGTTTGAATAGTGCGTATGAATCTTATGTGGGTTTTATTTAATATGATGTTTGGAATTCTACTAGTTAATTTAAACATTATATGTATGTATGTATGTATATGTAGTGATTTAAAGGTAGATTGACTGCCAGGCTTTGTCCAGGTCATAATTTTAAGAAATTCTTAATTACTTTCAAATACATGCTTTATTGAAAATTCATGTTTAAAATTAAGTAATAATATATTAGTGAGAAATAATTTTCAAATAAAAAAATTCGGGTGTGACCAACCCATGACTTTATCTATGTATTTGAGGAATATAAGAAGGTTACAAAACAAAATTCGATATTGAACTGATGACTATGATAGCGATACAAAGTAAGCGCAAATGTATGGAAACTTGCACAAAACAAAAGTTCTACTTCCGGTTGTCAGATTTTGTTCAAATTTTTTTATTACCAAAAATCACTATCAGTATAAACTCATTAAATATCAAGAAAATAAAAATAATTTTAAAAGTCAAAATAAAATAATGAAATATTGTTTTAAAAAAAATACTACTTCCGGTTTACAAATTCTGACCAAAACCCTACCAGCTCTAAGTTAGTACATAAAGGATAGAAATATAAATTTTCAGCTTAATACGTTCAGGGTTGTGGACAGAGTAGTGGACACAACATTTTTGACCTTTCTACGAGGAAAAAAATCCCACTTCCGGTTCATTAAATTAAGTTTTTTTACTTAAAATCACTATTTTTATTATACACAATAAATATCAAGAAGCTTAAAACAATTTAAAAGGTCAAAATGAAATAATGAAATATTGTTTTAAAAAAAAATACTACTTCCGGTTTACGAATTCTGACCGAAACCCTACAGCAAAAAGCCATTTACTTATTACGCTTATATTCGTTGGTATTTTGAGTTACTCTTATCCATCTCATTCCTCATATTTTTCAAATTTCATCCACCCATCTTCCTAGAACTCTTTTATATTATATCGGGCACCATACGAATACTTTCTTCGTCCATCTATCGTCCATTCTTCTAACTTCATGATCCACCTATTGTCATTTCAATCCTTTACTATATTATATCGACTATCCTTGCCATACTTCTCACAGACGTATTCCGTTTTCTATCTCTCCTCGTTATGCAGAGCATTCAGTGTTGCATACTACATACTTTGAGTGAATTGGACTTTATGAAGCGTTCTGGAGTTCAATGCCTAAGTTTCGCTTCTATACGTCATTATTGGCAAAACACATTGTCTAAGATTTTCTTCTTCTTCAGGCAAAGTGGCATTTTGGATTTGAAAACGGCGCTAATTCGATATATGTAGATATTTATGTAAAATACATAGGTATACAGAATGGTGTCGCGACAAAATGTCTACGGACAATACGTCTAACAAAACACCGACGACAAAATGATAACGATAAAGAAAGTGATAAAAATCATTATTTTCTTATTAGTACGAAGAGTTCAAAAAATTCTTATGATTGTTATTTATGATTAAATTTCGATTAGACTGGCTTTATTTATTTATAATATTTATTTATTAATATATCAAAGGACGTGTATAAATCTTCGTCACCACACGTTTTGTTGAATTTTTAAACATATGAAAACTTATTGAACATATTAATGTATTGTGTATGAACTTACGTCGCGTATTCATTTTGTCCGTGAACATTATGTCACGTAGTAATTTTTTTCGTTTAAGCATTTTGCCCGTAACCATATAGTCGCGTAATTTTTTTGTCTTAATGAATATAAAAACATTTAATTAAAAAAGTTACGCGGACTTTTGGCCGAATGGACACTTGGCCGACGCACGCTTGGCCGAACGGATATTAATCCGATGGCCTTTTGGCCGAACGGACGTTTGATCGAACAAACATTTGGCCGTGTATCGCAATTACTCAAACATTTCGCGTATCGCAATTACTCAAAATTCACTGAATACAGATACATTATTCAGAAATCACCTCGACCTTATTGATATTTTTGACATATTTAAACAATTACAATTTTCGTTCGGCCAAATGTCCGTCGGTCTAATGTCCGTTCTACCAAGCGTCCATCGGTGTAGTGTCCGTCAGCCAAGTGTCCATTCAGCCAATTGTCCGTCAACCATATATACATACATACATAATATACATAAACTATAATAAACTATCTTTTTTAAAGAACAACTTTTTACTAATCTTCAATAAAAGCTCGTGATATGTTTGCACGGCCTCTATTAAATGATACCATTTGAATGGATAAAGCTACGATTATATGTTTTTATATCATAAAAGAGTGCCTTTATCGTTCGTTTACTTACATGTATGATCGTTTTTATAGCTAAATTTTAATAGCTGCCAAAGAAGACTCTGCTCTAGTTCGAGAGGTTATCGTGATTGGAAGCTCTGTGATTGGAATAAAATATTACAGCAATAAAATTATCTCACTTTTATGTGTATATGAAAATTAAAAAAGAAATAGCTAGGTTTATCTCGGAGTTATCGTTCTTAAATCGAGACGGATTGCAGCAGATGAAGTGCGTCCGATTGCAGCTGCGTTTTACGTGCAAGATCAAGGTTAGGTTAGGGTGCAAGTGGAATGACTGGTCGGCCTCACAGTGCTCGTCAGCTTGTCCTCATCATCCATGTGAGGAGTGAGGACCAGAAGACGGGTCTTTACATTACCGTCTGTTACATAAACCGCAATCAGAATGCGCTCGTTATGCACTCGCGAAGTGCATTATTGCATCGCTTATGAGCAGTCGTAAACCAGCCAAAACTTATTAGCATTTACTAGAATTATGGATACGTATGTACATACATATGTACATACACGCTCAAAGCTCAGTTCTGTCTTTTATAATTCAACTAGTGTTGTGCCCGTTGATTTCAACGGGTGGCTTCGAAAAGGAATTGATACACGAATTAAAATAAAGTTATATGTTATATATAAATATAGTATAAGGTACATAGTTTATAGGCGCTCGTGCGTATTAATAGTAAAAAGTCAAGTGCTCATTAAACGCTACCCGTTCACATTCATTCATCGAAATGATGAATGAATGTGTATGTGTGTCTGTGTGTCTTCCTGGATGTGTGTATATATGTACGTTCCGCGCATCTGACGCTTATGTCACCCTTTCCAACGCTCGCTCGGCGCTCAATATCAGGAGCACATGTCAGACGCTCCACCCTCCCACTTCCCTGCGTCACCTCGACACAATCGGTCGTTCCGCCACATCCCTATGGATAACGTATACTCAGGGTATTCTAAAAGTTGTTTTTTTTTAAATCTCCATACTTGTCGATGCACTCGCACCTATATACATACAAACACATAAACATACATACATACATCCCGTCCGTTTAGATGTATATATATATATATATATATATATATATATATATATATATATATATATATATATATATATATATATATATATATATGTATATACATATATATATATATATATATATATATATATATATATATATATATATATATATATATATATATATATATAGTTTGCTCAAAGCATGAAAAAAGCAAGAACATTTATGCCCAATGCACGCATTCGGCAGCTAATTGTCCATTTGATGAATAAAGCAACAGGCTTGCACTTTTCATGAATTCGGCATTTTTTTGCCGATTTCTCGCAATAGGTAATTTTGGTGATTCTGTGTAACGTATATAATAATTGTGTCGCATTGTGTCGTGTCGCGTCGCATCTCTTTGTACTTTAAACTATAATATTATTATAACGTCAATTCATAGACTCTTCGTGCACATAATGGTCAATCGCAAATTACACTGAGGATGTGTTTTTTTAGAAATGTGTTAGAAATAGAGTTGAGGGCAGAATTTCAATTTTATTCGGATTTGCGACATTAAAAAGTCGTTAAATTCCTTGTCGCATTTTATAAATAAGAAATAATAAAAACTACTGTTATAATGCATAATAGTCACCAGTTATCCAGTTATTCAGTTACTTTATTGTTTAGGTATTTGAATAGCAATATTTGTAGCTATAGAATTTCATGTGACATACATAGCATTATTGTTGTCGATAAAAAGTTTAATTTAAAATTTTATTTGATCTTAATGACCATTCCTTGTAAAACTATTATATGCACATAATGTAAATACTCGATTAGGATTCGCCATACATGACTAACCATTATATGACTTCACATGACCTACTATGCTCTTGGGTGAAGGGAGTTTTCACCGTTAATAATGTATCTTTATGGTCTCATATTATATTGTGGTTCCGAGGGCCTCTTGTGTACAAGGTACTTGAATGTGGATCCATTTGAAACGCGCTTTTAAAATTAGTCATTGTTCAGTGGATGAGGCTTTGGATCTTTGGTAGGATGTAGACGTTTGTTTTTATCTTTTTTTTTTGATCTGAATAGGGTGTAGTATGTCTTTGACCTCCAGACGCCTGTAAAACTTCAACTTGGGTGAGAAAGGAAATGGTCACAGGAGTCACAACGAAAGGAGAATACCAATTGGATATGGGAGTATTCGATTACCTTTTGTGCTTTCAAATTAACTGCTTATACAAACTGAAATTTTCAATACTATTTATGATTTCCTCAGGCGTGTAGTTGAGTTTTTTTTATGTTCTTCTATTGAATATATTATATACTAGTGGTTTTACCCGGCTTCGCTCGGTATTTGTAATATAAACCGCTTAAACATGGCTAATATAATAGTTTTGTTTTATTGAAATTTATTTGAATATTCATTTGTTTTTTTTATTAAATTGTATTTCACGGATTCTACGAACCAAACGAACATACATACGAAATCTTAAACTAAAATCAATAGTTCGTGTATGAACAACTATGTACATAGTATGTTCATGAACGAACTGGAGTGAACACTTGGACTGTATCATATATGTACATATGGATATATTGTAAAACAGTCAAATTCTATTTTCTTTATTTGTTAGTCATGCTATTTGTCCTCTTTAAGACATTCGGCACATTTTTCTTTTTGTTTTCCATTCCTCTTAGCTTGTGGGTGAAATACATACTGATACGTTCAAATCCAGGAGGTTCTCACTTTGCAGCTTTACTAGTTACCTGATACTGGTCTGCTTATTGGGATTATTCTCTATTCTGTTTCTCAACAGTTTCTCCAATGTGTTTATATATGTACATATAGTTAGTACTGTTGGTTTAGTCCCATTTTTTTATTCCATAAAATCATGTATTTCTTCTTCTTTTTTTCTTTCTTTCCGATTCGTTCCGATTAACCAGTAGTGCTCACTGACTTAAATATTATTTTTATGTTTATGTTTATGCTTCATTTTTTCAATGTTCTTCAATGTTCTTCATCATTTTTTGATACATTATATTTCTCCATACTAAGGATCTCAACGTCTGTCTCATCCAGGAAAATATCATTAGCATTGTTTCTGGAATATCAATTAATACTGCTGGTCAGACTTGGATATTTGTCACTCCAATTCGATCGTTTCTTATCCGAGTTTGCCAATTTATGTGATTTCATTGTTGAAACGGTTCTTCCATCAAATTAGCAAAAAAAACATCTTACTCGCTATGTCACAAATATTTGATTTATGTACAATATGTAAAAAATTATGTACAAGTCTGAAACCATAGATTTTTCTCTCGAAATACAGCGATTTATGTAATGAAAATGCTGCAATGTTTGTAATTAATTGTCTAGGAAGGCGCATTGAGGTCTATTTGTTAAGCCGTCCTGGTATATATCGATTTGTTTTTCGTTTTCGCAAATAAAACCATCGTTTTCTGTTATTTCATTACTAATATTCACACTCATTACGCGAGAAAATATTTCAGACAAATTTAAAGAAATTGTCCACCAATCTTCTAGGACTACAAGTGTGTCGTCGTCGGTCAAGGACACTACTAGAGTGTAATATATTACATATACATATAATGTAATAGTAACGGTGAATTTTCTCCGACGTGTCCACTATTTTTACCATATATGAATAGTAATGAGCTAGATTTTGAATTCGGTCTAGACGAGTTTGCGTGTTTGCATATTAAATTCAAGTACCTACGTGGGTTTTTTTCACAAATTGGGTTTGCACGACCGCGCGCGCAGGTCAGTGACGACCCCGCTTGATCCAGAAGATGTCCTTTGAGTCCTTGGCCTTGTTGCACTCTGGGTCGATTGTGGCGCCTCCTACGTGCATATCTTCGACGACCTGGTCAGCTTATTGACCCAGTCCGCCCACCGAGCGACCCACCGCGGGTCGGTCAAACGAAACCGGCCCGCCCACACCCACAAAATACCTCACCATTATCATACGGTCGTTGTCCATCATTGTCGTCGTGCTGGGTGTCGTATCCCAGAACCTATGCGTAATACCTTTTGTCTACTGTTATGTTTACAAACTGTACTATGAGTGGGCCATCGTGCACTGGTGCATCTCTGCTGATGGTATTTTTTTTTAATTGTGACGCCGGTTTGTCACTCTACGGAAAGGCGATTATGGTCAGTGGTATCTAAGTGTTCAGGGGAAAATCATTATTTTAATCTCATGAAAGGGTATTTTATCTCTAGATTTGCAATGGTAAAAGATATATAAGTTCGCTGCTTGAAGAAAGTTTTCGACAATGTGTCCAATAGCAATAAGATTTGATAATTATTGACCTCTAATAAGTGCAAAAGGTTATTACTAGAGCCCGGAATCTGAAGGGGTTGTTTATTGTTCAGAGATTGTAAATGCATTGTTAAAGGTTTGCTGAACATTTTTTACAAAGCATTTACAACAATTGAACAATAGGCGGCACGGTTCCGGCCCCTTCAGATTTCGGCCTCTAGTTATTACATTATTAATGTATCCAAAGGGCGCAGAGACAGAGTGGTGCGTGGCATGTTTTTTTTTTGTTAAGATAGTTTTGCACGTGTAAAAATAGCGCTAGCACGTATAATATTCTTGTGGGTAATGTTTTAACAATGGTTCTGACAGCACTTATTTGTTGATATCATATATACAGTGGTGTCGCCCCAATTTTGGAACAATGGGTTTCCATTTTTTTTTTTAATGAAATTATTTTGAAAATATATATGTATGTATATACATTTTTTTTCATCTAAGGTACTATTACATGAAAGTTCATTAAATTTTGAAGATTTGTATATTTTTTGACAAAAATTATATAAATTTTTAGATTAAATAACGGGTTTCCGGAAACTTTTGATTTTTAACAACGGGTTTCCAGAAACCCATGGAAACCATTAGGGTGACACCATTGCATATATATAATATCGCTATTCTGTGTGTCTGTTTGAGATAACGCTCGCCGTACTATAATAGTCGTTTCGATTCGACATACATATGTATGTACGTCACAGCTAAACAATATATGTATACTTATCGCTACTAAAAAAAACTTCTTTATATACTGATCGCTACTAATGTTTCCGCTTGGCAGAGAATTTACCGCCATCTTTTGATTAATTAATTTTCTATGGGTGTTTTATATTGTTTATATGTAGGTAGGTAGGTAGTTTTTAAAAATTAGTTCAGTTTTAACCGGTGACAAATCAATAACACTTTTGTAGAAACCTTTCTACAGTCTTTAGTCCAATTTTGTACGTGGTTTTCAGTACGTGGATATCTTGTATATTAGGTTTAAGAAGAAAAATTTTTGAAGAAACCATGGCTTATGACTGTGCAAATATTTATAATTTATAATCAAGTCACACAAAAAATACCAACGTGTTGATACAATAGGCATATGAAAACGGAAAAAATCTCACGATTGAAATATCGTAGCGTCTGTGAAATCTTTAATTAAAGCAGAATATCGACAAAAAATATATGTATATATGTATGTAGATACATGTGTACGTAATTATAAAAAAAATATTTTTTGAATAACGATCTAGGATGTATTACTTCTAATAATACATGAGAATCGGTTTGTTTGAAAATTTTTTTGTGAAAACTCATATACTACGTGACGCATAGAGAAGATCAACAAAAACTGATAATGAACTTATTCCAAGTTGAAAATGATCTGTTTGATGTCGGTTAGGCCATCAGAGTCAATCAAGACATCTCAATTTTTCCAACAGTATTCATATATACAGTATATTTTCATTGTCGATTCATTTGATGTAAAGGAAGTCGAACTTGTGCTAAAAAATCTTCCTCAAAGTAAGAGTCTTCAAATCCGAGCTCAAAGTTGGCGACATATCCCAACATATGTAAATAACAAACAACACTTCAAGATCGCCGAGTGTTTACTGTAAAAAAAGTTGAATCTTCTTGTTTTTGCTATTTCAGTGGGATTGCGTCACTTACGCAAAACTCGTAATGATCGTATCGATTTTTTTCCGGTCAGATGTTATTAAAGGGGTACCTGATCGTATAAAGGGGTCATTATCTTCAGGTTCTTCTCGTCTCGACCTTCGAATCTTCGACGCACAGTTCGCAGGGCTCGTTTTCTGAGCCGATGAATCTTCAACTGCGTATTTTCGAGACGAGGTGCCAGCTCAGTATCGAATTGAGATTTTTGGTCCCCCGTCCGTTGATCCAGCGGGTTTATTGTCATTTTTTATGGCGGGTCGCTTGTTTGTAACTCGGAATATCTTATCGCTTTTTGTCCACTTCTAAAAAGAAATAATAAAAAACGACGAAGACGCTCACGACGGCTTTTCACGAGGCTCAAGCAGGATATTGGTTCCGCATTGATCTGAAGAAACATCTTCGGGTCATCAGCATTGTCATTTTTTTCTTCTTTGGCGATTCGAAACTCGTCATACGACCACGTTCTAAATGGAACTATTAATTTAAACTACATAGCATACGTATGTTACACATATATAATAGGCGAAAAAAATAAGTAGAATTCGATCAGAGCGATTGGTGTGATTTATCGCGTGTCTGTCAGTGCTTCTTCTTTGACATGGTGTTGCCATTTCCTTTGTTGTAATGTTGTCGATAAGTTCTTTCGAAGTGTTAATATTATTGTCAAAAGTATAGTGTGATGAGAAATCATTAAAGTGCGCAATTAATCAACCTTTTGAAACGGTGAGAAAATAGAGCTACTTCTTATGATATTCAATTTCACAATAAAAAAGCTAATATGCTAATAATATGTATATATTGATTTATTTACCACGGTGCAACTACAGGCTGTCCTATGTTGTATATATGTGTGCATTAAAGATGTGACAAATAGAGGGTTGGTTATGAAATTAGATAAATTCACAAACTCTGATAAGAAACACATTGTCCAAAGTCTGGCCAGCAACACCGCCAGGCCAGGGCTCGAACTCGCGGTTACTCAGTTGTTAGCATTATATGTATATAAATTTATATATAAACAAAAGTCTTAGAAATGTTGATAATCTTCCGAAGTTTCTTATAATGAGAGGTTGAAAATAATGAATCTCACCATAATGGAGACGAGAAAAATAAGAGGCGACTTAATCGAAATCTTTAAAATATTAAATAATCATTACAATTGTCGTATGTCCAACCTCTTTATGTTCAATGACAATACTCAACTTAGAGGTCACTCTCTCAGGCTCATAAAAGAAATCGAATAAATTGATTAGAGATTCCCTCTTTTCAAACAGAATGTTTTAAGTTTGGAATAATCTTCCTAACAATGTAGTATAATCTGAAAGCGTTAATATTAAAATTTTAAAAACAAGCTAGATGATCTTTTTTAAACTTGAAGGCTTTTTATAATTCTTCTTTTCCAATATCCATTTCTTTCTATATTTTCGTTTTCTCTTAGTTATCATTTTACTGTACTTTTTTATCTTGAATGTTTTATTTATTTTTATTTTTTTCTCATAAAATTTATGTATACATATATGAGCCAATATATTAGAAATTCGCGTAAGTCCACTTTCCTTTATTTCGAGAAATATTTCGCAAAATATTAAATATAATGTTTAGCGCTTTACAATATTTAAAAATCCCGGTGACCTGTAATGAGTTTATTCTTCCTTTCCGAGATTCTGGACATATCTAATTAAAAGTATTGATAGCAATTTGTGAATTAACTCGAACTGAAATTGGAACTGAAAATTGGAATTCCGCCACTTTCAAATATAACGACTCATATATGTGAAGTATGGAACGCTGTATGCTCGGCATAACGAGGAAAGACAGAGAGCGGAATACGTGGATGAGAAGTATGACAAGGGTAGACAAGGACATAGTGGATAGAGTAAAGAGATTGAAATGGCAATGGGCGGGCCACGTGGCTAGAAGAATGGACGAAAGGTGGACAAAAGTAGTGCTATAATGGTACCAGAGAGAATTTTAAAGGATAAAAGGAAGACCGCAGGGAAGATGGGTAGACGAAATTAGGAAAATGTGTCGGGTGAGATGGATTAGAGTTGCGTAAAGCAGAGATGAGTGGAAGCGTGTTGGAGAGGCCTTTATCCAGCAGTGGATGGTGAATATCTATATCTATATGATATGTTTAAGTCAAACCCCATGGTTCTAAATAAATGCAGTAATATTTCAAAATAGTTGGAGAATCTTCTTAATTTAGATAAATGAAATCAAATGATAAAAATAATTAAATAATTCCGAAACGAAAAATTGGTTTCTCGCTGTCAAAACGCTATTTTAGTCATCTAGAGAATATACGCTATAGTAAGAATGCCGTTTTTACTTACCTCTTATTATTTACTTTTATTTGTAGCATTCTACGACTTCTGTCAAAATAAATAAGCAGTTGCTAGATTGACATGTGAAACTTAACCTCAATACATTGCATTAACAATACATAACTCAACCCCAATATTTATTATAAGCAAATATAACCTAATTTATAAATATTTGCACTTATTATTATATAGTACACCATGCCGAGCTATTTTTTTGCATTGATTAATTTTCAATAAAACAAATAGTGAAATCATTTTATTATATCAAAAATGTTTAAATGTAATATTTATTGCCCAGACAAATTAGTTCACTTCACAGCTAATAAAGCACAAAAAACAATACTCTGTATGATTTTTTCATTATACTAATTTAATAAATACTCTTCGTAGTCCTTTTAGGATGACGCATTACTTTTGAAAAATCCATTAGTATCCTTTGATGCGGAACCTTAATTAAAATTCGTTCTAATTCAATGTTGATTGATGTCTATTGAATCATTTTTTTCGATAACAATATTAGCATAGTATTTTTAATAGATAATATAGTACGTAGCATTCAAGCATCAATTGGCTGTAAGTATATAGAGATATTTTAATTAGGTATAATATACATATCTACTAAAACTGTCACAGTTGCAACAACGCGAAGGCTCTACAAGACAAACAACTCGGTTATTAGGACTTGTCAAGTATGACGTTATTGTTTTCAACGTATTAATTGCGAGAGTCGTTGTTGCATCGAGGAGGTCGACAATCTTGACAGTTGAACGTTGGTTTCTTTGTTTTTACCGCGTTCCATATTCCAGAGATGATAGTAATTACCTGAGTTTAAGTGTAGATGTGATTCGAATGTGTGATTCATCTAATGTAAGATACCCGTGCACTAAGAATAATTGGCGATATTGATCACGAGAAGAATTCGCAAGGTCGAAAAGATTACACGAGTTTATAGGCATAAAAATTTACAATAGAATACATTAGCGTCTAATTGGGTGCGGTTGAGATCTGCTTATGTTTTTATGCAACAAATATACATATTACTCTCCATTTCAATACATCTTCGTGTGTTTGCTTCTAGATTAATACGACTTGCATACAATGCTTCATGCAATAGGGATTGTCTATGAGTTTGAGCTTTTTTTTTAATTCATGTTTTTTTATTAGCTCACTCTCTTAGTTTAGGTGGCTTTGATATTTTACCAACATACTAACTTAGGTAAGCTAACATTAAAGTAAGCTATTGTTTCCAACATGAAGCTAGATGACTTTAATCATTATCGTACTCATTAAAATTTACATCGGCATATTGTGTCAGATCAATGAAAGCTACCTAGCTATACGTTACTTTCTACCGACATTTACAACTCAATTAAACAGTGATAAAAGCTCCTTTTTTCACTCTAATTTACTTTCATCTCATATAAACTTAATATTACAATACTTTGTCAAATTCCTTTTTTAATTCAATAATAGGTTTGGTTCCAACTTCCACAAATCGTCCTTAGCTAAAGTTATAGGTAAAAACACACTCAAAAGCGCGGCATGGAACGTATAGGTCGACTCCAGCTGTGAGGCAGATCTTTACGTTTATCATTCGTACGATTTTACTATTTCGATAAGTTTCTCCTACATTCATTCAAATATGAGAATCGCCGTTTTCGATAACTTTCAAACTTACATATGTATGTCAATATCAGGATAAAATTCACCGAAAACACTACAGATTAGGAGTGCTAATCTTAAAAAAAAAAGTGTACCACTCTGTGTGTCTGTCCCTTAAGGGTTAATTTTGAAGCTGTCTGACCGTCTGACAAAACTGGAAATATGTTTGTCATAAATATCTGGCAAAAGTCATATATACATACATACATATATACCTATAGGTATATTATTTTTAATCCACTTTGTCAATATTCTACGCCACAATTACATTGATCCAAATCGTACCTTAAGAAAGAAGCTCAGAATAAGCTTTATATAGTATACATATATGTATATACATATGCGAACATTTCTGGATTAGTATATCTTAATCAGGTCAGCTCTGCAAGGATATGTTGGATTCTTTTGGTAGAACTGTGTCCAATTTTATTATTACAGTTCTTGAAAGTAATCAATCATTAAGATGTCATATTTTTTTAATGTTTGGAAAAGTAGTACATATGTATATTGAGCGTGATTCTTGTAGGCTCATGTATGTATGTATGTCATGTGAGACATACATACATACCTTACTTCTTAGTGGCGCAACTAAAGTCTCAGAATGCTGTCTCATAAGAAACTGATAAGAACTGAGAACAATGGTACGCATCGTACACCCTTACAAGTTCCATCGTTATCCAACGTCACTTTCCTCTTGTTCTTAACTACTTCTTGGCGAATATTTTACATGCAATTATAATATATTTAAAGATATTGTATATTGCAGAAGGCGTTTGAAATGAAAATTACTGCTATACTGCGCAGTAACGACTTTTGAATATCATAATAGACAAGTACTTGCTTTGTCAATTAGCAAAGGAAAACTCAAGATTTGTCAATGATCATTGTGGACAGATTCCACAACTACGCAATCGTTGAATATCGTATATTTTTTCACTGTAATTACTTCTATTTTCATTGACGTGGCATCTACTGCTATTTCGGCAGCCTTCTTCTGGCCGTGAAGCGACTAATTGTCGGATGCTGATAGTATCATGACGCCCTATCAACGTCCAACGTTAGCCTTCATCACCTCTCGAGAAGATCGTCATTATATTGTATATTGAGTAGAACGATCGTTGTTTTTCATTTTATTATGATTTCAAACATCCATTCGGCCTGCATGAGTGTCGAGACCTCGTAACGTCAAAGAAATTTCTGCAACGTTTAACCCTTTCCAGCCTTCACACACAATTCATAGGTCGATTGAATCGTGAAGAATCTTTTCGCAAAAAATAAACACAACATTGCAGATATGTACATTCGTTCGGAATATTCCACGTTTGCACGTGCATACGTGCGTTCCGAGCGGGTCTTGTGTTTCTTGTACGTGTCCTGTTCGTGTCCATTGTCCAGTGTCAATGACCATGGTGGGGCACGCGTCCCACATGTGGGGGAAGCACGTGTCGTCGTCGGAGCGCGAAAGGCCGAAACAAGGCTGTAACTCGCGAACCGCGAATAAAATAAGAATTTTCACGAGCCGAAACGATGCAACAGTACCTGGGCCGTAGTCCCCGGCAAGAATTTCCCAAGAATAAGCGCGCGTTTAGGATATGAGAGGAGAAGTGTGCGTTGGGTCGGTGGGCGTCCGTACGCCGGCCGTGGAATGTTGAACGAAGGGTCACTTCCAGGTCTCCGGAGAGAACTAGTGGCTCTCGACGAGCACCTGTCAGAGTGGCGAAGGTATTCCGTTCCTGGTCGAAACTTGAACCAATTACGCGGCGAGCGTCGCCGGAGCATAACGGTACCGAACAAATTGGTCGGTTCATTCTCACCGGTTATGAAACAACATTTTTTTCGGGGTTCTCCGAGTGCTCCATCGGCGATGGAGAGTTTCATTCGTATACAATGTAAGCAGCGAGTGAAATTATATATACCAAATTTCATGGATTTGCCTACATATGTACATAGGTTTGTGTGTTTGCTCAGTACTACCACTTTTCAAAAAACACATTATTGACATTGGTCATAGAGATAGTTTAATTAGTAGGCTGAGTTTTATGACTGTCAGTTAAAGTAGGCTCCAAATCAATCATCCATTTTTTCTGTCTGATCCAGAAGGTAATGGCATCTGCTTTATATGCAAGGCTAATATTTGTTCTTACATTGAAATTGACTTCTTATAATAGTTTTAGAAATCCCAAGAACCTGTTTTCAGAGCGGTATTAAATTGAATTAAAATATAATGCGATGTTAAGTGAACTGTTCAATCACGTATCACTTTGCGTGTCCCAAGAAGCTGGGAGAAAACTTCATCCAAGATCACATCCCAAGTCTCGGTAATTGTCTCGCGACTTTGACACACAAACGTGGTTTTTGACATCGAACGTTTTTCAGTGACAGTGAGTATTAGTCCAATACTTCGATAATGGGAACGAGACGTGACGAGAATTTTTCACTTTTTTCTGCTTCTTTTTCGTCTTCTTCTTCAATCTGACTTCCATTTTGTCACGAAACACATTCGACGAACATCGTAAACGTCAGCGAGACAAGTTTTAACGGTGCAATAAATTCGAAACGGCGATTGACATGTGATGGAGGCGATACATCCATAATTATTCAAATGAATGAGAAACTTCACGGTATATTGTATTTAATGTCACAATTATACGTCGATTTAAATGACTATTATTCCAATTTCAAAGCAAATTGTTTCTTAGAAGAATGTTAATTAAACGTCCTTTACAAAGGGCAAGCTTTAACATTCCACATACTTTAAAAAAATTACTAAACGTGTATAAAAAAGGACCGATTAAATGAGATTGGAATATCTTGAAAGTTCAATTGAGGTTAGGCTTACAGGTCGATAAAATGGCGACTGTCGATACATCAACATTTTATTTGAAATAAATACGGTAGAACCTCGATTGTCCGGACTAATTGGGGATGAAGGTAGTCCGGATAATCGAAAAAATCACAATTAACAGGGAAATACATACGTGTACATTCAGTCAGAATCATTTTTTTATTTGTCTACATGAAGATCAATATTGAATTATTCTTTATTAAGAAATTCAATTATGGTTTTTGCTCAAATCGCGAATACTTTTCATACAAAAAGTATGACATTGTTCACTAAATCTAAAAAAGAGCCTATAATTAACATTTGTATTGGTTTTATTGTGCAGATTATTTATTTTTTGGAAGATATTTGTAGATATCGGCAGCCAGATATTGACTGTCCAGACGATTATTTGTTAATGAACCACATAAAAATACACTCTTCGAATTCTTCATTTACTGTTTTTTCATAACCTTACGCTATGAGCTTCCATCTTCTGACATTAAAGAATCAGTAATCTTCATATTGATTATATCTAATTTGTCTTTTAATGATAATACAACACGTTTTATTTCCATACTGGTAATATTAAAAATAAATATTGAAATCGCGATCAAATTTTCAAGAAACAAACTTCCTTTGAGTTTTGAATTTTGAAGACAACTGACTCGTTTCTCCGTCTTGTTTTCGAAATTTTATGTTATGAATTTCAAACAATCCGGGTAATCGAGGTTCTATTGTAATTAGGGTTGCCAGATTACTTTCAAGTCAAACCGGGACCCCATTTTTCCATTCCAATTTGGAGATTGTGATTCTCTTTTTAATATATATTTGTAATGCAACATATTGATTGAACAAATATGTGTCACTTGTAATAATATTTTTCGTATTGATATATTCAACTGTTTTTACTAGCCTCTTCTTACTTCATTTCAATATCTAGCCATTCTGGTACTTTTTCCAAGCTCATCCAGGAAAACACAGAATATATTTTTAATGGTATTGTCGATTGTTTAAAATAACCTGTCAATGTTTCATAAAACTTTGATACTTCTTTATTAAATCCATAAATTTGTCTCTTGAATTTCTTAAAAAGTATGCATAATTTGAAAACTGGGTCTTTTAGGCGTCCAGAAAGGTTCGTTCGGGACACTGGGACACGAGGCTTAAAACCGGTGACAATTCCGATTAATCGGGACGCCTGGCAGCCCTAAATGCAGTATCGGTTTTAGGGGGGGGGGGCTGGGTCGGGTGGTGCCCGAGGGCGCCAAATAAGTTAGGGCGCCGCTCGATGCTCCAAAAGCGTCCTACATTTTTACTCGGCAAATTCTATTCAAACAATCTACTGGAGATTGTTTGAATAGAATAAAGCCGATCTTCAAATTAAGCTCACCGCGAATTCAAAATCTGATATTATTAGCAATGAACTTATCAATATAAAAGCCTTTCTTTCAAATAAAGTTAAAGGTAAAATTAATCCACTCATTGTACTAAATTTTATAAAACGGTACAATTTACAAGAATTATATCCAAACGGGTCTACCTCACGGCACCGAAAGTGAAAAGGTCGAAAAAGCAAATATCGGAAGGCAAAGATCTTAAGTCGAAAGATCAAAAAAAAAGGGTGCATGGTAAACGGTACATTGTCTCGGTATATATAATATATATCAGCGGCATGCGGTGAAATTGTCTCTCTTTTTTTGTCATACAGCCTTGTTTAATGTGTGCGCGCAGGATACGGGAGGAAAAGCCTGTTCCTCTTGTTCCTGTTGTATCCTGCTCGCGAAAATTAAGTGAGGATGTACGACGGGGGGAGAGAGAGTTTTACCGCACGCCACTGATATATGGATATATATATATATATATATATATATATATATATATATATATATATATATATATACTCACCGTTTTTCATATACATATATGCATGGTAAACGAACATTTTCGACTTTTTAACATTCGGTGCGGTGACGGTCACCCAATGCTAACAACTGAGTAGTCGCGAGTTCGAGCCTTGGCCCGACAGTGTTGCTGGCCAGACTTTGGACAATGTGTTTCTTATCAGTAGAGACCGGAATCTGAAGCGGCTGTTTATTGTTCAAAGATTGTAAATGCATTGTTAAAGGTTTGCTGAACCTTTTTTACAAAGGATTTACAACAATGGAACAATAGGCGGCGCGATTCCGGCCCCTTCAGATTCCGACCTCTACTTATCAGAGTTTGTGAATTTATCTAATTTCATAACCTACCCTCTATTTGTCACATATTTAATACACACATATATACAACTTTTAACATATGTGTCACCTCAGGGCAGCCTGTAATGGTACCGTGGTAAATAAATCAATATATACATATTACTTTTTTACGGTCACCCAATTTTACAATATAATCAAAATAAAATACTTGGCTTTTGTTTGTTAAAATATTAAAACAAATATAAGATTAAGGAATTCGTTAGAAAGTCATGTAGAGAAAAGTAAGTCACATTCAAAAATACATTGGTATAAACATCGGATGAGGTCGAGCATAACAGCATCACAGAAAGTTGCATAAGACGAGTTTTACAAACAAAAAAGGCGAAACAATCAATGAAAAAGATCGTAACAGTAAAAGCGCCAGCGACACCGAATATGGTCGTAAAGGTGTCACTTTATATCATCTCGCAAATAAAACATTCAAATGATCGTATTTGTTGTTTTGTTGTCAAGTTTCTGCTATCTAATAAAATTTGAACTTCATCACCCCGCGGTCCCATGGTGTAATGGTTAGCACTCTGGACTCTGAATCCAGCGATCCGAGTTCAAATCTCGGTGGGACCTGCTATTTTTGCCGCGTTTTATTTGTATTTTTTGGCATTTTAAAATAGAATATAATAGTCGCTTTACGGTTGAATGGGTTTGCATAGTGAATCGCGGATAAATTGGCTCGCATTGTGCGTCGAGGTGAGGCGAGGTGTGCTATTTATTCTGGTGTAATTTATATTTGTCAACGATTAACTGTACCTATATACATACATACATATGTCGCAAAGTATTGAATATTTATAGGCATTCATACAAATATGTTAAATAATAATTTATTTAAATATTGTTTGCTTTGGATTTAATGGTGTTAATGAGAATGTTTTTGCCGTTTAATTACATATACTCATATTTTAACCTCGTACTTACATTAGCGTAAAATTGATAATAAATCTCGTCAAACAACATGTGAACAAACAATTGTTTTGAAATGTTCTCTCAATTTCCTTGTTTTTTTTTTATTTATTTTTAATATATTTTAATCTCACGTTCAAGATAATCTTCATATGTACTTACTACAAACATACATATTTGTATTTCATATAATATGTACATATACATATATAAAAAATACTAAAAAAAATTTAATGCCTGCCTTTTTTTAATATTTAAACTTTTTATATTATGTATTTGAAATCATTAAATCCGTTTCATATTAAAAATTTATTCATATTTTTTTCTGAATTCGAACATTTCGGTCGATAATTATGTATGTCTTTTTAGTGCACCGCAACGGTCAATAAAAATCGTTAATAACAATACAAATAATAAAACAATAACAATAATGATCAATATCAATAGTTATAATAATAGAAAGAGAGGGAGGGGGGCACAGAGGATAGGGCCGGCACTGTGTACATGGTAAATCATTATTTACAGCCAATTGTCGTCTACTGCTGGATGAAGGCCTCTCCAACACACTTCCATTCGTCTCTGTTTTGTGCAACTCTCATCCATCTCATCCAATATATTTTTTCTGATTTTATCCACCCATCTTCATTACGGTCTTCCTTTCAAACTTTTACATTCTCTCGGGTACCTTTCGAGTACTTTTTTCCACCTTTCGTCCATTCTTCTGGCTATGTGACTCACCCATTGTCATTTGAATCCATTCACTCTTTCCAGTATATCGACTACACTTGTCATACTTCTCACCCATGTATTCCGTTTTCTATCTCAATTTGTTATGCCGAGCGTACAGCGTTCCAAAATTCTTTACGTCCAAAATAGTATACAAACAATATTAATATAATTGTATGAATTGGCGCCGAGAAAATTCGGGCCCAGGGAAATTTTAATTTAATGTAAGATAATTTCTTCCTGTCAATCCATTTCCTACCTTCTCTTTTTCCCATGGTTATCAAACGGAGAAATTCGTATTTTGAACCCCGTTTTATCAGTGGCGTACCTAGAAAAATTTGGCCCCCATGCAAAAGTAACCAAAGGGCCCCACTTTTTTTTCAGTTAAATAAATAAACTTTCAAATGTCCTTCTTAGCCTACATATATGTTATTTTGAAACGTCTTTTAAAGACATTTTATGAAATTTTGTGTTAATACACATTGCAAGTTTGACAAGTAAGATTTTTTTAAATCATACTTTTGAATGTTTTCAGTTATTATTAATTGATATTTTTTATTTACAACTTTATTTTTAATTTTTTAAATTAATATTTTGAAATTCTCCCAAGGCCCTACCGACCCTAAGGGCTCGCATGCATCGCATACTCCCGCGTCATAGTAGTTATGCCACTGCGTATCATATGTCCGAGGTACCCCATCTTTCTCCGCTTGACGACAGAAACAAGTTCCCTGGCTCTCCCTATCATGCTGAAGACAGCTTAATTTGAGACTTTTTTGGTCCATCGTATGTACATATATACATATATAAGATCCGGAATATGAGAATTCACATTTTATTTAAAATGATAAGATATAGTGTGAAAAAGATAAAGTTATAGGCGTTTAAGCAATTAAAACCTGACATAGTGAGATGGCGGTGAAAGGCTTGAAGAGGCTAACGCTATCGATGTGGACGAACAATGTCCACGAACATTTTGGACGATTAACATCACTGAGAAAGATCATGGAGTATTTTCAAACGTGTGTATTACGATTATTTTTCACCATCATAATGGCGGACGTCATTTCCACTTATGTATATTGATGACCAAACCGAGCAACATAGCAAATTTTGAAAACGAATGGATAAGAATCCAAACTTTGTCACACGACCAAATCGTTTGCAAGCTAAGAAGAGGTTAGTAATTAGTAACAAATCGTTTGCAAGCTAAGAAGAGGTTAGTAAAAAAGAGAATTTTTCGAAATTTCGAAAAAAATATATAGCGTTGATTAGATTTTTTAAAATGGAAATCAAGGTTTTTTTTTTCACATGAAGGTCATGCAATTTCGCCTGGTCAGAAATTATTAGTATCAAAATGAATTAATTAATATACATAGTTCTCCAGTCAATTGTTGAGAAGACAAAATTGACAGACGAAATATTTGTCAAGAATTTTTAAAATTGACATTAGTAGGTACACACACACGTGTTGTAATTACGCGCAGGAAATTTCACGGTAAGTGGATACTCATACAAAGTTGAACCCGACGAGTGACAAGTTCAAGTCCTTACCATTCTTCTAGTTCACTCACTATGATGTTGCATAATCACTTACATACATACATAATGTCTCTTGCATAACGTGCGCCAATTATTTGACTCGGCGGTCGAGACTGTCTATCCTCTGAAACGACAATTATACAAAGTTCACAAACCGAAAAAAATTCCAAGATGTAAATCTCACCTTGGCTCGAAACATTGAGTGTTTTTAATACAATATAATATACATTTTTGAGATGTTCAGTCGGATTTTGACCGAATGACGATGTGGCCCTGTCCAAATTGCAGTTTAATGTTAATTTTTTTTGCCGCTGTTACCAGTTACGGCGACGACATTGTGCAGATAATTGTCGTTGCGAGGGTTTTGTCATCATCATGTGAACAACGTAATGACCGCTGGTCGGATGCCTCCTCGGATGATTTAAATGTTTCCGATGCGGAATCCGCGCTCGCTTCCTTTTAAAATTCCTCTTGAACTATTAAGAAGATCGTTCAAGTTATCCTCGATTTTCCACGAAGTTGGCCGAAAGTGAACCAAGTCCGCGTTCGTGTTTTAAAAGTAAAAATTATGTAGTTTTCGGTGACGACGCTCCACAACCAGTAGTGAACGAAACGAAAAGTAATTTCGGTGTAATGAGCGTGCAAGAAGCACTGTCATTAACCCGCGAGATCACTGGTTCGAATCCCGACGAGCGACATCACTCTCGTTGGCTGATGTTTGTTACATGTGGAAATTCTTAGTCATGATAAATTAAAACTTTTGAAAGAAGATGTTATAAAAATGTCACGATTGCTATTTTACTTAGCAGATAGAGCAGATGCTAATCAAATTTTGGACCTTTAGATATTAAGCATTATTTGGATCTTTGCAAAGTTGGAAATTTCCAATAAATTTCCAATAGCCAGCAGTATGGCTTAATGATAGCGTGTATGTTTAGCACCAAGTGATCATTTCTTCTAAGTCAGCTAAAATGCATTGAGTAATGGGTAGCGTGAGTAATCGAAAGTTGAAGTTGTGTTTTAACCAGGTCTGTGGAGTCGAAGTCTGAGTTGGAGTCGAGGAGTAAGAGCATTTCAAACGGAGTTGAAGTCGTAGTCGGGGTGGTAAAAAATCAACCGACTCCGACTCCCTTTTTATTTTATTTATTACGGTATGTGTCAATTAGATTGAGTCTCCAATTTTATTGAAGTATGTAAATCCACTAATAAATTATAATTTAATAATTTATTTATAAAAATCATGAATTTAAATTATATTATAAAGAAAATCGTTGAACTGCACGTATTTTGATGTGATGTAGCCAAAACTGTTTTCTCCGTCTCATAATTTTTTATTATTCTCATTTTTACTCTTTTTTCTTATTGATTTATTTGTGTATGAAATTCATACACATATAATATGAATGTACTTACTTTTTAATACCTATTTAATTACCAATAATACAATAAATTTGGTTACATGTCAATTTTTAGTGTTTTTTTTAATTCCTTTAAATTTTAAATTTGGAAAATCGCTACTATTTTTATTACTAATAATCTTATGCGCTGGAAAAAAAGTCGATCTTACTAAAGTCCGCTTAAACATTTTATTAAATTTATGTGAATTCAAATAAATATTTTATATAAATTTATTTGAATACTCATTTTTTTTTTATTAAATTGACTGTCACGCACAAACAAACATATATACTGTCTCTTTCGAAATTATATGTATACCAGAATTTGGGGCCCTCGGAGGCTTCACCCCCTAGGACTTCGAATCCTTTAAATCGAAAAAAAATCGAATCGGCACCTAAGAATCGAAAAAAAAAATAGATGTCGTCACGGATTTACGAGCCAACAATACATACATAGAAAGTCTCTTTCGAAATTATATATTAGATATGTGGTATAGAATTGGAATAGATGAAAGAAGTCGTTCTCCTTTATAATTAATATGCTTCACACAAGAAGAAGTCGGTCCAAATATGAAACGGCTTCATACCCAGTTGAATGCTGTATAAATATTTGCGACGCTACTTCGTAATAAATCATAAAGCAGTCATCAAACGAGCGATGTGCGAAATGCTAACGATTTCAAAAGGAATGATCGATGAAGACAATATGGTCTGGGTTGGCTGACTTCTCCCTGGACGCATTCTGCATTCCAACTGGATGCAGTCCGGTGCGTTTTCGACGTCGACTATGCACCTGCCAATTACAAGTCGTCATTTTGTCGGCAAATATTTGCACGGCGAAACGGTTTCGAGCTGAGCGTGTGTGGTCCTCCCATCGACCATTTTTGCTTTAGCTATTTTCCTTTTTGTTTAAAGTGAATCTTCTCAAGTGATTCATCTCAGCCAGTCACCCATAGGGGCGAAGTACCCACATTTTCAAAAGTAGCTATAAATGCTTGATCATACACATATGTATATGGATGTTTCCGGTAGGGGGAAAAATACGTGATTCCTATTGGTCACATGAATGTTAAAGGTTAATAACGAAGCTTTTCAACTAATGGAAATCCAGACATAGGGCGAAAACACGCTGAGTGGTATGGGACGTCACGTCCCTGGCTTTTAAATAGTGGGTGTTCCGTGAACGTAAGCAGTGGGTGTTCACCAAACCAAATTCGGGTGTAGTTGCACGTGCAGAATGCATATGTTTGGGAGGTCGTATGTGTATTCATATCCATATGCAACTGACAAGTTTCTCCTACGTTTCTTCAAATATGGGATTAAACGTTATCGATCACTGTCAAGCAAGGATAAATACAATGATAAAATATCACTGAAAACACTCTAGGGGGTGATTTTTGGGACTTTGTACCATGTATATGGGCTAGAGGTGCTGCGTTTTTTCGCATGTTTAAAAGTATCTAAAAAAAACACGTACCACGTACCACTCAGTGTGTTTTTGCCGTTAGAGTTTACCTACTGCAAAGACTAATGAAATGAAATATATACCTACATACATATATTGTCGCTATTTTATATGATTATAGAATTGTATTGTTAAAATATGCGACTAGGATATTCCAATAGTTTTGAAAATGAATGACAATATTTTGCTTCTTGTCATGTCGCATTTGTAGCGTCACTATGTATGTTTTAAGTTTAGCAAAATGAAGGTTTGTCGTTTCCTGTCGCGTCGTTTCACTCTGTATACATACATACATAGATTATTATGTACGTAGATATATGTACATATGTAGAAGATTTGGGAAACGAAGTTTGCATGTTAAAAATTGTGCATCACTGTTTTTGGAATATTATTATACCCGTTTAAAATGTATGCATCACTTCTATTGTATGCAAATTTATATTAAATGAAATTTATTTTTTGTTAAGTGAGAACCTAATTTTTTTTGTTTTGCATTGTTTCAGGTATTATATGTGATTTAGCATGTTATTATCATGTAAGTGAGTAACCTTTTTATTTTAATTACTGGTAAATTGTAAGATTCTTGAAAAAGCTTTGAAGAAGAAATTTTCAACTTGGAAATTTTATATGAAATTGAACTTTTTCTAGTTCCGACTTTTGTGGAAAAATTGAAATAAAATCACAATGGAAAATTAAAATAAATATATGTATATACATATGAGCCGTTATATTTGAGAGTGGCGAAAGTCAAATTTTCAGTCCCAAAAACACTGTAAGACTTAATTCGCAAGTTGTTATGACTTCTATTAATTCGATGTGTGCTGATTGCTGAATCTCGGAAACGCAGAATAAGTATATTATAGGCCACCAGTATTTTAAAATATTGTTAAACGTTAAACATTATTTTTAATGTTTTGCGAAATATTTCTCGAAATTAAGAAATATTTCGCAAATATAAATTACTAGCTGTATTACCCGGCTTCGCTCGGCATTTGTAATATAAACCGCTTAAACATGACTAATCTAATAGTAAACATTTTATTAAATTTATTTGAATAGTCATATTTTATATAAATTTATTTGAATAGTTTTATTTTATATAAATTTATTTGAATACTCGTTTGTTTTTTTTTTATAAAATTGATTGTCACGAACAAATAAAGATATACAGTAAGTCTCTAATAAAAAAATATATGTATACGAAATTATATGTATACCAGAATCCGGCGCCTGCGCCCCCTAGGGTTTCGCTCTGGCGCCTTTGCCCCCGGGGACTTTGAATCTAAAAAAAATCGAATTATTTGTTCGATGACGTCACGGACTTACGACCCAACATACATACATACATACAAAGTCTCTTTCCAAATTATTTATTAGATTAATTAATATATGAGAAAAAAATAAAACAACAATATTGAAAATGAGAGGAAGTAGAAAATATGCAAGAGAAATGTTTGCTTTTTGTTATGGACTAATGCCACTTTCAAATATAACGGCTCTTATGTATGTATGTACATATTAGAAGTCTTAAAACTGCATTAAAATATTTTTTATACAAACTTATTTTTGACCTACATGTACATATGTACATTTGATTCTATTCGATACACCAGATTAGGATTTTGTTAAAATTTTAATAACACTCTAAAACTTCATTTAAATAATTTAAAACTTACTATACGGTATTTCATATTTAAATAATTAAAATATTTTGAGGTTCTAAGAGTACAAATGTACGTAAAATTAGTGAAATTAGACAATTTTTAAAATTAAAAAAAAAAAAACTAAAATTGCATATTTTAGTTGTATCAATTAAAATATTTCAGAAATTAGCTGATTGAATACCAAATCGAATTTGAGTTGGACCAAGTTCAAACTACCATTCAAAAGCTCGCGTTTGAACCACGCCAAGAATAGCCCACACTCCTAATACACCTCGAACCAATTTATATCTACGAAAAAGCCCAAAAAAAAGACAGGTTCCACCGAGATTTGAACTCGGATCGCTGGATTCAAAGTCCAGAGTGCTAACCATTACACCATGGAACCGCACATTCACTTTAAGACGAGCCATTGATTGCATTTCACCGCGAGATAAATCTCACATACATAGTACGAAGAAGGGGTTATCAGCGCTCTGCGTACACCACTGCAAATAAATGCATACAGTGCATTTTGTTGCATTCTATATCGCAACGGTTGTTTGATTTTTGACCTCTGCGAGTGACTGGCGCTGTCTTGAACTTGCCAGCGACAATTTGGGTCACAGTCACTGTCGTGAAAGGCGTCCATTATATGGTTTATTTGCGAGATCCTCCATTCAGAAATGCATAATCTTATTTGCATATGCAAAGGCGGGGTCCATTTTTTGTCGAGTGACCTGAAAACATGGACGCTGATCCGATTTGTCAAGAAAAAAATAAGCTCAAGACGAAACGGTTCCGAATGTAAAATATTTGTGTGAAAAGTATTTGTGTTTCCGCTGACTGATTTCGTAATCGAAAACAGATGTTTATATATATAAATTAGCTTTTAATAACGGGATTCGAACACCAGAATCGATGATTGTCATTAGATTACCGTTTTATGTATTATGTATTACTAAATTTTGGTAACTGTTAACTGTTGATTACATGCACATTTTTCAATAGGCAGATAAAAAGAAACACGTTCCGTATTATGTAGGTACGTATATGAAACTTTAGTCAGTGATAAGTGTTAATTGCCTTTTTCTATACATAAACTTTTAAGTACGGTGTTTTTCACATAAGAATGTCGTTTTTATACGGTTATGATAATTTTATTACGATTTTTACTCGTTGTACGATCGTGATGTATGCATTCGTCTGTTGATTGTATGTCATAATGGATGTAAATTTATCAACTAACTGTAAACAATTAACACGTAAATGTAATATTTAATTGTGCCATAAATTCATTATGGGAGCTCATTATCGTATTAATAACCATTCATAAATAAATTCCGTTAAAATAAATCGGTCAATTGCTCCAAAATGTTAGGTGCATTTACATATGTTATTTGAAATTTTCTTCATGCTAATTACGAGTACTGGATTTTTTTCTCAGTTAATTGTATACTAATGTTTGAATCTTGATTTAATGAACCCCTACATTTAATGGTTGGGGTTTTCTGTATATATGTACATATGTACAACTAGTAATAGATCCGATGAAAATTTCATCGTGTGTAATTTCATTATATGTAAGTAAAAACTATCTAGCAATATAAAATAGCAATGGAAAAAAATATTTATTAATTAAATTAATTTTCAGTGGCGCTAAATGCGCGTGCATTTTCAAAGAGGAAATATTGATAGCAAACAATATATATACAGGTTTCTTCTTGATTCTACCATCCAAATCTTACATACATACTGTTACGTACGCCGCGGATTGAGCGAATTGCACTTAGACCAACGGATATCTGTTATCGGATTAACTAAATGCATGCACTTACTTCCAAAGATTATATCTGGACTCTAAGTGCATTTAGGCTAAACAATGACCGTTATTAGTTATTTCTCAGAATCGGTACGGGAAGACCCAATGTCTTGGAAATACATATCCGAATACGTGACTATACAACGGGTAAACAGATTAGGCGTCCTGAGAGATCTACCCTTTATAAGGCGGTACGTAGGCGATATAATTCATTCTGGACTTAGCAGTGACACTGCGTGTATCTCCTTAATCATCAATAAAAGCTGTGAAACGGCTGTTGGCCTTTTACTTGGATCCTCCACCCACCCCTACGCAACAATACATACGTGGTTGGCGAATGTGTATGGTATGAAGTGTGCATGGAGACACTTGCCGTGAGACTTTAAAGATTTTAAGACGTGTAAATAAACTATTTAAGTTAAATATATACATGGCTACATATGTACATATATCCTTAATGCAAGGGGTTCAAAATGATACACATGGAGTAGCTTAGACAGTGTTTATTTATATGTATTAACGTCGGGCAAGCCTTAGGGTAAGTGTCTCCATACACGCTTCATACCATACACGTTCGCCTACCACACATTCACACGTTCAAAAATCTTTCCACATATACATTATATAGAAATCAGATTAATCGGCAAACTCTTATAGGAGACTATCGATCTGGAGTCACATATATCTAAGGTCGGGCCAGCAACACCGGGCTAGGAAATTAACCCATGACCACTCAGTTCAAAGCACTACATGCTAACCACTGAGCTATATATGTTGCTGGTTTTATATTATACTAGCTGAACCCGACATGCGTTTCAAATGCCACAATAACGCAAGCAATTCCCATTTCTCGATGTGTTTCCATAAGTGAATGCTTCAGTTTCAAATTAATACTTAATAATCAAATTTAATTACGGTAATGATAATTTGTCGGAAAAACGCAGGCAGCGAACACATTTGAAATTATTCAATTGTTTGTTTATTTTACCTTAACAACCCAGGTGGCGACGCGAACACATTTGCAATTATTGCGTTGCACTGTCACTCATTCCCGTTTTTACCGTTTCCGTTCCCGTTTTTGGGCCATTTTTTTTACAGAAACCATCGCGGGCATACACACAATAACTCTTAGAATGGTATAGGAACGCATACGTGACAGACAAACAGACAAACATTGATTTTTATATACATATGTATATAGATAAATCATAAATTTCTCTAGGATGCAAAGAAAGTCATAGAAATTTTTCCCAGTGGAATAATATGTAATCCCTATGAAAGAAAAGTACATACTAGAGTAGTAGTAAACTTTTTTACAAATAAAATCGGAATTTTAAACACATTCAAATTGAATTCACAAAATCAGCGCGAAATAGAATTAGCTACACGAGTATTAGCCTTACTTGTATTTATCACACCGAAACAGTCAATTGTTTCGCCATTGTTTTTGAACCATACATATTAGATCACCACAACAAAAACTAGCACAAAAAAGTCCCTATTGTAAGCATATATGTATAATCCAGTTTCAAATCAATAACAAGCCTTTTTTACGACTCGCATCCATCACCTTTTAAGAACAACTGGGCTAATCTTCCGTCTGAAAGTTTTGGCATCGCCGATATACGACAACGCAATTAGTTTTACAATGGAGTTCCTTTGAATTTACCGTTGCACAGAACGTGCAATACCTTTCTCGGGATGGTCTCTTTCAATTCTATATATATGTATGTACATATATATTATTCTCGGTATGTGCTCGGAACAAACGCGACCGACCTCCTTTCAGGAAACACGATAACCATTACATAAACAAGCAGATGCAGATCTTTTCAAAGAGTGGTCGACTTTAAACCAGAAAGGGTTTAGCTATGATCAGGTGTGTGACGTTTCTGTACCGAATTCTTGGTCAGGAGTGGACCTTCACCTCGACGAGGTCGGGCCGAAACGTGCGGCCTCGTTAACTCTTCACCGAAAGAACGTGAAGATTGATGAGGGAGACCTCCTCTCGTGAGGAATTACTCCGGTAGATTGATGGCCGAAAAAGTGGGTATTATAGCCATGTATGGTCGGTAGCGTGTCGCTGACAGAATCAACATGTCCGTTCTGTTTAATGATATGAATGACGATCTTCAGTTGAGAGTCACGTACGTACGTACATATGTATGTACATATTGTATGTAATTTCTATGTGTGTATTTGCGAATTAAATTATAGTACAACGGTTCTAGTGTAGTGTCATTAGAAGTGTACAATGTACTTGAAGTATTGTTTTTCAGCGTGTTTTCCTATGTTATTATCACGTTTTCTTGAGATGTATTAGTACAAGGATTCGTGAGCTTAACGCTTACATATGTGCATACATATATTCTAAAATACCAAGATGAAACTATTAACTTGTAGAAATAGAGGAAAGCTGATTTTTAAAACATGAATGTCACTTTTTTGAGTGTTCATTTAAGGTTGTTGATTGTTGATTGCATGTACATATATATGTATTAATTACGCATTCTGTCTAAAACCCTTTTTGGATTTTATTGACTTTGTTGCAAAATTATAAGACTTTTAAAAAGTGGAGAGATTTGCATATTATATTTATGGGTCTACGTGACGAGCCAGAATGTTAAATTACAGAACACACAAATATCGGAAGGCAAAGATCGAAAATCGAAAGATCTTAAGTCGAAATATCAAAAAAAAAGGGTGCATGGTAAACGGTACATACTCACTTAATTTGCGCGAGCAGAGTACAAGAGGAACAGGCTTTTCCTCCCGTATTCTGCGCGCGCACATTAATACTGGAGGAAAAGCTTGTTCCTCTTATTCCTGTTGTATCCTGCTCGCGCAAATTAAGTGAGTATGTACCGTTGACCATGCACCCTTTTTTTTTGATCTTTCGACTTAAGATCTTTCGATTTTCGATCTTTGCCTTCAGATATTTGCGTTTGCTGTAATTTAACATTCTGGCTCGTCACGGAGACCGTATATTTATATATACATAACTAGTTGAACTTCCGTATTTTGCGTGTATTTATCAATAGATAAAGATATGCATATAATATATTATTTAATCTACAAGATGACCTCAAACTATTAAAATAAAAAATTGCAATCCGTTTATAATTTAAACTTATTTTTTTTTTTTGGAATTGGGCGTAATTTTGTTTAAATTTAAAAATTAATTTCGACAACCGCAAAGTTTATAAATCGTTTTTGTATTCGATTTTTTTATACTTCTTTATAGTAATAACGGTTTTTATTATATATGTTCATATATATGTATATACGTACGCTATTATGCCAATAAATACATATGTACACAGTTTCTGGTCTAATGATTAAATTTGTTAGAGCATTTTCTATATCTATTAGTTTTTTAGTATTCTCTCTTATTTACATGCCAGTATATAATATATAATACGTATAAAGGTTCATTTATACCAGCACAGCTGAAGAAAAATATTCTTTAATACATTTTACATGGACATTGATAAGTTCCGTAATGTGTGTTTGTGAATCAGCAGCAACCGACACAATATATTCATATGTATGATACAGCAGTACATGTCACCCATACATATTAAGCAAAACTTTGATACGTTTCGGTGATTTATTTAAGTTTAAGTTTGGACCATTGTGGCACAACAGGAATCCCTAATGCGCTACAATGATCGAAACACAGAGACATGATAAAAGTAAAAACATATACATACATATATGTGCATATGTACATATACACAGACAAAAAATACATTTATACACAATCATAAGAAAAACAATAGCATTATAATAATAGCAGATAAAGTAAAACTATCAAATAATAAAATACAGAGTAGGGAATATCTTGCACCTGATTCCGCGACAAATCATTCACGGATTTTACACTCAACGGTTTATAGTTGTTGATCGATGCAATGACACATGTATCAAATCATATAGAGTTCAAATTAACGTGTAAGTTATGATCACTGCAATCGTTTGTAAAAGTCAGATCAATTATTTTGATAAATCTGCGGATTTTCAAAAGTTTTTATTAAGTTTATAGTACCGGTAGTACCAAAAAAATATTTTTGGTTAAATACCGATACCACCGGTATCGGTACTTTTGGTATTGTAATCACTAGTGACGACAACAAAGTGTATTACCCATATTCGTTTTTTTGACAATGCTTTATATTGAAAATTTATTTGCTGTATTTTATCGATTTAAGTTGAGTGTAAAATCCGTGAGTGATTTGTCGTGACACCCTTGCACCTATAGCCAGCACCAATACATAAGAACCAGCCGCAAATACAAAACATCCCTGCGAAGCCCAAATGGAAGAGACGAGATCAAAATTATACAATATAAACGGACCTTAAGAAGTGGAGTATAAAATTTGATTGCAACTTGTCTTTTTTTGTACAAAAACTATTTACGGCGTTACGCTTGTCAAAAAATTACTTAAATCAGTCAGTTGGTTCCATTATAATAAAAAAATACGTCCATTTGAGTTTAATCCGATTGATAAATTGTCCATAAAATGAACTATATACGCTATTGAGGTTTCCAGTACTGAAAACGGTGCAAAAATTACAATTGCAACTGCAAACAAAATGAAAACCGAACGTACGGTTATATAAAAAAAAATGTCGAAAGTAAAACGTGAGACGGCCATAAGCGAAATCAAGTATCGTTTGTTTTGCCCTATTATATATTATATTTACATACATATGTACTTACGCAAGTTAAGTAAATTCTTCGGTTGATAAATCAATACATCTAGCAAACATACGTTAAGTGTTAAATTAATATCAAGAGCATTCGAAAAATGGGTCATTGAAAATTCGTGTAGGAAATTAGTAAAAATTACACGCTAGTGTACATATGAAGAAAAAAAAAACAACAAATGAACACATTTTAAATTTAAAAATTTTGAATTTGACATTAGCTGCAAGAGTCAAAAACCTGACCTCTAACCTAATTACGGGGCATAAAAATTTACGACTTTTTCAATCCGAATGAAAGATGATCGCCGGTTAATCGGTAAAATTATTGCATTCCATGCATTACGGCAATTAACGGACGTCGAAGCCGTTGAACCGGTATCGATATTGCGAATATTCGCACAGCTTTTCATATATTGAAAACGCATTCCCATATCATCGACCGATCGTGTTCCCATCTAAAATTAGCAACGATGTAAGCTAATTATAATATTATTACAACTGTATAATACTATCATCAAGATTATTATTTACTCTCATACAAAAACGTATCGAATGCGAATGACTTGAGTTGTTTTCGCATCGCATACCAAAAAGCGTCAATCATTCAAATGCTTTTATTTCGTCTTTTTAATAATTTCATAACAATTTGCTGCAATTGTTTATCTTGTCGATCAATCAACAGCGAATAAATTAAGTTCGAACGCTTCCTCTCTCGTTTATCTCATGGTCAAATATCCATCCATTACTCATTGTTGATATGCAAATATACATACTTATATATATTTGAATGAGGTGAACGACCCCAACATTCGATTGTATATTATTGTATTATAATAATAATATTGCGAAAAAATTTACGACGTCAATGATATGTTTGAAACTTTTTGTTTGTCCGCGTATTATTGTGCGCGCATGCGCGCAGGACAATAAACCAATATGAAATATTATTGCAAAAAAAGGATTGAAACGTTGAATTTTAATGAGCATTTTTTACGCGGGGGGTTCGCATAAATGAATGGAAATTATTGCGGTCGGATACGTCAAAAATGGCTATCGGCCCCACAATGTGTATGCAAATGCAGGTCGAATCTGCGAGCCGCACCCGAGGCGTTTATAAGAAAAGTGTCGTCTTGCAAATGCAACTTGCATATGTTAAGACGATGCAACACCTTTCAAAAGGCCAGTCACGATACGGGTGGTTGTATGTAAAAGTTGGATCGAAGCATGTTAGATGCATAGGATCGAAGCATGTTAGATATGTAGATGCATTGGATCAAAGGGGCTCTTTTGTTTATGAAAATATGCATTCATCAATATATTGCTTGTGCTAAGGAAAAGACAGTCTCGTTTATTATCTTATTATAATATTTATTTTTATTTTACATACATATTTTCACATACATATATACAAATATACCAGGAAGGCTTAACAGGTAAACCCCAAATGCGCCTTCCTGGTCCACATAATTATTACATAGATACATGTAAATCTAAATATCTGACATCTATGGTCAGTATACATATATTACAAACATCGTATTAATACGATAAAATAACGATGAATAACTTTCATGTAACAATACGAATTTTTATATTCGATAAACAACCACAGAGACATCTATGGTGAGCAATATGGCGAAACCTAAGATGTAACAATAACTAAAGGTTCGCAACAGAAAATTGGGAAGGAAACGCCAATTTTACAGGAATCGTTTCAATGAAAATCAGAAAAATTGGCAAATTCTGATAAGAAACGATCGACCTAGACAAATCAAGGTCTGGCCAACAACGAGACTTAGCGGGGAATCGAACTCGTAACATCAAGTACGAAATAATTCAACATTAACCACTAGACCACGCTGCTGGTTAATAATAGTATAAAATCATAAAAGTAATTGCATCAAAAGGAAGGGGATAACGAGGTACTCTAAAAACAAGCAAAAGCTAATTGTATTGGGATTATCCACGGTCTAAATGCATTCGTGAGTGAACAGTAGCGACCCCGGATTAGGCTAACGAGATTCAATAAGTGCCCGAACAAAGGATACCCTGGAGTTCTCACTGATCTGGGCGAGTGCGTGCGTAAACAATGACTCACCAGGGTAGACCTTTAAGTGCCTAGAAAATAGACACATTAATTATAGAATCTACGCTGGGCAACTTGTCCTTTATAAGGAAGTACACACAGTAGATCAGATTATTCTGAAGTAAGCGGTGGATTCGTTTGGACCTCTTGAATCGTTGAATAAATGCTGTGAAGCGACTTTGGCATTTCATTTGGATCCTGATCCCACCCCTACACAACACTATTCTGGCCTTTGGGACAAATTACGTCCTAATTTGGATGCAGCTTACAATAACTGAGGTACCTCCCCCAAACACTCAATGACATTTCATATAAAGTTCTGTCTGGTAAGACACTATGTGCATGTGCATATATGCACTTACTTTAAATCGTCTCCAAATTATGATAATAATACTTAAAATCAAGTCCCAAGCAGCTGCTCGTATGATATAAAGAATTTTATTTCCATCTCACTATCCTTTTGCTACCCAGAATACATTGGGCACTTAATTTACACGCCTCGACCCACCCAAAGGTGGGTTTCGGATGATTTTTCGCGTGGAACCAAATTAACAGAAATGTGCCAGTATCAAATATCACCAAGTCCAGTGCTCGAGCGCAAGTTGACATGTTCTCACGTAGCCGAGCTGAATTCTGAAATGTTCAACGCACCGGAATACGAGCGGTCAAACACACGCCGGATCGTAAAGTCCTCCCAGTTGAACGATCGCGATTGCAGCTCTGGACTCGTTGAGGTCACGATCGTGTCCCTTTGACCCCGCCAGGATACGTCGATGGAGTATGTAGGATCTTCCCTACAAGGTGGTAAGGTACGTAGTCGCTATCTGTCCTGGGATCTGTCGCCTCTTGTTCTCGGCGATCTCTCATGTAAATGCGAAACACGTGGCAAATGCATTATTTATTGTGGATCGACCGTGAATATTAATTTATTATCCAATATACACCACAGCGTAGTTTACTGGTTGGGCGATTTTTTTTTACCCGTAGAGAGGTTGTGTACTCAAATCCCGGCCGGAATCGAAATATTTATTCGATTTTATCGATGACTAGTGGTTTTACCCGGCTTCACTCGGTTATTTGTAATATAAACAGCTTAAAGATAATAATCTAATAGTAAACATTTATTTGTTTTTTTATCAAATTTATTTGAATCGAAAAAAAATAATATTCAACAATTTCGGTATCGTCGTCATAGAAACTTTGATTTGTTTTCGATGCTCCCACCCAAACCTTACATACAAAGTCTCTTTCTAAATTATATATTAGATACGTTTATCGCTGTTAAGATTTGGATAGTTATGTGTATTATATTTGTGCTATCCTATGATGCCTACCTCTGAGCGACATCTATGGTATTAAAATTGTACATATATAAATTTTTAGATTATAATTCATGTCATGTTTTAGATTATAAATAGTGGTGACATAGTGGGTATCAGTGTGATAAGGAACCATTTCAACAATTAAATCAGATAAATTGGTAAACTGTGATAGGAGACGATCGACGTGGAGTCACAAATATCCAAGTCTGATCAGCAGCACAGCAGAAATACTTCCGAATCCTTTTCAATTCCTTTTCAATTGAGGTCAACTTAGCGCTTGAACCCGAGAACCTCTCGATTTTTGGCATTAGCGCAAACACCGAGCTATGCTGCAGCAGGCTATTAAAATCCAGATCAACCATATTTGTTATCTAAAATCTGTTGCTTACTTAATTGGTGACTTACCCCCTGGAGTGCTTTCGGTGATGTTTTATCGTTGTATTGACATAGTTTTGATAGTGATCGATAACAGCGATTCCCATATTTGAAGAAATACAAGAAAAACTTTAGAATTAACAATGACACGAAGATACGCCAATCACAGCTGAAGTCTAACTAGACGTGCTGTGTCGTACTTTTGAACGCGTTCTTACCATTTTGGTTCGCGAAAAAAAGTTTGTATTTCACTTATTTTTAACTTCTGCAGCCAGCTCTCAGCGGGCCCGTTTTTGGAATTTTTAAAGACATGATCGTTGAAATGATATCTTGACATAGTTTTCTCTATATTATTCTTTCCGGTTTTGACCGATTTTCTTATAACTGTATCCCTTTATGTCGTTTGAAACGCATCACAAATGTTTAGAAATAATTTCTATATATTCCGACACTTGTAAATGTATTAAAATAATCTGAGCCCTGTTACTAGATTCTCGTGTTTTAAACATTTTAGAATGAAATAAAATATAGTTTATTAAAATAAAAAGAGATGGGATCGATCAACGCATTCATTTTTTTGCGTTAAAATATCAACTTTGTATTTTTTTTAATAATAATAATCAATCCAAAAAATATCAAGTAGAGATGAAGAATAGAAGAATACCTAGTAAGATGAGATTAGTCAGTACTATAGTTCGGGGGTTGCTTTAATGCTAACCACCGAGAGGTTCCGAGTTCAAACCCTGGTTTGACTTCGATCGAAAATAATTTATTCCGAGCATTTCTGCAATGCTGCTGGCAGACTTGGATATTTGTAACTTCAATTCGATCGTTTCCTACCAGAGTTTGCCGATTTATCTGATTTAATTGTTGAAACGACTCCTCATCAAATTGGAAAACCAAATTAATATACTATGTATTTTTCACCACTATTTGAATATGATTTCAAATTAATATTTTACAATTTTAAAACCATAGATTTTGCGTAGGGAAACTGTAATGGCACCAACAAATATATTTTTTTTATAAAATAAACTAAAAAAAAAAAGAAATAGATGCAGGTAGTGGTTTCAAATACTTGAGTATATTTGATCAAAAGCATGTTTTATATATGTATGTGCATATGATCTCCCAGCAATTATTTTACTTACATATTATAATATGCAAGTTCAAAAGCAATACATTGAATAAATAAATATGCACTTCAATCATTTCCATATTTGAACTGGTTCTGAACTAACGGTTCATCAAAATCTCGCCGCTTACTTAAACACTTCATTTCATGAACGCGAAAGCATACTTTCAAAATGACGTCGGATGATAGCCGTGCAAAATGCGATAAATAACACTGTTCTATCATTGTTGTTGTTGTTGTTGTGGTCAGTATGTAAATCGTCGTCGCTCGTGGTGCAATCATGCGTGCAAAATCGTTCAAATTACATTACACGTTGCATAAATGCACTCGTATAATTTTCCCATAGCGAAATCGTGTCCGTCAAATGCACCATCCGGCGATGCCTATCTCTGGCGAGATGATGATGATGGGTCAGCAATTCTTAAAGATTTGAAGGAAGGACTCGCCAAGAGTGGGTGCACTCGAGTGCGATGGTTCGCGGATTTAATTCGATTTAGATATCGGCTAAAAGCTACGATAGGGTTCGAGTGTGAAATCATAAGTGCGGCGGTAATGCACTGGAGGGTATAGTTGGGATGATGTTTGCAGATGTTGTGCAAATTGCAGAAAATTGCATCGCGAATTTGACAAATGACAGTGTCCCGCTCTCGTCCGAGAATGCGTGGTCACACGGTCTTCAAAGTCGTGAATCAATGGTCGAGTCGAAACATTAGTGTTGCGTCACGTTTGATGTCAATTATTTATTATCATTGTATTTGATACGCTTTTTACCACGATATATAATACTTTAATTATATTGCAATTGAATTTTTTGAGGTGCATGATCTTTCCAGCTAATGTTCTATAGCAGGGGTTTTCAAAATTTTTAGAAAAAGGGCCAAATTGGAATATATAACTAATATTCATGCAGGATCTGGTCATCAGGATAGGCGGTCGAGTAAAATGAGACTCTTTGGGCGGTTTAAAATGTTTATTCGGCGGAGCGCCACAACGATCAAAATCGTTCGACGCGTTACATGTACAAGATGATAACTTAATCATTCGTTAACTCATGCATGCCAACCTAATCATTCATGCATGCATTATTTAAGGCTAGAAAACCATGCCCATATACATACATACATATATACATATGTACATGTGTACATATGTATACTAGAAAGACCGGGCTAGGTCAGAGTTAACATTTTTTCCAAATATTCTATTAATTATTTATGGATTTTTTTGATATTCTTCCGATATCTTTTCATTTGCTATCAATAAAAAATCTATATGTACTAATATTATTCAAACTGCACTTATGTTTTGTAGAATAATAGATTAAAATTAGTTCTAAAAATGTATATTTTGTAAACCTTGAAATGAATTTAAATTTTATTCTATAAATGTTTCAAAATAGTGAATTTCTTTTTGCTTTCAAATAAGTTTTGTTTAGTATAATCGAACTTTTTTTGTCGAAATAGGAATAAATTAAATATAGGTAGAGTTAAGAAAGCTAAAACTGCAGGAGGTGTTTTTCATAGAGGTGTTCAAATGTATAATGCCCTTCCTGAAGGCATTAGAAGTTCTAATAACATTGCTGCTTTTTTGAAGGGTGTTAATGGATACCTTTGTGGAAGATGATTTATAATTTTTTGTTGTTATTTTGTATTGTATGTATTAGCAGTTTTGCTATTTGAATAAATAAATAAATAAATAAAAATAAAAAATTAAAATCATTTAAAAATAAAAGAATTTATTTTCAATTACTATTTTTCTGTAAATGTAGTATATTACTACATTTATTTTTTAAATCATACATATATAGTTACTCTTTTATAATAAAATTAATTGAAAACTTAATAGTTTTTCAGTTTCGAGTAATCCTAATTTTCAGAGGCGCTCAAGAAGAATTGACGCAATAGAATTCCACAAAAAAGGGTTAGCACCCTCGGTTAGCATACAAATACCCCTTGACGCTTTTTTGTAGAATTCTATTGCGTTAGTTCTTCTTGAACATGTTTGAAAGTTTGGATATTTTGAGAGTGCGGCTCTCTTGAATGCATTTATCCGATCACCATTTAGAATAGGTTGTGGACTGTCACTGTTAGCGTGTTTACTGTTAAAATTTTGTTTTAAACCTCTTAAAATTTAGTTCGAACTCGTAAAGTGAAGTAGAGAAAAAAATATAATCCAAATTAGTTAATATTATTAATTGTTAGAAAATTATTATCATATACAACGTATAATACCTACATACAAGTACAAGCCGAGAACTAGCTAAATGATATAAATATATTATAATAACATGTGAAATTTATTTACTTCGTGTACAATGAACGATTGATTAAACAAGTCTAGCATACATTAAATGTAAGAAATTATAATCGGATTATAAGTTCACGCGCATGCGCAAAAGGCTTTGCGCCTGTCGCAGATATAGTACCTGCAAATAGCCACAACCTTTAGAATATCAAATCCAAGTATTACCAATTGACATTCCAAATCCTTTAAGATCACAACCTTTTTTTCTCTTTATGAATTCAAAATTTTCTTAGTATGCGTTCTTTGCAACATTCGCTAAATAAAATTTTCAAATCTCCAATTAAAAATATATTATTACCACCATTTACAAAAGAAAACTCATCTTCATCAACACACTACACATGCTGCTTAAGATTAATATTATTATTTATTTAATTTATTATTTATAATAATAATAACAATAAAATGACCAGTCTGACCTGACAGGTTGCCCCAAAGCATCACACCAGTTTTACAAAACAAAAGAAAGAAAATAACAAAATAAAAACAATAATAATTTCAATCATTCATCTCATTCAAATAGTATCGTGTTGAGTCTCAAGAAACTAACCAGCTCATCAACATGACAATTGAACAGGTCCAAATGCCCATCAATCACATTAAGGAACCGGATAGCCTTTACAAGAGACGAGTTATTGAAAGCAGACGTTTTCTCAGGAATAGGTTGGAAAAGTAAATGATGACGCAAAGCTCTACCGCATTCAGGCGCCGAAAATTTTAATTCCAATCAAATCGAAGGGTTGTCGATTCTTCCTTTTAATACTCCAAAGAAATATTTGGAAATGGCAATAATTCTTCTCGAAGATAGTGAGTCAAAGCCTTATCAATTCCAATTATCATTCAAAATGCTGAACTTGGCTCAATTTTCATCACAAAAAATAGTGTTCCACGATCAAAAGCATTTGACAAACACCGCTATAGAGTAACACTAAGCACAGTAGCAAAACACAAAGTTGCGTATCAAAAGTTCAACCTGAATTTTTATCTCTTTAGTTTCGCCGCTTTAGCGCCAAAAAGTGTGAAGACTCGACGACTTACGTTTAACACAACGGTTCTCACGGTTCGTTAAATTGACACGGAATCGCAATTTCAAATTGCGACTTATCGAAGTGTCGCCTTTTATTGAAATGTTCCCATCGGATAGCGTATATTGCACGTGTATACTGGGTAAACATCTATGGTGCCTCGGGCTAATCCAAATTCAAGGCAACCCATTCGATAATAGGGCTTTTAGAAGCCGCGACAGCCGTAATCTGCTATTATGGCGTTTAAATTGCATCCGTTGGGAATTGCAATGTACCTACGTACCTGCATATATGTACGTATGTATGTACGTAGGACGCATGCATAAAAGCTCTGGTGTGCGTAATATCTATTATATTAGTGCATACGACTGTTTTACGATTTTCTTTGGTTCGAACTTGTCGACTATAAAATACGGATGTTTTAAGTATACCTATGTATGTACATATGTATGTATCTTCTCAGGATTCCAATTTGTTGTTATATTATTGGAAGGGAATTGAAATTGTTCAGAAGTAATAGCCCATCGGATTTACGATCCTTTGTTTTGATTTGACTCGTCTGAATTTTCCAATTATTTATACGCAATCGTATGGAAAATGTGTCTGTTAAATACTATTTTTCATATTTATTGCGTTTAGGTGGGTTTTTAAGTGATAAATTCTATAAGGTATCATTTCAGACAATCAAATCAGATAATGTCTGGCAGGAGACTGGCCTTTAGATTTTAATATCATACAAATCTCCTCAGCGGCTTTAGGAGTGCTTGTTCGAAGAAAAAATATTAGCCTTTTGAACTTGTGTATATCAGGAATATAATCATAAACTTTAGCAGAAAGTTCTATCGACTGACATGTCACTGTATTATGACGTATATATGTATGTAAATTGTATTTAAAATATAAAGTATTATTTTGCTACTTACACTAAAATGGCCCAAAAATCATGATTTCACCAATTTTACTTTCAATCCCTTTTGGATTACCCCATAGATCTTTTACATCCTGTTACCGAGAAGAAAGTCCTCGGGAATATTTGAATTTTAAAAAATTGCCCTAGCCAGCTTAAACTTCTCTCGATTTGAATGCTTTAAATCTAAGTTTGCACAATATTTTATCATTGAAAATTGTACCGTACATTGTTTCTGACCTGGGTCGACCCGGGACAGAAATTCCCGGAAATTTACGAAATTTTTGTTGTCCCGTGCCCCAGGAATTCTCATCTAGATCCCGGGAAAAATATTTCAATCATACATAACTTTCTTTAAATGTTTGAATAATGGTGAATCCTACAATCAAACCATTATGAAGCGAGTGTATCCTTTTGTATAGATGATTCCACAATGGATGAAATTCTTTTAGATTGTAATGAAGATTGTGATAATAACTATGAATGAAGAATTAAATAAGGAGTTATCAAAGACAAATCAACAAAATAACGTAAAAAATAGCCTTGACTTCAAAAAATAAATGAAAACACCTATACCTGTACATTCTGACAGAAGAGAAAAGATAATTAAGTAAAAAATTTAAAAAAGTTTTTTCCGTTGCTAGAAACATTTGTACCAAATCTAGTGCTTTCGGATTCTCATTTAAATTTTATTTTATTTTTAGATACACATATAAAATATTAAATATTATTAAGAAGCTATTTCAAATAAATTTAATTTTATAATATAATTTTTCTCGTTAATAGATATACTTTTTTTATATTTTCTAAATAAACAAATAAATTAGATTGAATATTTTTTTTTACTTATGTCCCGGGAATCCCGGGAACGATACCAAGCTCTATCTCCTGGAATTGAAAAATTACGGGAAATCAGAAACCCCGAACCTCAAAATTCTCATTTTCTCTAATGGTTAATTCATTACAAATGTACAATATCGAATGGACTTTTAACTAAATTTCAATTTAATCTCTAAACTTTTGATGATAAAACCCCTCTTTATTATTAATGTATTTATGTACATATGTATATGTATACATATGTATGTGTTTCTGGTTGCATTTACGAATACATATGTACATATATGTACAGAGGTCACATCTACATATTTACTCACACAAAAACTATACAAAATTTTGTTCTCCCAGTAAAAGCCTTAAAGTACATAATTACAAAATATTTATGTTCCTTTACAAAAACATATATCATATATACTGTACTATAAGAAAAAAGCTCAGTATCCGCGAATGACCTCTATTATCTGAACTATTGCTTTGACCTAGTCTTAGCCTTTACTCAATCACGAACGAAGCGTTATAACAATAGGAAAAAGTAAAAATAATCGAAAGGAAGAGTTTTGCATATATGTATGTACATATGTACATATATCATTTTATTATGTTTTATTTTCAATCCACTCCAACCATTCCTATGTACATATTTCTGTCGAGTCGTCTTTCTCCGCTTCCAATTAACACCATCGATAACAACAATGTATCCACACAACAATTTTACAAAGTAAATAGTCTTGAGTGCATTACGAAACAAAACCACAACAAAACCCGTCGATGAAACGGCAATGATAATGACAGTGACATCGCATCATCTCGCCGCGGCATTGGAAGCGACCGGTATTCCAATGCAACTTGGCAAATGATATAATCGTAGGAAAAAAATCGTTACAAGTACGCAAGCCGGGAAGCATTGACCCGCTTCGAGTGGCGTAACATACGCCAAAACAAATTGCATCGATAAAAAAATAAATTCCCCGATGAACTAGCGCACTATGATAATCCGTAATATTAAGCCTCGCATTATGGAGACTGCATAAAAGGGCAGGTCGATGAATATTTCATAGCGAGAGCGTCTATTATTTATCCGATGTCCCATAATAGTGTATTCGCGCTCCAGGCTTTCGCTCAGGACTGGTTCGTCATCGTCTCGGCCTACAAGGACGACTTTTTACGTCTCTCGCCGGTTTTCTTTTTATTTATTTTTTCTATATACATACATGCGTAGTAATTGCTGAAGGACGTCTGCATCCGAAGACGAGATTGATCCTTAGAATAACTGGGATCGTTCTTTATTTATGGGTATGAAGTTTAATGTCCGAAGAGAATACTTGGTCTGTACAAAAGGTCGTAAATGTTGACTGTGACTTTTGAAGTATTGATCGCAGTAGTTTTCTATAATAAATATTGGCACAATGTACTTTCAGTAATTTATGAAACACGATAAATGATAAATCAATGTTTTTCTTCTTCTCAATGGAAATTTTTTAAAATACATAGTTGTATAAGATAATTTTTGAGAAAACTTATTTAATGATTGAAAATTATAGCTTAGGTATACATATAGCCGGGTACACGAAGACGTTTGCTAAATTATTCTTCAAATTCCTCTCCTATCGGAGGTTGGACAACATCATGACTAATTATTTTTTACATGAAGCGGTTATAAACAAATACAACTAAAGGCGACTAGAAGATTCTTTAGCTAAAAGTTTTTTATTCTGTTTGATTTCTTTTCATTTTTTTCTTTTAAATTATCAGTTACAGCATTCTCATGATGTGTCATAATGACTTCTTTACATTTTTTTCATGCGCCGTAGTACATGCCCATTCATTTTTCAAAATTATTATATCCGTGAGATTATCAATGTATGGTATTTCCATACTTCGATTGCTTCTTAATTTTTTATCACATTTTTCAAGGTCAATATTTTCATTTTTAATAATCAATGCAAATCAACTACTAAAATAAACAATTGATTAATCAATCATTTAAGAAAGGACTGTCTATTGATAAAACTTTATTTAAGATACGAAAGAATCGTTCACAACGGTACTATATTAATCGCAAATCAATCAATCAGTTTTTCATTAATTTGATTTAAAAAGAGGAATATATAATTGAACTTTATTTTGGATAGTATTCACTAAGTACACTGAACTTTAATTTGGCTACTTTACACTTAAATACTATTCACTTGATACACTTTATTTCGAATTCTTTTAACTTTAAAATATATACTATTCACTTATCCTTACTTACTTTTACACTTTAGCTTATAAAAACGAATTTTATTTTTAAAAAAATACACACAACGTTAAAATTATATAGAAAAATAAAAAAATACCTATGTATGTCACAAATAAAAACAAGCACTGCTAAGACGACTTTGGTTGCTTTAGTAATTTTAAAGTGTAAAGAAATAAATTACAGTGATGATAAATTTTCTCATGTGTAATATATTTGTTTTATGTTTGAATAATTTATTTAATGTTCAATACATTATGTCCGCTAGTAAAGAAGAATTAACAAAGTGACTTATGAAATTAGGATGGAGTGCATTTGGACGAATTAATGTTTTTAAATCAAAAATGCCACTCTACATGAACAAAAATGCGTTTTGACAATGATGACGTATGGATGTAAAACTTGGACATTGAAAGCTAAGATCCAACAAAAAGTCCAATGCACTCAAAGAAGTATGGGACGCTGTATGCTTGGCATAACGAGGAAAGACAGGAAACGGAATACGTGGGGGAGAAGTATGACAAGGGTAGTGGATATAGTGGATAAAGTGAAGAGATTGAAATGGCAATGGGTGGGCCAAGTGGCTAGAATAATGGACGAAAGGTAGACAAAATAAGTGCTAGAATGGTACCCGAGAGAATGCAAAAGGGCAAAAGGAAGACTGCAGGGAAGATGGATAGACGAAAAATTAGGAAAATGTGTAGGGTGAGATGGAATGAGAGTTGCGCAAAACTGAGATGAGTGGAAGCGTGTTGGAGAGGCCTTCATCCAGCAGTGGATGGCGAGTGGCTGTAAATGATGATGATGATGATGAGCCTACAATATTTTTATGAAAGTGAATATGGTCAAAATATTACGTATATTTTTGCACTGATTGCACAATTGCAATGCGAGACATAATCTCAGATTTATAACGATTTTTAAGTCAACTAGGCTACCATTATTATGCATATACCCCCACGAATAGACGTAGTTCTGCGCCGATATTGGTCGTTTGAATTCCTCGGTGTGCATTTAACAATAGACATCACATTACACGTGTGAGTTCGACGAGTGGTGATGATTTTTCCGTGATCGAAACGGTGTATAAATTGGTGGTTGCTTCGAGTGGATAATAGATATTTTTTAATGCACTTTTGTCGAATGCATCCATTTGGAGATGTGAAACAAAGGGCGATTGCAGTGTGATGCAACTGGTCTGTTGCGCGAGCGTCAGTTGCGTTTTATTATGTACGTCCGTCATCTTACGAGAGTTGCCAGTCACTCACGCACGCGTGTGATACTTGACCCCAGTAAGCCTTCGTTCTCAAACTGTGAACGTTTCCGTTTCCGCTTTTATAGACTTAATTGCTTACTGTGACGTATGTGCTTGATTTCAAGTACTGTCACTTCACTTTTTTTAGAAATATTTAATAGTATGAATTTCTCCGAAGCGTACTTATACTATTCGGTACATTCTTGTTGTCTTCCGAAGTTAACAAAGTGGTGCAATATTTGAAAGTAAGTTGTCAACCATATCAAGAGTGCCGTAGCGAGGCTATGGCAAATGGGCAAGAGCCAAGGGCTCTCGATGCGAGGGGTGCCGAAGGCCCCCCTCGCGTATTTTATTTTATTTTTTAATAAATAATAATAAATTTAAAAATAACATTCGGATACGAGATACGGAAATCGTAACTAATGGAAGCAGTTCACGATCAGTATGAGGACATATCTACATACATACATATGTACTTTTAGTTTTAAACATTATAAAATAGGATCATAATTTTGCTAATTCACATTCACAATTATAAGTTTCTTGAATTTTGAAATCTGTGGAATCTCTTACTTGATAAATGGAATAAGGTTAAAATTGCACTTCAGCAGAAAGAACAGGATATTTAGAGATCATCGTTATTAATTCAGGGGCTCGATAATGATTTTAGGAATTTTAGAGAAAATAGTTTATGTAAAAGTTACTGAACATTGCACTAAATTGAATTATAAAAAAGTAAAATATTATAAAAAATATATAACAATATAAATTGAATTAGCAAGTACATAAACTAAATTTTGATAATATAATAACAGACTTTTCTAACGCCAAATTCAGGGAAAATTCGTCTTTAGTTTTTTGTATCTGTAATAATTAATAGCTGTTAAAAATGTTATTGGTTACCGGTCAAGACAGATATATGGTTTTAGATAAAGAAAAATTTATTTGAAACAACCATTTATAAAAATTAAAATAAATGATAAACAAACGACTGCACTGATTCCTTTTATAATATGATATTTATTGCGAAATTGTCAATGTGGGAAATTTATAATATAAATAATAGCTGTTGTAATTTTATTAAAAAAATGTTTAATTTAAATATTTCAATAAATGAGTATTTTTTAAATGAAATAAATTCTTTAAATGTAATGAGAAAATATTAAAGGGGCGCCAAATTTGATATTTGCTAAGGGTGCCAAAAACATCGCTACGCCTCTGCATATCAATATAGGATTTAGTTCCCAACCAGAATCATGGATATGCTACATTGACAAATATTATGTGCTATAATAGCCTTGATGCACACATTTGTGCACTTGATAAAAAGTGAATTTTTGAAATGCATAAAGTGAAAAGATCACTCACCCCAAGCTTATTATCGAACTCGATTGTTACTCGCAGCCTCTTCTTATTTCATCTTTGAAGAGACGCAAAAGTGGATTCATCGAACAACGAACTGCCCAATATGGCGGATTTGAAGAAAATTACCAAAAAACAAAAGAACAATAACAATAAAATCAATATATTTATTTAAAATAAAATAATACCTCATAGTATTATAAATGTATGTATGTACATATGTAAATAAATAAGCCATTTGTAAAATACATAGGATATATCGAAGGATTACATACATAGCTCAATCAACATGCCAGAATATACTTTTTTTTACAATAATTTATATTTTTACCTTGGTGCCATTACAGATTGCCCCAAAGCGACATCTATGGTTTTTAAACTCGTACATATATAAAATTATAGACTATAAATTTGAAATTATATTCAAATAGTGGTTCGTATTCAAATAGTGGTGAACCGTTTCAACAATGAAATCAGATAAATTGACAAACTTTAATAGGAAATGATCGTCTTTTATTTTTTTTATTATATCGTTGTGGAATTACAGAGTAATCCAACGCACCATTGTAACCAAACATATGTATATGTAAGTTACATATATTTATTTATTTTACAAGCATGCACTCATATATATATATTACAATAAACACATTGACATCTACGGTCAAACATTGTACAGATATCAATTAACATCAGCAGAGACATCTATGGTTAAATTTGCGGCATTTTATACAAATCAACGAATTTCGAGATGCTGAAAACTCTAAATTTGCCACTTTTTTTGAACGGTGTCAATGAAAATCATATAAATTGGCAAACTCTGCTAGGATTGACCTGGAATCACGTATCCAATGTCTGACCAGCAGCAACCGGTGGGATTGAACCCGTAACGACTGTGTTCGAAATAATTACATATATGTATGCTAACCACTAGTATATGCTGCTGCTCTTGTAGACAAATATTCAAGTCAGACCAGCAGCACTGCAGAAATACTCCGAATAAATTATTTTCAAAGTCAAGCCAGGGCTGAAATCCGGGACCTCTAAGGCAGTTACGGTATTTCAAATACATTATTTGCATAGTGTAGAAGTTATTTTATTTATTTTTATTTTTACATACATATATATATACCAGGAAGGCTTCCAGGAAAACCCAATGCACCTTCCTGGACGATTAATTACAAACAATGCAGCATTTTTATTACATAAATCACTGTATTTCGAGACGCTATGTAATGTTATGTAAAGCAACTTGCACTTCGTCGTCTACTTGCACAAGTAGCCTGCTCAAAAGCTGAAAGTCTAAGTAGATGAGTATGCGTACATCTTTTATGCAAATTTTAGCTTTTCAAAGACAAGTCAGCCTATATACTTTTATTTCTCCTGCACAAACGTGCTAACCTGGCCTATATCCTTGCTTGGTTCGAATGGAGATGCTTTGATTTAAAATTTAGTAAAGGAATATTATGTACATATTAGATAATAATTTCGTTCAATTTCTAAAACTAAAAATAATGAAAGACAACGTTTCTTGTAGAAGTCATCTCATTTACGAAGGCCCACCCCCCACTTCGCAAAACGATCTTCATATACTCATGTACTGAGCGTTGATTTTGCGCACTTTTTGCAAAGAGTGGGGTTGAGCCCTCGTAAATAAAACGACATCTAAAACTTTCTCGTTTAGATAAGTCAACTATAAACAATATTCTGACCAATCAACCAATCAAGTTAGCTCGTCAAAGCTACCTCGATTACCTAAGCTGCCTTGGTAGCTAACCAAATTGACAAACTTTGACCTGCGATGATTTCGATTGGTCGTATATATTATAATTAAGCACCACCTGCCGCGTTTCGATTTCAGTTACAGGAACGCGTTATCAAGGACAACCGTGTTTTTCACCCTGGGTTTTTAGTACGTATTGATGAGCAGTGATTAATTGCACTCCTCCGGCACGAAGTGTGACCTCATCACGGTCCATTGTGACCGCAGCACGATCCACTATACACGGCTTCTTCCTCGTCAAAATCGCGCCAAAACGTGTCGCTCGAAATGCATCTTTCTGCGCTAATCCCGATCTCGTGGAAAAGTGTGTGGAAAGCCGTGGGAAAGCTATGCGTGGACCGATAAATAAGGAATCTGCGTCGCCGATCTCGTGGAGTCGTCTTCGTTAACCTGTTTTATCCCAGGACAAGTGTTCGTCTCAGATCGACCTTGGCGGGACGTTACCACCCCACTGCATCATCCAGTTTTTTACCCTTTTGTTCTTCTTGTTGTTTTGATATTGCACTTTGTTTTATTTGCAGCGAGTGCAGCGTGCTTTTGTGGTAACTAATGACGACAGCGGTCGACAACCGTATCGCATAACTCTTGTATGTTCTCTTTTTTTTAGTGCTTCGGATGTGTAGGTATTTGTCAATGTGATGTCGTTCAGAAATGGTCAAAACGTCTTTATAAGAGTCGTTCCATAAGTATTATTACCCGCTGTCAATCATCATCGATGGATGTTCAATCAGCCGAACGCTTGTTTGATATATAGACTGAAAGATTGAGGAGTCGAAGTCGAAGGATTTATTCGTTTTCAACTTTTCATATTATATCTGGTGATATTTTCACTTTAAATATGTACGTAGACACAATAGCTGAAGTTTTGTGATCTACATATAATGTATCGTATACTACATATGCAAAAATTCAATACTGAAATAGCTCTTCTTCCAAAATCATTACATACTGATCAAAGTTTTTATATTTAATTCGTGTAAAGATGTAAATGAAGTATTGAAATAGTTAACACTACCATTTAATAAACATTACATTAAAACTTTTCCAAAATATCCAATATGATTAAATGTAAAAGTAGTGATTTTCGATATAATATGTTTATATCTTTATGACGAGTCCAAAGATTTTAATGAATTAGGATGAAACGGGAGCGTTTTAACTACATATTATACCTATATATGTATTAAGTATGATTCAGTATGATCATTTAGGAGTTAAAAAATAGAGAATTTGATTTCTTTGAACTATGGAATGATTATATAAAATAAGTGAAAAGTAAAAAAAATAAAACACTCCCCGTTTGTCCGACCAAGTCCGACCGCTGTACTCTGTGAGGTGGATTATATGCCATCTCGCTTCCCCTAACATATTACGCGATACAACCATATATACAACGAAAGCATTTAAATTGCAATTACCGCTTTAGTTAGTACGTTTATATAAAAAAAAAAAAAAGAAAAATATCTGACTATTGATTCCAATACTCACTTTGAGCGTAACAATCCTAAATTTTGAGTTAAAGACCGCAAAAGCCAAAAAACTGTAAAAATCGCGGATTTTTTTAAACGCTCATATCTCGTAAACGATCACCCACCAAGAAAAATCAATATCATATTCGAATTCAGTGGGTCAAACTTAGTAAAGATTGGTTAGTCTCCGCTCTGGTAACTCAAAAACGTGATTTTTTGTTGCTCATTATTAATGTGTTACATAATACATTAAATTATTTAAAATATATACATTTTTAATATTTATATAAATTATACTGAGTAAAGCTAATAAAAAGCAAACTGTGATAGATTCGATTAAAAAATGTATGGGGAAAATTTTACAGCCAAAAAACATAGCGTATAGGCTGACGTCAATTGCTTAACAGTTATAATATATAAAATGCGTTACATATATTTGATTGATTTTTAATGCATTTACAATTGATAATAACGCAATTATTGGCACTAAATGTTGACGACCCCTGTGTTATATCGACCTTATATAAACTGCTCGCTCATAAATCCGAGAATAGAACGCTGTTAAAGCTTTCACGTCGTAATATTTTTACGCACAGGTATTCGTTTTGATATATTAGGTTATAAATAATACGAATAATTAATAATTTGCATAGCATTGTGTCTAATTGCGCAAGTTCAGGACAATGCTCTCAGTACGAAAAGTGATTAATCAACACTCTCGTTAACCTTTGGCTATTGTTGTTGCGCAATCGTCGTTCCGTCATGATGACAATGCGGAAAAACAGCCAGTAGTCAAAGGGTCAACGGATTCATTGAAGACTTTATGCAATGTTGATCTTTCTTTGCGTGCTTTTATTTTGAAGGATATGATGGTCACGCTCGCGCGTGTGTCCTGATTAGGTATTGATGATACGCATTGACCGATCATATTAATGATTTGTCAATTGTTGATTAGTTAATTGTTAGATACAGGTGGGAATTTGATATCACGCACGATCGTGTGATGAATAGGATGATATGTGCCGGAAAGAAAAAGCTCTTAGAAGCAGAACGTATATGTATATTTTATTCAGATAATCGTTGGTGTTGGTGTTGCGCTTGTTGCATCATCTGTGACGTGGTTATTTATTATTTATTTATTTTTACATAGATATATAAAGATAAACCCCAATGTGTCTTTTTAGCCAATTAAAAACATTGCAGCATTTTTTATTACATAAATCGCTGAATTTCGAAATGCTTAAGAACACGAAATTAACTATTAATTAATTGATGGATTACTCCATAGAGACATCTATGGATTTAGACTTGCACATAAATTTTTACATATTGTACATAAATCAAATTCAGACATTGGTGACAGACATAGGCTAGGATGATGTTTGCCAATTTGATGGAGGAACCGTTTCAACAATGAAATCAGATAAATTGGCAAACTCTGATAGGAAACAATCAACTTGGAGTTACAAATATCCAAGTCTGACCTGCAACATTTACAACACCTCTTGGTGCTTAGCATAAACGCAACCACTGAGCTAAACTGCTGGATTGTTGTTGAATGAGGATATAATTGAATAAATTTCAAATCGAAATCAAACCGATTCTGACTCCACAGCCCTGTAGATAGAACAGTAGCAAGTAGTTTAGAATGAATAAGTGTATTAACTGAAGCATTCAACATTAAACACCTTTACCGCAAAACCACGCAATCAACAACGACGAAGAAGAAGCCAAACCAGCAACCAATAGAAACAGAGGAAGACGGAGGATGAATAGCATCTTGCAATTTTAACGAGCACTTTAGAGTACTTTGAGCTGAGTTTTGATAACGAACATTTTTCGTATAGTTGAATATGCACGAGACGGGCTCTTCCTGTGCCCAGCATCCTGTCAGAGCCGGTTACCAACTGGAATGTGGATTAAAAGCGAATAGCAGAAGCACCACCAGTACCAGACCTAACAAATCGAGTGTGAGATAATGATGTACATATGTATATATCACACATACATACAAGGGTGGATCCTCAAATCCGAACTTCGTGAGAACGTCTTCACCAACGAGTTGGTTCGTGTCAAAAAATGACTCATGAACTGGCACCTGATCTAACGAGAATCTTTTTTATCACTTTTTGCAACAGCATAATGATCCGACAGTGCCTGGCTAATATGCGGAAGTGAATCCCAAATGATAAACAGTGTAAAAATTACAATTATCTCATTCGAACGCGTGTGATGATCGCATTTGCATGTTTATTCAACGAAGTGTATGTGATATCATTAATTTTCAATTATTTATGTATGTACATAAGTGTTGTCGATGGAGACTTTTTCCGATTCGTATTTATGATGATCGTGGTTGCAGTCGATTAATATTATCAAACGATTATAAATATCACGATTGCGAATTTTATTGCAATCGATGCGTAGTTGATGACCTCATGTGGTTAAACGTTTTAAATTGTACGGAGTTTAATTCATCATAATTATTATTGTTGGCGTGCGCCGAAATAGAGGACATTTCCGATCTTTTTTATATTTATTAGTGGATAGTTTTTGTGGTGAAGTTTCATTAGCTTTTTTTGTATTCTGGTAATACTTCTTCATTGTAGTTATATTTTTTTCTCTTTCTGGCACTTGTGCTATTATAAAGCATGATAAAGAATACATGATCAAAATGTATAAAAAAAAACTCAACGAAAATCTACAACATGAGGTCAACTCCTCAAGGATAAGAACTAGGACCATTTCTGACATTATATAAAATCAAGTTCTAATAAATGGATGGGTAACAAATATAAATTTATATTGAAAATATGTTTATCCAAGGAGTATTTTCCGTGTGATTTTTTTATAGTATTTATATACATATTTTATTAATATCTCTGAAAAAAATCTACTTTATGTAATTAAGAATTAATTGATAATGGAAAATGAAAAATTTTGAATTTTAATACAAGCCTAAAAAAGTCTACGGAATTAGCACGTTAAATGATTCTTCAGGCAATTGCTGTTAATCAAAAAATTATATTACAAACTTTGTAGATATTACAAAGGAATTCTTGAATCTTTGATTCTTGTAAAATTATTCCAAATAGTTTTTGTATAACTGATATTATTTTATTTCATTTTTATATATATAAATAATATGTGCCATGATAGGAATAGCCCCCAAGGCGACACATTCAGCTAGATTAATTTTTGTACATAGTACTAACAATTTTTAAAATATAATACAAATAGAGACATCTATGGACACTCAATTAATTTTTGATACACAGCAAATTTGCGAGATGTACATTATGTAGGTAGCATTTGTAAGATTCAACAAATTCTAGATACTAATAGCTCAAATTTGCTAAAAACTAAGGTAGATGATACCGATTTATTGGATCAGTCACAATAACTAAGCTAGAAAAATTGGAAAATTATTACAGGAGATCTGTGTTTTGTCTTAAATAACCACAAGACTTCGCCAGCAGCGTATTTAGCCTGGATTTGAACTCACAACCTATGTACTGGTATGCACTAGCTCTAACATTACACTACTCTGTGGCTGTGATATGACCCACTAATTAAAATAAAACTTTTTTATTGAGACATTAAAACATTTTTTGTCAGGATGCTACCTTGTAAAGGAAGTGCTTAATATTTCACCTATAAAGTTAACAATCTTAATATCTTTAGACCGAATGACCTTTAAAACTTAAATTCAATGTTAAAATACTTGAAAAATAAACACGAGAATCTTTTGAAGCAATTCCCACAATAATTCGAAGCACTTTTGATCCAAATTTGATTCAATTTTGATCCAAAACCAAAATTTGATTATAAAGCATTTTCCATTTAAAAAAAATGAAGCGAATCAGCACTTATCACACAAAAGTGCTGACGCTCACTCACATGCTGTTTGAATACACCAATTTGTAGTGCATCAGCAGACAACAGTTGGTGATCAACGATTCGGTAGTACCCCATTATATCATTATCTGCAATGTTTGCTATCGTCGACGAAAAAAAAAGATTTCTTAGTCATTTAAGTCGACTAAGAACCGTCAAAAAACATGTACACACTTCCACGACTCGTTGAACTCGACAACAGATTTCGATCGGTCGTTGGAGAAGCGCTGGTTTTAAATAACGAAGACCGTGTTCGCGTGCTTTATTGCGACAGGAGAAGAGGACTCGTTTCGCGTATATGGAAGAAATCACGCATCGGAAAATCGTCTCATTGCGAACTTACGCTATTTGCCGATTACGACTTTAACCGCTCGAGTAATCAACTGAACCCCCGTATCTCAGTAATGATTAATCAAAAAACGGAACATTTCAAATTTCGTATCGAAATTATGAGAAAGTCCGCAAACGGTGTCCACTTTTGTTCGTCTCGCGTGCGATTTTGTTCAGTTCCGTTATATTGTTGCTGACTAATATAATCAAAATATATATAATATTTTGTGCTCTTCTCTTTGGATAGATGGATAGATAGATAGTTAGATGTTCATGCGGATCTCGTTTAAGAATCGTCTCTGCACAGTCACGACTCTCATTGTATCTCGAGAAATGAACCGAGCACAAATTTCTGAGATTATTCGATCTATAATTAAAGTTACAAAATAGACCTAATCGCACTCAAATTCCTATTTTATTTATTTCATAACTATAATGAGTTAAAATGCATGAGGAATTGATTTTGAAACGGTTAATGGAAATTGAAGAAAGTGTACGTTTTTCTTTAAGTGCATACTAATCAAGGCTGAGCTATTCTTATTTTTATACCAACATTAACCAAACGACTCTTCGCGTTCGAAACAAATACGGATGTATCTATGAGTAGACTTAGAGCGAAAACACACTGAGTGGTATGGGACGTCACGTCTTTCGCTTCTCGCTGTGACCGTAAACAGTGGATGTTCCCCAAACCGAATTCGGGTGTAGTTGCACGTGCAGAATGCATATTTTTTGGAGGTCGCTCATTTATACATATCTATATTTAAAAATATCTAAAAAAAAAGCACGTACCACTCAGTGTGTTTTCACCCTTAGTTTTCTTATGAAATCCTACCTTAATGCCGAGCTAAAACACTGCAGATTGGTAGGCTTTGTAAAGAAACTCACTAGTTAGTAGTGACGACGACGAAAGTCGACGATCTAAAGCAGATTGTGTTTAGCTAATCTATGTGTTATACCTGAAGGGTATAGACATTTTGTTGTAATCACCGAGACTCTTCACAAGTGTGTTAGTATGGTTATTAGTGATTCTGTCATAGAATCTACTGGTTAGTTTGTTAGTAATGTCTGTAACAAACGGAATCCATTTCAACTGTGACATATACATGTACATATTATATGTATATCAGTCAAAAGCTGAAAATGTACAGATACGAAAATAATTAAAATAGAAACATATGTGGTAAAGACTTCGATAATGGTTTGATGTAGTTTATTGAAATGTAAAATTTGCACGTGGTGGTTCAGCGGAGCGTACGGAACACAAGTTGTCCGTACGCCGTCTGCTCGAACTCTGTCGACCGTCGCGTATTTCCGCTTGGGCCGACACTAATGCCAACTCGTCAATAATGCCAATCGACAATCAGTTAATAAGACTGTTTGCCACACGTCATTACAAAAGTCGGAACATAGTCCCACATAGGAAAACTGTTGAACAATACAGTTATTCTACAGAGTTACAGCATTACTGACTAGTCGTTTACAATAAATCATAGTTCTTAAAATAATTAAATAGAGGGTGAATAATGAAACCTTTGCCTCATCCAGTGTGAGGATAAAATCAATTTATTGGTTCAGTAATATTTCAACTTATAGGTATACCTCTGGCGAATGTTGTTTCTATTTACATTAAAATTTTTGAAATCTCCTTTGAAGCTGTGAATAAGCATTACAAGATAAGTTTACTTTAAAGAAGAGAGAGTGGACTGTATATGGTTTAAAACTTAAGCATTCCTCATCTTGATGTTAACTTAGACAATACAATGTTGACACTGTTACAGTTGTCAAGACAGATCAGCTATTACCGATCAACTAAACTTGATTAGTGAGTGTAATGCTCCTAAGTTAACTTGATTTCATCAACAAGTAGCACAAACATTGCTAAATTAAAAGTAAATTGGAAAGTCATTCATTCATTCCTACAAGCAGGAAATGAAGGCGAACTATGATTATAGATGTCTCTACGTTAAACATCGAAATGTTCAGTATTATAATATTTACTTATTCTATGATTCACATAAATACTATAAACAGTAAGAGTTAACTTATGGTTTCATAACAAGAAACATAAGACCTGCGGATGACTCCCGGCAGGTTATAATTAAGTAGACATGAAATAATTTAAGATGCTCCATTAAGTGTGGCTTGGAGACTAACATTAACAAATCATGAATCTAATTTTAACTGTCAAATTTGAACAGTTTATTTTAAACTCGGATATAATCCTTCCGAGTGATGACATGAGACAAGTCTTATATTATAAAGACAAAATGATTAAATTAAATTCGGAGATATATATTGCCGAATGTTAAAATGAAAATAGCTTAAATTATACACACAACACAATTAAAGTGAATTACGGAGTACTACTATTAACATTGAATGATTTAAACTCATGATTACGTCTAATAAGTAATATGAGTTGGGGGTAGTGTCTTCGGGTTAAACTAAGCTACCGAAGTTGACGGAATTGAAGCTGCTGTTTCTCCTCCCTCTTGCTGATCTTCCTTCCTGTCAAGTGGTCCTTGTGGTAGAATCGGCAATGGCGCCACTAGATGACTGGACCGACGAAACTCTCCGCTGGCAGTAAAGACGTCGACGACTCGAACTCTGCCATCTGGTCCGGGATACAATTTAGTGATTCGACCCAAGACCCATCGGGTTGGCAGCATGTGTTCCTCCTTTAACAGGACCATTTGACCCACACTCAGATTGTTGCTCGAGTCCTTCTTCCATTTGTGTCGTAACTGCAAAGAATGTAAATATTCCGCCGACCAACGTTTCCAAAATGCTGCTGTGGTCAATTGTATCTGAAGCAGATTGGCATGGACATTAGTGTTATATTTAACCTCCATTGGAAGAGCGAGTAAGGATCTGCCAATTAAGAAATGTCCAGGTGTGAGGGGTAAAAGGTCTAGTGGATCCGAAGACAAGGGACTAAGAGGACGGGAATTCATGCAAGCTTCTATTTGAGTCAATACCGTACAAAATGATTCGAAATTTAAGGTGGTGGCCTTTAACACCTTGTTTAAATGAATCTTCATGGATTTAACCGCTGCTTCCCACAGCCCTCCCATGTGAGGCGCCCTTGGCGGGTTAAACTTCCAACGAATCCCTTCGGAGGCTACATACCGTAGTAGCTTCTCCTCATGAGGACGTTCGTAAATTAATTTTACTAAATTAACGAGTTCACGACTTGCACCGACAAAATTAGTAGCATTGTCGGAATATATCGTATTGGGCCTGCCACGTCTGGCTACGAATCTTCTTAAACAATTTAAGAAATTTGAACTCGTTAAGTCTCCGACAAGTTCCAAGTGAACTGCCTTACTGGAAAAACACACAAAGACACAAACGTAACCCTTAATTATCTTAGAATTCTTATTGCAACCACTCTTCACAGGAAAAGGTCCTGCGAAATCTATCCCCACATGACTGAAAGGAAAATTCGCAGTGGTACGTTCAAGCGGGAGTAATCCCATTAATCTATTGTGTGACAGTGGTTTATTTCTGAAACAAATGACACATGAACGCACCACTCCTTTGACAGTATTATGTCCGGCCAATGGCCAATAGGTCTGCCGCAATAACGACAGTAAGGCTTGAGTACCCAAGTGAATATATTTCAAGTGCGCATCTCGGACAATCATGTGTGTAAGTTTATGCTTATTTGACAAGATAATGGGTGACGTTGATAGAGTTGTTCCCAGAGGAAGTCTACTTCCAACACAAATTAAATTCTCGTGGAATAGAGGGGACAATTTAGCTAATTTACTGCTACTGGGAATTGGATGTCCCTTGCTCAGCAAACGATATTCCAATGGAAATGATTCCATTTGCGATAACCTTATCAAATTATTTAAAGCATCTTTTAATTCTAAAGCGGACGGTTCGTTATTTTCTTTAACGTTTAATTGTTTATTCCTTAGTGGCCGACGAACATATGATAAAACTCGAAGGAGTCTTGGAAGATGAGAATGTTTATCTATCCAATTATTTTCCCTCACAAGGGTAGCGTTAGTGACTACCCTTCTCTCTGGAAGATCTATTGTGATCTCAGGAGGTCTTCGAGGCCATCGTGATTCGTCTAATTTCAACCAACTAGGGCCGTCCCACCATAACGAATTATGATTTAATTCTGATGGTTGAGTCCCTCGAGAAATTAAATCTGCTGGATTGTCTGTAGAGGAGACATGGTACCACTCAATGGGTTGAGATATTGATTGGATTTCGGCCACTCGATTGGCAACGAAGGTGGTCCATTTACATGACTCTCCTCTAATCCAATGCAATGCGACGGTTGAATCCGTCCAATAATATTTTTCATTAATATGAATTGTTAATTGGTCTATTGTTGACTTCATTAACTTTGATAATAACATAGCGGAGCACAGCTCTAAACGCGGAATAGTTACAAAACTGAGCGGAGCGACTCTCGAACGAGAACACACAAGATGACATTTGGAATTTCCCAATTGATCAGTACATTTTACATAAATACAAGCACCATAAGCTTTCTCGGATGCGTCACAAAATCCGTGTGCCTGTATATTAATGACATTATTTAGTATTATCAATCTAGGAATTTTATAAAGTTTCATGACTGTATTGGATAATTGACAATCTTTCCATTTTTTGAAGATTGTCTGAGGAATGAATTCATCCCAACCAATGGTTTGTTGCCAGACAGATTGCATTAATATCTTATAATTAATTAACAATGGAGATAATAGTCCTAATGGGTCGAAGATCTGACTAATTACTGATAAAAAGTTTCTTTTTGTTATATTTTCAGTCTCGACTTCGGTTTGAACCTTAAATACAAAAACGTCTTCCCGCGGTTTCCAAAATAAACCTAAAGTTTTGTGTGATTCGTTAGAGAAGTTAAAATCTGAACAATCGTCAGCTTTAACATCCGTGATTATATCGGAGTTGTTCGATGTCCATTTGCTTAAGGGCATACCGGCTGATAATAATATGGTTTCCAGTTGAACCTTTAATAATTTACCAGCTTCAATAGTATTAGTTCCCGTGAGCAAATCGTCAACATAAAAATCACGTTCGATCACTTTACTAGCGATGGGATATTTGTTTCTATTCTCCTCTGCTAACTGATTTAGACATCTAGTAGCTAAAAATGGGGCTGAAGCAGTTCCGAATGTTACTGTATTAAGTTTGTAATGCTTGAATTTACTCTGGGGATCTGTTCGCCAAATGATTCGTTGTACATTTTTATTTTTCTCTGCTATTTGAATCTGTCGGTACATCTGCTTAATATCCGCAGTAATCACGTATTTATGGAGTCGAAAGTTGAGTAGTAAACTTAACAAATCTGATTGGACACTAGGTCCCACCATCAAAATATTATTTAGTGAGATATTGGACGTTGTCTTTGCGGACGCATCAAAAACTACACGATATTTAGTGGTAAGGCTAGACTCCTTAACCACGACGTGATGAGGTAAATAACAATGAACCTCATGTGCCTCCGGGGGTTCACACTCTGACATATGTCCTAAATTTATGTACTCTTCTAAAACTTTATTGTATTCCATTTTTAAATTATTATTGGCTAAAAAACGTCTTTCCAAAGTTTTGTGTCTTTTCTCCGCAATGTGCAATGAACTTCCTAATACTACCGGGGAATTTTTATATGGTAAAGCTACACAAAATCTACCGTTTTTATCTCGTGATGTGTGTGCTTGGAAATGTTCCTCACATCTTTTCTCCTCAAGAGATTGATGTTTTACCATAGGAACCTGGTCGATCATCCAAAAGTTTTGAATGTGACTGTCTAATTGACTTAAGCCTATGTGGCTCTTCCCTGGAGCATTATTTACTTCGGGATATGGACCAACTATTGTCCATCCGAATTCGGTATCCTTTAAGATAGGCATACCTTTTCCTAACTGGATGGTTCCTGCTTTCATAGCATGAACGCAAATCTCGGCGCCGAGCAATAAATCGATTGGCGTCGGTTTATTCCAAAGGGGATCTGATAACTTGATTCCCGCTGGTATTGAAATTAACTGTTGATCCAGTTTCACAGTTGGAATTTCGCCAGTAATTTCTGGTAATACCAAACACAACACTTTGGTTGAGTAATTAGTGGTTGAAGACCTTATGGTCACCTTGGTGATGTGACGAATGCTACTTTCTTGATTAGCGATACCTACAATTTTTTGAGAGATTTTCTCTAATTTGAAGTTATTCTTCTTAGCGAAAGATGTGGTAACATAGTTGACTTGTGAGCCGGAATCTAATAATGTGCGACCCTTAACGACCGTTCCATTGGACGTTATAATGTCTACTTGTACCGTCGGTAAAATTATCTCCCTTTGAGAGAAATGAGTAGAATGAGCATTAATTGACTTCCTTCCCGTATTATTGGAACTAAATGTATCGTCCTGATGCAACAAAGTATGATGGTTTTGTTTGCACCTTAAGCAATTATAGTTAGACTTGCAATTTGTTATCTTATGCGATGAATTTAAACATTTAAAACACATGTTATTAGATTTAACGAATTCATTTCTTTCCATACTGGATTTTGCTTTGAATTTATCACATTTGCCTATGAAATGATTATTTCGACAGAATGCGCATGCGTTTACCTTACTTGATGGGTTTTTGTTCGCGACATGAGTTCTCATGATTCTTTGACGACTATGAGGGAATTCCTTCACCGTAGTTACAGATGCAGTAGATTGTAATACATTACATCTATTCTGCAAGAATGTCTCTAAACTTTCATATGGTGGCATTTCTCTGCTAACCAGCGATATTTCCCAGTCTCTTACTATATTAAAAGGTAATTTCCTTAGAACTAAACATGTTACCCATGGATCTAAAATTTCTCTCGCGTAACCCAACGATTCAATGTTTTTAATACACACTGTTACCTGATTCAATAGATTTCTCAATTCGATATGTGATTCTCTTGTGATTAATTTTAAGTCACAAAGTGAATTAATCCTAGTTTTGAGATTAAGTCTTGGTAAATTATATTGCTTGTCTAAAATACTCCAAGCTATTTCGTAATTGTCTGAGCTAATATCTAAACCTGATACAGCTGCCAAAGCGGGACCGATTAAGGATTGATGCAAATATTGCAATTTCGTGACATTCGAATATTCCGTTTTGTTTCCTATTATATTCTTAAAAGCTTGTTGAAACGATTGCCATTCAGATGGATCTCCCTGAAATGTGGGAATGGTTAACGTCGGTAACTTATCTCTAGCAAATTTAATTGTTGCTTGCTCTACCTTCAGTTTACAATCTTGAATGGATTGTCTCTCTAATGCTGCTTTAAGATTTTGAATTGTCATTGTGATTATGTAGAACTCTTCGTCTATTTGATCCGCCTGCTCTATATCTGTGATGTTGTCTAAATACTCATAATGGAGTTTTTGGAGATAGTCGTATGCTTTTTCAATAAATTGATACTGTCCTTCATTTATTTCGGAGATTCTGTCTATTTTCTCCTGTAGTCTTTTAAACGCGCCCGAATACCTTAATTCTATTGACGTCATTGTAACTTCTACTTTATTTTCTTTCGCTAATGTTTTTATCGATTGAGTCTGACTTCGAGTCTGATGTATTCTAGAGCTTGACCTGTCTCTAATAGGTTCTACGTCCCTAGTTGGATTTCGACCTTTATGCGACTGGGAAGTCGAAGCTTCTATTTCCTCGTTTTCAGCACTTGACATTTGTTTCAGAAAGTTGCACTATTTCGTCTCATAAATACAGTTATTCTCTACTATAGCTGTCAATTGAACTATTCGTAGAGATAAGGTAATAATATTCAATGATTCACCGTGAATCTTAATATTCTACTTTAACTATTATCACCAGAATCTATCCAACATATTTTGGAAGAAATAACAACCCTAAATTGGTGGGTGCTTGATTTAAACCACTTTGGGGCTACAAGTCTTGTGATTTATTTTAAATCACCACTGTTTCATCACACATTATGAAACAAAGAGATCTACCGATGTATGTATATGCCGGTATGTACTTGATTTAATCCACTTTGTGGCTACAAGTGTAATTCCACATTTATTGTGGAAGGGGGAGGGGGGAGAAAGTTTCTACACACATTAAGAAACAAAGAGATCTGCCGGTATATGAATATACCGGTATGTACTTGGTTTAAGCCACTTTGGGGCTACAAGTATAATTCCACATTTATTGTGGAAGGGGGAGGGGGGAGAAAGTTTCTACACACATTAAGAAACAAAGAGATCTGCCGGTATATGAATATACCGGTATGTACTTGGTTTAAGCCACTTTGGGGCTACAAGTATAATTCCACATTTATCGTGGAAGGGGGGGGGGTGGAGGGTGTTTCTACACACATTAAGAAACAAAGATCTACCGATATGAATATACCGGTATGTACTTGGTTTAAGCCACTTTGGGGCTACAAGTATAATTCCACATTTATTGTGGAGGGGGGAGGGGGGAGAAAGTTTCTACACACATTAAGAAACAAAGAGATCTGCCGGTATATGAATATACCGGTATGTACTTGGTTTAAGCCACTTTGGGGCTACAAGTATAATTCCCCACGTGCTTTGCTAATTTTACACTACATCTGATTTTACACTTTTAATACGAAATTCGATGCGACCGATGAAACATTCCTTCGTAGCGCGATATTATTTTATACAATCGCGTTAATTAATTGTTATACTTTAAAACATATTTTAAAAACTGACCTACCCACATGATTGCCTTTTGAACAGATTGCCTGAGATTGAATACATTCACTTACTTGAATATCCTTTACGATGTTTGTGTGATCGTTCCGATAATTTTGGATTACCTCTGTGTCCCATGCGTCTTTGTAGGTTATGTTTTTATTTATATATTTTCTGCGTCAATCACGCGGTCATGTACCTCTGTACATCAATCAATATATTGCTGAAATAGAAGCAAACATGTTATTAGTATTGGAAAGGTATGGATAGTAACAAAGGAACGATACCGATTTCTTAATTGACATCCATTTTTTCTCGACCACGTTTTTTCCTATTGGTTTGTCCGTTTGGTGTTGTGGCCTAGGTTACTGGTGTCCGGTTCGAAGTGACCATCATGGAAAAGACTTCGATAATGGTTTGATGTAGTTTATTGAAATGTAAAATTTGCACGTGGTGGTTCAGCGGAGCGTACGGAACACAAGTTGTCCGTACGCCGTCTGCTCGAACTCTGTCGACCGTCGCGTATTTCCGCTTGGGCCGACACTAATGCCAACTCGTCAATAATGCCAATCGACAATCAGTTAATAAGACTGTTTGCCACACGTCATTACAAAAGTCGGAACAATATGTATGTATATGTATACTCTTATTAATTTAAATAATAATATGCTAGCTAATTGGGAAGTTTGATACTAATTATTCAAATTGTGTTAGATGTATAAAAAGTAGATAAGCAAACAACTTATAAAATCAAACCAACACAAAAAGTAACAAATTATTCGATATTGAAAAGAAATCGGTCGAATTATCGCGGAAGTGATAATAGTCTTCCTGGTCTAATTAAACGAAACCATTGAAATCAATATGGAGAATATTTAATCATACACTTCAACGTTGATGGGGAAAATATATAATATTAAAAATACATATATTATACATAGATAAAAAAGTGTTGACCGGTCACAGTCGAACTGGTCCAATTAGAGGCGCGAGTCAAGAACCTAATCGTTACGTGTTATTACACATTTTCGTATTGCTATTACCGCTATTCCTAAGATCAAAACTTTTTTTCAAGCTTTGCATAAATCGCTGAGCTCTATTACCCAACCGCGTTTATGCATATTTGTTCGATAATTAATTTTTTTTTACACGCTTTTACGGTAACGTTCAAGTGTTGCGGTCGAACGTATGAAATGAATTTTCTTTATATTTATTTACTTTTTTTCGTCGGCGTTGTTGTTGTTGTTGCGAATTATTAGATAATTTATTGTACTCGCTGGGGTGAAGAATGTTTGCGGTTTAGTTTCGGTCGCTTAAGGATTATGCTTAAATCGTGGGACAGAATCTAATTATTATTATAAAAGCGAGCGTAACGCTACGGTAAATTCTATCGTGGGATAATCAAATACAAAATCAGTCTGTTCATCATTTTTTTTTTAGATTTATTAAACTTATGTGTAGGCTTTGTTCTGAAAGAATTAATTGAGTTATAAATGCAAGTGAAATATCAATGTTTATATAATTTTATACATAAAAAAAACATAGATTCTACTTAACTTTTCCCTACAATGGAAAGAATCAAAGTATACGTTTTAATATTTTATAGATTGTAAGATTATTGTGTATGCATTTTGCTTATTGCGAATACGGATATTGGTGACCCGACAAAGGAGTGCACGGCATTGCCGCGCCGAAAACCCCACGCAGAACAACCCCGTCGATGCCACGCCGACAATGCCGCGCAAACCAAACTACAAAATTTAATTTAATTTAAAAATAAATAATTTATTTATAAGGGAAAGGAGAAGTTAAGTCTATTTAGAAAAAATGAGAAGCACTGGTACGGTAGATTGATTATATTTAACTTTATGCAACTAAATGCACCTATTTTAAAGACTTGAAATATTGAACAAAGCATCGGAAGTTCTAGATTAAAACTACAACCGTGATAAAGCTTCATGACGGCCTCGCGATAGCTAATTTTTGCCATTTGTCGACTTTTATTTTAAATTCCGTTATAGTTCAGCGTTGATACCATTGAAAAAATATTATTTTCATGTATTTTCATTGCAATCGGTAGCTTCCCCTAAACAGATATTATTTTACAATTTTATGAAAAACATAAAGCTTCTAAATAGGCTCTTGCAAAACCGTTTTCATTATGTTGCACAAATAACTTTGATGTCTAATTATGAATATGTTTTAAATTTTGTTGGATATAAAATACAATACATAGGTATTTACTCTTGTCTCGCACGGCTATATCGGCGCGGGATTGTCTTTCATTGGTCTTTCATTGTCTGTCATCGGAAACTTCCACAAAACAAATACTATTTCATAACTTCGTGAAAAATATAAAGTTTTCAATTAGATTCTTGCAAATACTTTTTTTTGATTATGTTCATACTTTTTTTTTATTTTGCCCACGTGATTTCGATATTAATAATGTATGTTTTAATTTTTGTTGGATATAAAATAGAATACAGACATAAAAGCGCGGCACTATCGTGCGCGGCTTTGTCGGGGTGACATAATCGCTTTAAATTTGACTCAAACGTTCTTCCACGAGTGCGATCGCTTTTATTTGTAACGAGCTCGCTATTTAGATACACCGTACAAATTTGTCAAAATATTGTATATTACTAATTGAATAACCGAAATTTAGGAAAATCATTATCAGACAAAGAACTACCTATACATAGCTGTCATTTTAAAAAATTTCTCTTAGTGATTTGAACGAGTGAACTTCTAATTATAAATGTAAAAAACTATCAAAAATATATCGAATAGATAGAACATCGGGTGAGGTGTGAAAAAATGTTTCCATGAAATAAGCATTAAAAAAATAGTAGCAGATTTAGCTCATTACTAATAGCTATTACGAAGAAATATCGTATTATACTTTTGAATCTCGCTATAACCGAACTCCACTTCAATACGGTTCCAAAAATATAAACATGGTACCAAATGAAGTACTAAATCCGATTGTAAATCACATTTTAATAATGCATAATCTGCTATTTCCACAAGAACATCCCATAAATATCTACAAAACATCTACATATAATTACCCAAAATTAGCAACGAAAAACATCTTGAAAACACAAACGATCAGGAAGAAAAGGCAAAGGCCTAACAGACCGAATATCCTAGCATTGTTAGGCTAAAAACTATTTTTACGTAAATATTTATTGACGGTCAAATATACTCGTCAAACTTTCGAATGAAACTCTGCAATATATAACAACGTACCATACGCCCAAATAATTATTTTAGTAATTCATAAACATCATAAATAATACATCGAGAATTGCATAGCACACGGTGAATTCACGGTCAATGGTTCCGTATGTATTTATGTATGGATAATTTATACATTTTTTTCCATTACGTAATTCGCTTCTTATTAAAAGTGCATCTACGCTTCCGCAAACCGATGCAGTTAGCGTTGCTTTTTTTTTCTTCTTTTTCTTCTTCATCTCGTTGGAAATGTAATGGCTGTGTACCACGTTTTCTGACGATTTGCTTTAATGCTTTTTTCCAGAGTGAATACGGAGTGTCCGGGTTGCCGTGGATGACGACAGGCTATTCCAGAGGAAGCAGCGGAAGTGGAAGTGCAGAATGGCCACCTTGGGGCACTAGACCTTCGTCCAACCACTCCAGGAGATCCAGAGCTTGTTCCGTGGTGTTGGCTGCTGGAGCTCTAGTAGCACTTTTGGTAGTTTTAGCCGTTGCGGCTCTAGCGCTTTATATGGGAGCTTTCAGAACTGACTCTTCAGATGGTGAGTGAAAAATGTTTTTTAGCTTTAAATCAATCTACTTAATAGTAGTTTGATTTAAAGCTAATAATAATAATAACTGAAATAAAAATAAAAAGATTTCATAAAACGTTTTCTTGAAAGTTCTCCTCTATTTTAAAGTCTACTTCTTAAAAAATTTCTAAATTGGACTCAAAAATTCAACTTATTTTGACATGTAATTACTAAAAGTTGGTTGGCAAGTAGGGCATGAATTAAAAAATGGTCACTTCAAAGTTTGGGCAACTGCTTTATATTTTTCAAAGAATTATCTATATATATGTGTATATAAAAATCAATGTCTGTCTGTCTGTCTGTCAATCAATGTCACGTATGCATTCCTATACCATTCAACCGATTGCGATGAAACTTACATGAGTTATTGTGTGCATGCCCGCGATAGCTTATGTAAAAAAAATCGCCCAAAAACGGGAACGGGAACAGAAAAAAAATGAGTGGCATTGCAACGCAATAATTTAAAATGTGTTCGCCGTCTGCGTAATTTAATTTGATTATTAAGTATTAATTTGAAACTGAAACGTTCACTTATCGAAACACACCGAGAAACGGGAACGGAAACGGGAATTTCATGCGTTATTGTGGCATTGCAACGCATGCCGGGTTCAGCTAGTAATTTATAAAATTAAAATTATTTTTTAATATATGTATAAGAAGGGAACGATGATATTGATTGTAATTATTAGTAACAAATCAATCGGCATCAGAATAGACTAGTGGTTAGCATATTATAATGCTTTGAACAAAGTGGTCACGGGTACAAATCCCACTGATTTCTGTTGGCCAGACCTTGGATTTGTGGCTCCAGGTCGATCGTTTCCTATCAGAGTTTTCCAATTTGTCTAATTTTCATTGAAACGATTCCAAAAAATTGACAACACTATCCATTTTCTCGCAAATCTCGAGTTGTCAGCAATCTCGAATTTCACTGAATTGTATAAAATGCTGCAAATTTACAAATTTAACCATAATTGTCTCTATTTTCGTATAATACTCGTATCAAATCAATGATACAATCAAATTTGTTTATATGTGGTACATTTATATACGTCCAAAACCGTGTCTGAAACTTTTAGGCCCGGAATCGTTCTCGTCGAAATATAAATAGACCCCAATTCACATGTGAGAAAGTTCGCATAATATTGCACAGATATCGCTCAACACACCTCGACGTAGAATTTGACCTACAATTACTTTGCCGTTGGCAACAGTTTTCTAACTAGAGAATCTGAGCTATAATTATTTAAAATACATATGTAGATATCTAAAACTTAGGACACTTTTGAACCATTGCCAAAAGTTTAATTTATTTAAAACTGCACCATTTTTTTTAAACATGTAGATCAAATCTTTTTATACACATATGTACATTTATTTTTATTTACAAAAAAAAAAAATTGTAAAAAAATACATTTAATTGATTCTTTATCTGATGAAGTTGCCTCAAATTTGTATTATTGCTTTTGATTTTATTTTTAACATTTATATCAAGTTTAAAAAAAAAACAGGTTCCACCGAGATTTGAACTCGGATCGCTGGATTCAAAGTCCAGAGTGCTAACCATTACACCATGGAACCATGTCACCCACCTTTATCAATTCAGATGATAAGGCGATTAATCGCACGCGTACAAAGTAATCTCGTATACATTGTGTGTTGTTTTAATTTTTCAGCTGTAATCGTGTTCGAGGGCAGACTGAGGGTCAGGAGGGCGATAGGAGCTGGTGTAGCTGCTGGAGCACCAGGTGCAGCTCGTCTTTCGACGGCAATTCGACAAGCTTACGTAGGAAGTCCATTGGCATCAGCTCTGACTTCGACAGAAGTTCACGCCATAAACAACGATAAACTAGTCGTATTCTTCAGACTGTACTTGGATAGGAGAAAGATTCCAAAGTAATTATTTTATTTACTCTTGAGTTTCAAGGTTTTTCATGCATTTCTCTGAAACCATTCGTTACATCAACCGGATATTGCAGTAGTTATAACCAGGCGCGGCTCGTGGATCGGAACTGCGGCGCTGCAGCACCCCCAGAAAAAATACAAAAAATCACATTTGTATACATTTACAACTTGTGAATATAATTTAAATAAGAATGATTAGATATTTGACATAATCATTATTAATGAGTATGTCAAATATATCTAAATACAAGTTGTAAATGCGATTTTTTTGTAATTTTTCTGGGGGTGCTGCAGCGCCGCAGTTCCTATGCACGAGCCGCGCCTGCTTATAAGTTATAAGTTATAACTAGTCACCGGAGCCTGAGGGGGCCGTGTATTGTTCAAAGGTTGTAAATGCATTGTTAAAGGTTTGCCGAACAATGGATAACACTGTGACTATCCTACCTCTACTTATAACTACATACATATGTATGTACTCTATACATATGGATAGCATTTCCTCGCACTATTTATTGGCCCGGCAAATAAAAATAATGCTCCTCTCCAGTGGTGTCAACCCAATTTTGGAACAACGGGTTTCCAAATTTTTTTTCAATAAAATTATTTTGAAAATATAAATATAAATTACATGAAAGTTCATTAAATTTTCAAGATTTGTATAGTTTTTGACAAAAATTATATGAATTTTTGGATTAAATAACGGGTTTCCGGAAACCCGTGGAAACCATTAGGGTGACGCCACTGCCCCGCTCTAAAATAGCTCGCAAGACAGATTCAAACGTCAAATTGGTTGCCAGTAACAAAAATAAAATTTGACAAAAAAAAATAACGACCCTAACAATCTAATCTTAAATTAATAGGGCCAACCCTTACTTAACCCAGCCTAACCTAACCCTTAAATAAATAAGTTATTACGATTACCCAGCGAAAATGTAACTGGTAATGATTTCACTGAAACTTGAATTTTTTTATTTTTTCTGGCAGCCCGTTTGACGTTTGATTTGCCAGGCGAACGCCGAATCTGTCGTGCGAGCTATTTCAGAGATGTTAATTTGACATTAAATTTAGTTTTGACATTTGTCGTGTAATTTATTTTACAGCCGTGCCAAAAATATTATTCCATTTTTTTCGACATCTTAAATATATGTCCTATTTACAAGAAAATTACAGAATGATCATTAAATCACAAAAAAAATCGATAAACCGGAGGTGGGACTTTTTCCTTTTATTTTATTTTTTTAACTTTTGGGTTACTTGCCTTAGATTGCGAGCTTCAAATTGTTTGCACTTTCTTTCTTCTTTGTATTAATATCTTGAATTTGATCGTTTTAATTTACTTTCTATTAGTTTGAAGCCATTTTATCCTATCTGTAAGTAGCTGGCTAATTTGTGGACTATTTTTTTATATTCATTTTACCATTGAATACTATTTCTGTGTTCTGAACTAGTCGATAGTTCAGAGCTCATAATACACAAACTGACAAACCTAAGCCAGCAGCATGGCTAGGTGGTTGCGTTTTTTCTAAGCACCGAGAGGTCGCCGGGTTCGATCCCCTGAGCTGACCTCGTAATCATTCAGATGTATTTTTTTTATGAGAGTCTTTCGATTCCCGTATTAAACCTTTACAAAGCCCATATAATTATAATTATGCTGCCATTAGATACATTTGGCGATTTTATGGATATAAAGCCAGCAGCGTGGGTCGGTGGTTGCGTCGATACTAAGCACCGAGAGGCATCGGGTTCGATCCCGTGAGCTGACCTCGATTGAAAATAATTCATTCTGAGTATAATATTTAGTGCTGCCGGTCAGACTTGGATATTTGTGTGATATAGTCGATCGTTTCCTATCAAAGTTTGCCAATTTATCTGATTTCATTGTTGAAACGGTTCCTCCATCAAATTGGCAAAAACCATCCTACCCACTATGTCACCAATATTTAAATATGATTTACGTACAATAAAACTAATGTACATACAAGTTGTAATCCATAGATGTCTCGTTAATTTCGAGTTTTTCAACATCTCAAAAATTCAACAATTTATGTAATAACAAATGCTGCAATGTTTGTAATTGGCCAGGAATGCACATGGCTAGGGTATATATGTATGTCCATATCAGTGGCATGCGGTGGAAATTTCTCTGTTTTTATCGAACAGCTTTACTTAGGTGTGCGCGATTAGGATACAAAAGGATGCGGTATCACAACATCCTCTTGTATCCTACTCGCGCAAATGTAAATAAAGCTGTGCAATAGAAACAGAGAAATTTCACTGGTAGATATGTATGTAAAATAATTGATTTTTTTTCTAAAAAGCAAATTTTCAAGTACATATGTAGTGCATAAATTGAAATTCCTATTGGTCAGAACATCTTAGTTGATCAATAGTAATTGCGAATTTTTCTTTCTACTGCCAAGTTAATTGAAATTAAATTTAAAATAAAAAAACCAGCATGGAAAGTATTCCAATTTTAAATACCTTTTCCGATTTAATAATGTTTTTTTTTTTAATTTCAGTACCGTGGATAATTTAGAAGAAACCATTAGGAATATTTTAGTAGAGGATTCGCTGTTGAAGAAGTCAGCACTGCGCCAGCTGAACGTGGACCCGATGTCGATAGCGATCAGAAGGGACGCCGATCAGACCCATCGAACCGAGTCGCAAACAGGATCTCACACGGAGAGCAAACCTCCAGCTCCTCCTATACCAGTTATGCCGCAAAATGCCAAAGAGAAGATTTTGCAAACGCGAATGGGCGTCATTAGGAAACCGGCCGTCGTCCAAACCAACGTGACGTCCAGCCATAAAGTCAAAACACCGATAATTAGCGATGAACCAGAGATCAACGAAGATGAGCTGCCAGTAATCCAGGGCTCGTTCCAAATCACCAAAACAGATGCCGACATAACCGAAAACAAACACCACAGGGACTTTACAAAATCGGTCTCGCGTCCGGCAGCACCACCCAAAGAAGTCACCACGGAGAGTCACAGAAGCAAACCGACCAGGGTGACTCAAATCAATCGGAAAAATACTACAGAAATGAAAAATAGAACGATCACTTCTCCGATCACACCCAGAACTACGGTTGCTACTACTCAAAAAACAACCACTACTCCTACTACTACCACTACTACTACTACTACTACTACTACTACTACAACTCAAGCTACCCGTCAAACTAAAATTCCTTCCAAAACCGAAACATTAGATTCGAAAGAGAATCTACCTGATTATCTCCCAAAACTAGATACGCTATTCGCCGTTCCAGTTTATGGAGATCAAGAACCATGGAGGCCGATCAGACCCGGAGAAGCATTCAGCACTGATAACAATTCAGCGTTTTTAGAAGCAGAAGACAGATTGGGAGAAACCGAACTAGTTGAAGATCTTTCTTCATTAGAAGGCATAGCAAACGTAGAAGAAGTACCACAATTAAACGAACAAGTGAAACACAATCAAAATGTAGTACCTTATCAAGGAGTGTGGCCTTCTTATACAGAATACCCACCGGAACCAGTTTACACTAGCTTTACAGATACAGCGTTTTCTTCTACATATAAAGATGCACAAACTCTTGGAATGAACTATCCAAGACCTCATCCAATACCCGTCGATAAGCTTTCTGATGGAGTCGTTCAAGTTCAAGATTCAGCTGAAGTAAGCTTTGAAAGTTTCTTCACCGATTCTCAAGAAAGCGCGAATGAAAATAATAATAATTCATCTTACATTCCTCCTAAAGATACTTTATCGACTGTAGCCATTAATGTTAGACCTTTAAAAGACGATGAAGATACAGAAATGGTCAGTTTAGAAGGTGGAGTCATCATTAGAAAACAAAACCATTCAAATATTGCAGTAGAAAAGGATGAAGAAATTGCACCAGAGATTTTAGTCAATGCTCCGACAGTCAACAGTTCTTATGAAGGTCCAGTTTTGTATACGCCTTTGAATAAATGGGAGTTCGTCAACGGAAGCAGTAACGAACCTGCAAATTTGAAGAAAATTCCAAATAAAACTTTCAATGAAACTTTACAAGCAGTCATCACCCAAAACAACGATCCGAAAATTCAAGAGAACAAGTTCGACGAAAAAATCGATGGCTATGTCAACATTACGAAAATATTTGACGAATTGGTTTCAAAGCTCAACGACTCTACAATTTCGGAAGTCAAAAAACAACTACCCGAAAAAGTAGAAGAAGTGAGAAAAGACCCACAGCCGATGATTTATGCGCTAGGTTCGAGCGAACCGGTCGATCCAAAAACGCAAGAAATGCTAATGAAGGATATGATGATCCAGGAAATAAGATCGTCCACTCTACTGCCTACACTTTTACCGGTAAAATCTAATTCAGGAATCGGTAGACCGTTACGACCGAGGCCAAAAGTACCTGTCAGCAGCAGCAACGATAACGGAGAGGACCGAAGCTTCTCCCACACAAACACCTTTCCATTCATAAGTGAAGTCAAAAGTTTCATCAACAACTTACGCACCGATCATTCTCTATCTGACTACACCCAAAACGTAATGTTCAACGCAACTGAAGCAACACCCACAAATAATAGCAACAGTAAACTATCCGAAGATTATGATCGTCCCATGGGTGATATGCCTCAACCTGTAAAAGAAGACAGTATAAAAGTACCAACTAGAGAACTGACCAAAAAGATTGATATAAGCGAAAAATTTCGTTTACCAAAAACGCACCCTTCTGATACGACTAGCATCAAAACCAACATAGAGAACCATTTTTTAGAACTGATGGCTCAGAATAAGAGCTACGTTGTGCCGACTGCTACTGAATTTTTTCTGACGCATCCCTCAACTCAAGCGATAGCACTCACTGAAAAGGTGAAGCTCCTGTTGAGGGATTTTGAAAATAGTCAAAATCGCAACCGCACTACCAGCTCTCCGTACGTCATCATCGACGATCAGAATTTTCGGAACAAAAGTCTCATCACCGAAGACAAAGCAACAAATCCAAATGTTAAATCCACAGAAGACACGAGCGACGTTCTAGTTAAAGTCCACGTGGAGAGTAGCGTGAGTTCTTCACCAGAAAAAAGTACAGATTTGACCACGTTGCCTCTAAATAAGACTTCGTTGAATAATATAGCGACCGATGAAACCTTAGCTGAAAAGCTAAAGCAACTTGCAAACATAGCAACCATATCTGATGTTCACAATACAACTTTTTTTAAAAACGAAAACGTACCGGACGAAACCGTCATATCGACTAAGGCTGTATCTTCGAGCTATACCATCAATGGTGCCGGATTTAAAATTCTCACCAAGACGTTCAATAAAATTCCAGGAAACTTCAAAGACGACGATAAAAAGAAAAACAAAATAGTAGACGACACCCCACTGCAAAGTCACCTAGAAACTGTCCAAGACTTCAAAGATATAGGTAATAGCAAAGTCTTCGTCTTACACTATACGCATAACTTTTACTTCATCTATATACGTAGTTTTTAAATAAATACTCTATTAACGAGAGTGAAGTAGAGAGAATAGGAACGTTTCTCCCTCTTTCCAATTTCGGCTTCTTACTTATAGAAACTTTAAATTATTCGTCTAGTTCTAGCAAACTTATACAACTAATTTTATGAGTAATTTGACATCATCAATTTCAAAACTTACTAGCTGAATTTCCTGGTGTTGCTCAGGAAAAAAAGTTAATAAATAAAATAATTTCTTAGAAAATTTTATATAGTGATCGGTTTCTTTCTAAAGTTTCTAAAGTCTAATTTAAAGTTTCATGAAATAGTATACCAAAATTGGTAGTTCTAAATTGAAAACTCCTGATTTGCATAACACACAAACGAACAAACATTCATCTTTATACTTTATACAGGTCTCTTTTTATGCAGTTTTGAATTTATGTGGTTTATATTTTATGAAAATTCTCAAAAAAAAAGACAATTTCGGACTTTATTACCAAAAAGTTGCGTCGTTGTTTTAGTTGTTTAAGCTACGTGCGAAATTCAGTATTTCTCGCGATTTTTCGCAAAGCGACATTGTCATGTGTCCGTGTCAGTGTCGAGGAAGGTGAAAGGTAAGCCCAACCGGCCTTGTTTTGTGCAAACTCAAACTGAAGCCTATAAAATCTGACCCAAACCAAGTGATTATGCGTTCCAGAATGATATCCCCCTCCTTTCTAAACATTATTGACCAGCACATTGAAACGCGTCCTTACTTTTTCTTAAAAATTATGGAACGCATCCCTACTTTTTCTACCTGGGTCGTCTTTTTAATGCGGTATCCCGTGGAATGCATCTATCATATAAAAAGAGACCTGATTGTATTTATATAATAATAAATGTGGGTTAGATCGTTTTTATTTGCAAAACTAAATTCTAATTACGTTCAACATAAATTTTCAGACGACTGTGTGAGCAAAAACCTAACAGTGACATGCTCAAACGGTCAATGCTTACCAGAAACTTCACGATGTAACCGACTGCTCGATTGTCCTGACGGAGAAGACGAAAAGGGATGCACGTGTGCCGACTATCTACGATCACAATTTTTATTGAGGAAGTTATGCGACGGAGTATTGGACTGTTGGGATTTTTCAGACGAGAACAATTGCGGTGAGTACCGGTTAAAAATACGTGCCAAAACTGTCAAAAGTTCAATAAATTCATTAAAATTCTTCTGTGCAGAATGGTGCAAGCCGGACCAGTACGTGTGCTCAAATTCTCGACAGTGCATCGACAAGGATAAAATTTGCGACGGCCACAAAGATTGTCCTTTAGGAGACGATGAGAAGCAATGTGTGACCGTGGCCATGTCTCAAGAGGACGCCAGCTCGTATCCTTACAGCAAAGAAGGTAGTTTGCGTTGAACAATTTAACGAACACCGCACGAGAGCAAACTGATTATAAATTCAAATTGAATTTTGCAGGTTACATAATGGTGCAGAAACACGGAAAATGGGGTAGACTATGCATACAGAACTTCGACAAAGTAGTTGCACGCTCTCACAGTTCGCTTCAAGTTACCGATTTGGGTAGAGCCGTTTGTAGATCAATGACTTACAAGTATGTAAAACTGTATGTATATCAAACATCAAATATTATATGTTAACATAATGAAATGATTTTCAGCGATTACCAAAACGTAGACCGCGTAGTGGAAGATCGTGCGAACAAAGACAACCAATACTTCTCATTGCACTATACAAGTAAGGCCGATGGTGGAAGAGGAGGACTTGCGTTCAGAAAGTCGGGATGCAGCCGAGGACAAGTAGCCAAAGTCACCTGCTCTCAGTTGCAATGCGGAGCTCGTCCTCAAGCTGCAGCCCAACAGGCCAGGTACGGTGGATGTAAAAAGTCCTAAATTTTTAACTCGGTCCTGTTTAAGTTTGTCGATTTTACATGTATGCATTTGTAAAAGAGCATCCAAAACGATGGCTTAAATGTAGTTCACATTTACGACGTTCTAGAATCGTGGGAGGTGGCAATGCTGGAGCTGGATCTTGGCCGTGGCAAGCTGCCCTGTATAAAGAAGGCGATTTTCAATGCGGAGCCACGCTCATATCGGACAGGTGGCTCATATCAGCCGGACATTGCTTTTACCAGTGAGTACTATTCAACTATTTATAAATCAATTTGAGCTCCTGCTACAATTTTTTAAGTGTATGTCGAAGATAAATTAAATAAACACATCGCGATCATTGGAGATGGAAAAGTGACTAACCAAGAATTTCCAATTTCTCTATCTGCCTTTGCATGCAATAAGCTTATTACAATATTATATATAATTATAATATATTATATTATCATGGATATTCCATTGGAACCGTCTTGTTGAAGCGTGTGGAATCTATGGTTAATCAATTTTGATCCTCAACTTACCTTTCGTCGACTTGGATTTGTCTTGACATATGCAAGGCTATTCTCCAACCCTTTCTCTTCTGGATTGCTTTTCAACTCGCTTATGAGAAGCAAGCTAGAGTATAATGCTATTGTGTAGAATCCGCATGAAGCAAATTACCCTCTAGTGATTTAGAAAGTGCAAAAAGCATTTCTTCGTTTCCTACATATATAGGAAAGAGTGTGGGTACTACCCATACCTCTACCTACCCTTTTCTTTTAGACATGCTTGATATAATTACCATGAACTTCGGAGAAACTTTTCATTGATTCGTATTATTTTCCAACTTCTACATGGTAATACGTCATGCCCATCGTTGCTGGAACAGTTGGGTCTTTTGTCCTTAGTAATTATGTGCGTGGTAGACATTATCATTTGATAGTTGTACCTCCTGCCCGCACAGTTATTTATCGGATGGCTGCTATTCCAAGAGCTATCCAACTTTTTAATTAAATCGTTGCTGCCGTGTCTGAATGTGATATTTTCCACCTCAGTAAGCGTAGGTCAACAGAGATTATTTTAGCCTATTTGTCTGGTAGCCTGCGCTCACTATTATTTTCAAAATTGGATGTAGTGTATGAGTGAATCTTCTCTCTTTCATTTGGGCCTCATGAGGATGTTTTGTATTCACGGCTGGTTCTTGTACGTACATACATATATTTGTGCTTACTGTTGATGCAAGACACTCCCAATTATTCTCCTTATATTTAATTATTATTATATGTTTTGTGACTACTTTTTTTTGAACTTTTGTGTTTTATTTTTGTATAATTAATTTATTTTTTCTTTCTTCTCCGTTATATTTTCAACCATTGTGGCGAATTAAAAATTCCTGTAATGCCACAATGGTCCAAACTTTAAATAAATAAATAATCACTTATACTATTATTGCATTATTTTCAGTGCACAAGAAGACTTTTGGGTAGCGAGATTAGGCACATTACGAAGAGGTACAACGTTCCCATCCCCGTATGAGCAACTTCAACCGATATCTTCAGTAATACTTCACCCTGGTTATATCGATTCCGGTTTCATCAACGACATTGCCTTATTGAAAACCGCATATCCGGTTGCATTCAGCGACTACGTACGACCAATATGTTTACCGCCGTCCGAAACCGAAATAGAAGACGGTAGGAGATGTACCGTAGTCGGCTGGGGACAGTTGTTCGAAGTCGGCAGAATCTTCCGTAAGTGTATGAGTATATGATGTGATAGGATTTGGAATGGATTTGTGATTAAGAATGGTTAAAATTTCAGCTGATACTTTACAAGAGGTGGAGTTACCGGTTATATCGACGAGCGAGTGTCGGAAGAGGACTTTGTTCTTGCCGCTGTATCGTATCACGGAGGATATGTTTTGTGCAGGATTTGATAGAGGAGGACGGGATGCCTGTTTGGGAGATTCCGGAGGACCTCTCATGTGTCAGGTGTGTAAACAATCTATAACAATTAAAATTGAATACAGTACATGTATGGTTCAGTGGTAAAAGCGTTGTCGTTTCAGGAACAAGACAATCAATGGTATTTGTACGGAGTCACCAGCAACGGTTACGGTTGCGCTCGTGCTAACCGTCCTGGAGTATACACCAAAGTGTCTAATTATGTGAATTGGATTCAAACTACGATGAAGCTGTTCGATGATAGATCGTTCGATATCGCGAGTAATGTGAGCTTCAGGAAGAAGAATACGACATATAGTGATTTGGAAGTGTCGGAGAGTCGAAGTTCGCAGCATCGGCACGTTGATAAGTGCCGAGGGCATCGTTGTCCACTCGGTGAGTGCCTTCCGCCGACTAGAGTGTGCAATGGATTCATGGAGTGCTCCGACGGAAGCGATGAGAGGAATTGTAGATGACATGACGGTTTGATGATGCAATATGAAAAAAGTATATAACTCTTGCCTCAGTATTTTGCCATTATTTCTAATAATGTTTCTGTGCATTTATAAATGAACGATGTCTAAGAATGAGCATTCCTCAAATGACAGTATATTAAGGATCACAGCACCAAACTTCAAATCTGAAGTCGCTAACTACGTCACTGCAAAGATATCTGCGTATTATCTTTTACCACTTGAATATAACACATTTTAAGGTAGGCTTTCATATGAATCGTAAACGAAAGTTGTGAGATTAAATATAAGAATATTTTCGTAAAGGTGTGAGGATTCTAGTTTGTTTTAATTAGAATGTTGAATTGTACGATGTCGGTGGAACTGAAACTTCTTAAAGAATAAAAGACTCAAAAAAAGCTTTAGTTATACGAATAAAATGTATTAAGTTAATAAAAAAAGACTATAGAGCTATAAGCATTTCTACATAAAATTGTATATATTTGATCTGTATAGTTTGTAAGTATTTATTTTCTTCGTATATTTTAGATAGATTATAATCGATATGTTATAAAAAATGTGAACAATGGACTTCCTTTTCCGTACAAGTATCTTCTTTATTTACTATTATAGTAAAAGAACATACTAAATGGACGATGAGGAACATTGGATATATTATTAGCATTGTCAAAAATGCGACATTTATTCTACCTCTCAGGTATGATGCATTTGTGAGTCAAGTCAAGTGTTTGTAAGACTCTTCAATAAAATAAATGAATGTATGCATTTACATTCTGTCATGAAACATTGCTTATTTCATTGAATTTACTCCCATTAAAACTGTATAGAATAAAAGGATATCATTATCAGGTGTTGTAGTAATTTCAAATAAAAGATTAAATGATATTTTGTCATTAAAATATATTTACACATACAATGAAGAGGAAAAATGCAAATACATATGTTCCAAAACGCCCTCGGAAATGAAAAAGCACAGTATCGTATTGTATATCATATGAAGTTAATTACCACGAAACGTTTGAAAAATTATTTACACGTTAAACAAGCATCATAGGGACTAAAGAACTTTATTAAATGAATAATAAAGCATAAATTAAAACATTAAAAAATAAATCACTTACATAAAAAATGGGACCAATATGTGTATGAATGACATTCATGTTATGTATGACAAAAATATATAATACGTAATTATTATGAAAACAGTTTAAAAGTCATGAAACTAAATTTAATAGTATGACGTGATCGTTAATATGTATTTCTCAATTTAACCTTTGTTTTCCACAGCAATGGTTACCAAGCTTTTGTTCGGCTTATTGATAGTAGTTTTGAATTGTTCGGCGATAGCCATTTCAGTCTGCAAAATAAAAGCCGTACAGAATCATTAAAAGGTAATAAACAAAATGCAGTATAAAAAGCAAGTCAAATGTGTACTCACATAGTCTCCGTTTCCTTTGGGCATCATGACGTTCATTTCGGAAGACTTTGAACTGACAATCTCAACGTCCATAGAATCAGCACTAAGATACATTTGGCAACCATCAGTCTTATCTATTGATATCGTAGGGACCTTTCCGCGCACCTAAAATGCAATGTGAAATCTTTAATAACACATCAATTAAATATTTACATATACATACATACATTCAGGAACACTTCATTGAAAAAATGAGATTTTTATTTCCCAATTTTGATAACAGCAATTACATACAACGAAGTTTAGCGGAGCGCTTCAAACGCTTATAATTGGTCTAGTAGCTCAATGTACCATATAATTGCCAATATGTTAGATCTAATTGAGTCTACCAAACTAAGGCCACAATGGATTTAATCATACGCCTCGACTAGTAATATTGATGTTCATAACCAGCAACATATGTAGGTGTATAAAGCTTTTAATTGAGAGGTATAGGTTCAATACCTGGCCCAGTGTTGCTGGCCAGACCGATCGTTTCCTATCAGAGTTTGCCAATTTATCTGGTTAAAAACAAATTGGCAACCTATCCTCATTTGTCATCATTATTTGAATATAATTTAAAATTTATGATAATAATGTTATAAATTTATATAAAGTACGTATGTACAAATTTCGCCATAGGTGTCGCCTTGGGACAAAGCCCGGAATGGCAACATGGTAAATATAATTTAAAAATAAATTATAACTAAAACAGCATTGCTAATTGAAGTCATCATATAAGATAGCAATTCAACCTGTAGATGTGAACATGAACAGTTTATTAATATAATCTTTCATTATTTCATTGAATGCACTAAATCTTTTCCTATTTTAACTGGATTAACTATCAATATGGCCTCATCATTGACAAGTTTAATTTCACCCTTCAATAAATGCTATAGATTTTGGGGGATCGCACCAGTCACTCAAGCAATAAAATCACCGTGACCAGACCAAACGTGGGCAGCAGATCTAGCTGATTGGATGACTTTATGACTTGCGTAACCAGTGAGTTGCCCGGTGTGGCATGCTCCATATAACTGCATACATTTGATCTGGTCGCGCATCAAAGTCACCGAGTAAGTTTTTATAACCAAAAATTTTGATAGTTCTGAATTAAAAACTCTAGATTTGCATAGCGGTCAAAAAATATTAATTTTTAAATAGTAGAAGATATAAAGCATCTAATAACCTCCATTTTCACCGATTGGCAATTGACGAATTCGACGCTGGAAACGAGCGAGTCGAATACGACAGCGCACTTCGTACAAGAATCCAAAACGATACTGTTAATTTTGCCAGAAACGGTCAAAAGACTGTCACGGCAACGGAACATGTACACGACATTGTTCATTTCAGCATTGGACACTTCCAAAGCGGTGTTGCCCACTTGATATTCCTAAAATAAAAAGAAAAGCAAATAAAAAACATGTATATATTCATGAATAGTTAAAAAAAATACAGAAAGCCATATGTTGACTTACAATGAGCCACTTTTTACCGTCTTTGACCATCGAGGGAGGCTTAGTGGGAACTTGCCCTGCGCCAGGAGTTGGCAAACTCTTGGCGAATGGTTTGGGGGCTCCAACGGGAGTTTTGAAAGGAGCAGGCCCTTCCCTCAAAGTTGTATTTTTATGCGTCTGCATATCGGCCGTTACTTTCTTCAAATCTGTAATTATTTTCGCATTAAGGTGTGTTCGAAGCTTATGTATTTTATTGATATGTGTGGACAAAACATTTGTTGTATTAGGCATGCATATTATAGGTACGATCTGAATGTAACTTTCGTCCACTCACTTTTGGTGATGTCTGCTCCTTGATTGATTTGAGCAAAAAGAGCAGTTCTTTCGTCGGCACCACCGTCATCGCTCATGTCGGGTGGTGGGGGCATGCAAGGCGGTGGGCATGGAGGTGGAGGCGGAGCACCGGCACCAGCACCAGCTTAAAATTAACACCAATTTTGACTATTCACAACCAAGCTCACCATATAAGTATATTAATATTATCTAGTATATAAATCTATCTATACATATGATTTATTTTTAAATACTTGAATAGTCAAAATAAAAAGCTGCCTATTTGATCGCAATATACTTTGTTACAAATTAAACGAATCATAAAAAATTACTACATACTATTGTTTTCTTCGAAAATTATTTTTTCTTCAGTGTTATAAAGTCAGAGTTGGAGTCCTAAATTATTCCTACTCCCGTAGGACTCCCGACTCCTAATTATTATTATTACTTTAAATTACAAGTATTACGGTATATGTCAACTAGTCTCTAATTAAAATATATTGAAAAAAATCGACTAATAAATTGAAATTTAATATTTCTTTATAAGAATCATAAATTTAAATTAAATTGTAAATAAAATGCGTTGAAATGCACATATTTTGATGTGCCCTGGCCAAATTCGATGTTTCCTCCGTCTCATACTTTTTTTATTCTCATTTTTTTAACCGCTTAGCTGCCCAAAGCGCAAACAGCCGTATCTATTATACGCTCAGCGCGTCGGCTGGGCGTCTAAGCGGTTAATAAATTGATTTGTTTCTGTATGAAATTCATACACATATGCTATGAATGTACTTACTTATTATTTATATCTATTTCATTACCAATAATTCAATAAATTGGGTTACATGTCAATTTTTAGTGATTTTTTTTAATTCCCTTAATTTTATATATTTATAAAATTGCTATTATTTTTACTACTAATAATTTAATACGTAAGCACGAAAAGTCCAACTATCTAAAATCGTTTAAGTTGGAGTCGGAATCGAATCATAAAATAAAGCTGGAATCGAATCATAAAATAAAGTCCGTTAATTTTGATCCCCGGTTTACTTGTAAAATCATGATTCAAAATATCTATCTATAATATTATAATTATGAAAAAAATATTCGTTTCAACCATATTTTTATTTAGAGGGTGGAATTTTGACTCTGCCTACATATTATTGGGACATCACTGGCAATGACTAAAAGAATTGTATATACTTGTGTAGGATTTAGTTTTAAAGCCTAGAAGATTGCATGTATGAATGATTAAGTTGGCATGCATGAAGTGAATAATGATTTAATTGTCTTCTTGTCATGTGACGCGCGAGATATCAGTTCGTTGTGGCTCTCCATCAAATATAAAATGTATTAAAATAGCCAGCGAATCTCATTTCACACCATCGTCCATGTCTTCTAACAACCAGATCCTACACTTGTTTTTCTACGTGTATAAGAATGAGAATTTTTTTAAATATACCAAAATATTTTTACATTTCAGAATCAGAACGTTTTATGCTAAGTGTGTGAAAACAGGTAGTATACATAATAATGTGACGTTGCAATTCAATATAATTAATTATATTGAGTGCTTCCAAACTTTATCCAGTGTGTACATAATAAGTTATCTGATCACCCAAAAGATTGCTGATATTTATAGATAGTTATATAAAAAATGAAAAAAGCCAAAGCGGATTATGAAAATAACATGAAATTACCTCCTCCCCATACCAAGCCGGTAGTATGATACTGTTTAACAAAGGCTTCCAAAGAGCCTAGAGTTTCGGTCCATGCGACGCACCAATTAGTCTGTTGCTGGTTGCCTTTACTTTCCTTCAAAATACGATTGGTGTAATATTTACCAACATCGTTCATCTCCTTAATGTACGGGGCCGGAGTTGGCTTCTACAAAATAAAAAGAAACCATATCAAAACATAATAAAATAAAATCACCTTTTATATCATAGTAAAAGTAGGAAGTATAGTAGTCGATGGATAAAAAGGCACGACAGACTTACGACGCAAACCCAACCGAGAGCTGGAATACTTTCGGAGATCGCCGACAAGAAAGTAAAGTTCGGAGATGTTTTATTGGACTCGCGAGCCTTTTGGATACCTTCGATACCCTCGGTGTGTCCCTTCAGTTGGGAAACGGTATCATTTTGATTGGTCGGCGGGCTAGATCGAGACGCCATCGTCAAATATTCAAATTGAGTTCTGAAAATAAATAACAAAATAATATGAATCAATGTAAATAATGTCCCGTAAATATGTAAATATCATAAATACTAACTGGAAGAGTTTTTTGACAAGAGCGGCTTGGTCTTGCACATGCTGCAGATTCGCCGAGCACTGCATAAACCTTTCCAAAGGTCCCTATAAACATAATAACATTAATAATTAGAAACATTTTGATTTAAACCTTCAATTGCTAAACGATTTGGCAGCCCGACTTACATTTATAATGTCCTGATAAGCGGCTAGACTCATTGTGTCGTTTGGTGCTGTTGTCTGCTGCGGAGAAGACGGTAGACTTTCTGAGCTGGTAGACTCAGGAATGCTATTAGCTACAGGTGAAGTCGGTGTTTGGAAACAACCGGAGACTTTTTCAAGCCGCGAAACGACGGATTCGAGACGACCCAATAGTTTTTCTAGCTCCACTGAATTACTATCCAACTTCCTTCCTGATCCTGTTTCTCGAGCTGTAACCACAATCATAAAAGAATTTGATTAAAATATGACGCTTGAAAGTTAAGTACAAACATAAGTCATAAGAAAGGTTTTGCTTGTTTAAATACACTGTAAAATTTACTGTTAGTGTTTCAGAGTGTATGTTAGCGGCAAAATTTATTTCCCCCAGGAAAGTGACTTTATTAGCGGGTCCTTTGCTTAGCGTGCAATTTATTACATAACAATGTTTACACATGAAAAATGTGCTTTATTTTGTTCATCATACGTTATATTCTAGTTCAAAGTAAGTCTCTAATAAAACTAATGAGCGGAAACCAGAATTTTAAGGCAAGATAAGATAAAAATACATACGGCGAAGTCGGCGAAGGGGGTTTTAAAAGCACGGAAGTCTCATTAGCAAGACGTTGAATGTACTACTTTGAAAGTTTCTATAGAGTCACTCGTTGCACTACTTCAAGATATACAGTCCCTGACCAGAATATTACGCCACCCCTCTCGAGATGCGTTTGGGTAAATTTGTCACGGTCGTAAATAACTCATTATGGGAACTTTTGGCCTCATTTTTTTTGTGATCTTATCCTTAAATGCAACTCTATTCACTAGCAAAAAATATCGGTGGATTCCTTCCCACCAAAAGATCTTCAAAAACAAAAGAAAGATGTTTGAAATCGGTTTGCGTCTGAATTTTGTTCAATATTGACGTGCGTTTCCGTTAAAATCATTCATTATTTTGTGAAAAGCACTGTGTTTTTTACTCTTTTACTGCAACTTTATCATATTTCTAAGGTAAGTTGGTATTTAATATCTCGAAATTTTACTTTGTTTTATGATTTAAATTGCTTGTAAAACTTTTATTGGATTTTTTTAGATGGGTAGAAAATCAGATCTTTCTAAAGAAAAAATTGCAAGTATTACATCATTATTAAATACAGGAAAGTTTTCTCAAAACAAAATCGCGACAATGGAGGGTGTTAGTAGGGCGTCTATTAGAAAAATAAAACAAAATCTGGAGACTGATTGCGTCCCCACACTCAATCGGCGAGCTAATAGTGGTACTAAAAAAAAATTTGGCCCTCGTGTGGATCGAAAAATCGCCAGGCTTGTTTCCAAGAATCGATTTATTATAAAAAAAAATATTCAACAACAATTAAAGGACGAAAACGTGAAAACGACGTCGTACTGTTGACGCAGATATTTCACGTTTTCGTCCTTTAATTGTTGTTGAATATTTTTTTTTGTATTAAATCGATTCTTGGAAACAAGCCTGGCGATTTTTCGATCCACACGAGGGCCAAATTTTTTTTTAGTACCACTATTAGCTCGCCGACTGAGTGTGGGGTCGCAATCAGTCTCCAGATTTTGTTTTATTTTTCTAATAGACGCCCTACTAACACCCTCCATTGTCGCGATTTTGTTTTGAGAAAACTTTCCTGTATTTAATAATGATGTAATGCTTGCAATTTTTTCTTTAGAAAGATCTGATTTTCTACCCATCTAAAAAAATCCAATAAAAGTTTTACACGCAATTTAAATCTTAAAACAAAGTAAAATTTCGAGATATTATATAACAACTTACCTTAGAAATATGATAAAGTTGCAGTAAAAGAGAAAAAAACACAGTGCTTTTCACAAAATAATGAATGATTTTAACGGAAACGCACGTCAATATTGAACAAAATTCAGACGCAAACCGATTTCAAACATCTTTCTTTTGTTTTTGAAGACCTTTTGAGGGATAATCCACCGATATTTTTTGCTAGTGAATAGAGTTGCATTTAAGGATAAGATCACAAAAAAAATGAGGCCAAAAGTTCCCATAATGAGTTA